>NC_138148.1:21839800-22339800 GCF_964199315.1 Orbicella franksi | reverse complement strand
TCTCAAAAACTACATTTATTAAGCTTTCTACTGATATATAGTTTGTTCAGGTTTTATTGAAACTGGCGCATGTACAAATTTTTTCCTGAAGGGCACCCGTGAAGGTGGGAAGTAACCTTAAGTCAGAGCTAAGACTCTTTTATAGGTAGACAAATGTCTGGGTTGACACCAATATAAAATCGTGTATCATGGAAAGTACAGAGCCCATGCGACTTTGAATGACACAAGAATAGGTCTAATTAAAAGACTAGCCATACAAAATGCATGATACAGTTAGACCGGACATTGTTGCAACATGCATGCATGAAAGGCTATCATGAATATTGTTTAAACTAGACAAGAAAGACTTATATAATGTTCTCACGTGTAACAGTTCTATTGCGTTACGTTTAACAATGGTAAGCTAGTGACTGTACATAAATAGCGTCACACTCCATTAACTGCGCTTTAATGATTGACTTTAAAGCTTTATTAAAATGGAAAGAGGTATCTGTTAAGTACATCTAAGCATCCGTTAAAATGGCAAAAGCAATCCATTAAAGAAATCTAAGCATCCGTTTAAACAACAAAAGCAATTTGCAAAGAAATTTTTGAGTCTGTTTTAATGGTGTGACAGGAAGCATATCCCACATCCGTTGGAAAATCTTGGAACCATTATAAAAACATTTTAACAAACATTTTAAGCTTACTGTTAAAATGACCAAAGACCGTTTTAACCAGAAGCTACAGAGTTCGGAAGGGAGACAGAACGGAACAGTAAAACAACTTGTTGAACCGAACAGAAAGCTGTGGTATGCACGTAAATAAATCAAGTTGGTGTCCAATTGAGGAAAGCTCGATTTACAACTGTCTTATGTCATATGTTTTGCTGCAGGTTGAGTTGTTAAAGTTAGCTTGCCTTAGTACATATTTTTGTTTCCTTTTATTGAAAACAAAAACATCAAAATGAAAAACAGTGGTGGTCAAATGAAAACCAGAACAATTGTTTGGGTCACGTGAATTCACGTCAAAGTGCCGCTTTGTTTACAGTGTTAGAAGTAGGGCTTGTTTAAAACACGAAATGACAAAATGACAAAATAGTGAAATGACGAAATGGTGAAATGGCGAAATGACAAAATGGCAAAATGGAACTAAAGACAAGAGCCAAAGTTATAACATAATACCGTTCCACTGAAATCTCCATCTGTTGCTGAATTTATTCTGTAGATTAATCTCGACGAATAAAAGAAATGTCTACAATCACAAATTTGCCATCACGGACCTTTGGGTGATTTGGAATCCAGTCTCTCTCTGTTAACAGGGCGTGGTTTGAGCGCCTAGGATATTCTTGATCAAAATGGCGGCATTCAGTTTTAATTTGTCATCGGAAGAAAAAGGATTTGTTTGTCTCGTATTTATCATGCTATGACGTTATGCTTTGAGCTCCAGCAATCACATGAAATGGATGATCAAAACTGAACCACTTCGCGATGAAGTTTATACACGATATTTGGCAAATACGTACTTTGCACGGAAACAGTGACGTGGGATGTTTATATCAAATAGATACAAGGTAAGCTTTGTAGTGCAGTGCAGATATGCAACTTGGCAAGTACAAAATGAAAAAGAATCCTGGTTTGCTGAGACCTTTCATTAATACTTCCAATTAGGCATGAGGGAAATGCAAATTTCCTCAAAAAACTAATTATCGTTATATCTACTCAACAACAGTATATTAATTAATTAATATTGTGAGGGTGGAACCATATTGTGCTTTACCAATGATGGTTCGATACCCGATTACACGCGAGTGACAAGTATCCATTATTCCTGAGCCAGAACAATAGTCACCACTTCCCTTCAAGCTTGAAATGATTCAGTCTAGACATTTAAACAGAACAGCCATGAAGTTTAAAGGGAAACCAAATTGTATTATTTAATAATAATAATAATAATAATAATAATAATAATAATAAAATATTTATATAGTGCCAATCCACTATTTGTCCATGGCACTTTACATTAAATAAAAAATATTTAAAAAGCTAAAAAAGGGGGGAGGGGGAAAGAATAAAAAAATAATCTAAAAATTAAAAGAGTTTAAAAGCTTGTTTAAAAAGATGTTTTTAAATGCCGTTTAAATATGTCAATCGAACTACTGGATCTTAGTTCAAGTGGGATCGAGTTCCATAGTCTCGGTGCCACCACAGCAAATGCTCTCTCTCCATATGTTTTCAGTCTAGCTTTTGGGGTCGCCAGAGGGTGTTGAGAGGACGATCTTAATTTCCATTGCGAGGTGTTGTACCTAAGTAATTCACTGATGTAGTAAGGCACTGTTCCATTGAGAGCTTTGTAGACCAGTAGGAGAATTTTAGAAATTATACGGTAGCAAACAGGTAACCAGTGGAGCTGTTTTAGGACAGGGGTGATATGATCAAATTTCCCAGTATGTGTAACAACTCGAGCTGCTGTATTTTGAATAGATTGTAATCTTGAAAGTAGATGTTTTGGAAGACCATATAGCAGTGAATTGCAGCTATCTAATTTTGCAGTAACAAAGGCATTATTTACCCGCATTCACCTTATCTTATTTACGTTACTCAGTGTTTCTTCTTCATAGCAATAGTAAACTTGTGACAGTTTGATACAAAAACAAGTATGGAGACATGGGCAGGACTTCTGCACCACAAACACACATCATCACGTAAAATGATCAGAAAGTAACAGTAACAGTAACATCTTAATGTCAACAATGCTGAAAGTTTCTGAAACTTTGCAACGTTAGTGAGGATAAGAGTTAGTGAAGATTACCACTCTTGACCAAGGGTTTCCCAGATGTTGGTGAACCTGTGCTTTAACGCCGACTGAATTACAAACAAATATAAACAACATTCAAAAGTTTTTTAACATTGTTACTGGCAACAGTGACAAACTTTTTCAGATGCGCATCCCGAAATTATTTTATACTTTTCAAAACAGGTACTTCATATAAAGTCAGTCCAATGTGGAGATTTTCAGGTGCATTCTCAGGAAGGTTTGATGCACAGGTCGTAACTTGGCTTTAATGTTGTGCAGAATGACAACTGCATCATCAGAGAAATGTGGATGTCATGGTTTAATGCAATTTTCCGGATCGATGTGGTAGAACTTTGCTGTTTCCTTATGGGATACTTTCCATGGCCCATGTTGGTAGTCCGGATCTGGGTAACGCCATCGTTTGTAATGACATAAGGCCAAATTGTATGGTGGAATGCATGTTGATGGGAATTCATTGTGGCACATTTCGCACAGCATTTGATGCTCCTTCTCATTTTCCACCTTTTTCTTCTTCTTGTACTCCTTGTCATCTAGAAAGAATGTTAGGACAAATGGGTTTTCGTTCTGGTGTATTTCTGTAAACATTCTGCTTTGCACAAGAGGTAGAGAGCCAGAGACAGTGACTGTAGAAAGACAGGCAGACCTTTCTTCCTCGTGGTCATAGACAGCTGTTCTCCACACTGCTCCCCCTCTTTGTATGGTGTTGGAATGGCCATTCTTCTCACCAGCTCCTTTCGGTGCATCTGACGAAACTGAGTTGGTAAAGTTTGGGATCTTTGTGCTGCATCGTTCCCTCCACTGAAGAAACTTTTAAGGTAGCCTAAGTTCTCTGCAGCCACTACAGAGTGGGCACAAATTTGAATCGAAGAGTAGTTGTAGCAGTCGCAGGTGACCTTCCCTCCAGCCAATTCCTTCTCGTAATGAGGTCTGTCTCCTCTTCTACTTTTACCACTGATATTGGGTGGATTTTGGTCATGTGCTAGGGAACAAGTTGATCGAGAGTGTCTCAAAATAACTTAACAGGTACAGATAAGGCCTTTGGTTTATAATTATTTTCATCCATTTACATGTAATAACAGTACATTTTTATCGGTTGGTTCTGAATAAGATACTGGGTTTGTGATCAATGTTTCGTTTACGGCTTTAGGAAACAAAGTGCATGTATGAATTTCCCGGAGTCCCAGAGTGAAATGTTCTGTTTTGGTGTCTTGTTTGTCAATTTTCGTGTAGCAAAAGTGAAAGAAACAACAAACATCTTGACATCTGTAGAGCAATATCTTTGAAATATATACCAACAAAGAAAGGTTTTGTGACGAAAGTGTGACCTTTCTATGTCAACTTGTTTGTTTTGAGTGTTATGCAAATTCAAAGTGTCACAAAAAGCTGAATCTGATCAGACTCCCTTTGCCATTTGAATGACTGAGATTTTTTTGAAAGGGATTTCAGCAGCCATTCAAATGGCTGAACATTTTTCCACACAGATAACCTCTGCCGTTTGAATGGATGAAGATATTTTTAAACAGATAGCAACAATCATTCAAGGGGCTGCCTTTTTTCGAATGGATAACCTCAGCCATTCGAATGGATAGCAGTAGCTGTTTGAGCGGCTGAATATAATTCTGAACAGATAACCCCAGCTGTTCAAATGGCATCTGATCAATCTTGAATAAATCACAAACGGAACGGATGAGAAACTGCAAGTGAACGGTTTTTAGCCGTTCGAACGGATACCTGTTAGGGTACATTTTTGTGTGAGACGTCACATATATCAAATCATATCAATATAGTACAATATCATGCTATATCATATCAATATAGTACAATATCATATAGTACATTACATGTATTTGTACCAACTCCGTGACCTTGGCATTTTAACCTTTTCCATTTGGCCGAAAAACAGATTTGATACATATTTTTTATTTAATGATTTACCAAGTATTTACAACAGAGCAGTCTACCACACCTCATTTGAAATTAAGCAATCTGATTGGTAAGCTATTTTCATCCATTTTACAATATGCATCTTGCACAAAGTAGATGACAAATCAATGTCATCCATCCAGGACTTCTGGGAAAGTTAAATGGTTTTTACCTATTACATGATTCATGGTATATGATATTCCAGGACTTAAGATATGATAAATATGTAAAGTATAAGCTACTGTCAAATCATTTCATTTAAGTTAATAGACATTTGACAGACACCACTGCTTGTTGTATTCAGTTCTTTGTATGATCAAGTTTCAGGTTAATAAATGAGGGATTGCATAAGTCTTCTCATATTAAAAAAATCTGTTATAGTTTTTAATAACAAGATTCTACTTTTTCACATTGAGTTTGTTTAATCTGAAACAACAAACAGTAAATTGTACTGCATATGAAATTATCTCTTGGGTAGAGATTTACAGTTAGTTGTACCCATTAGAGTTCGTATAACAACTTCAAGCGCCTTATCTGCAACTATAATTTTATGTGTAATTTGTAGGTTATCGTCTATAAACAATCATTAGGTAATATTATATATACATAATTATTTAGCCATGTAGTATTTTTACCTTATACTTTTACCTTTCCTCGGAGATATTAGCTAAGTCTAGCTACTCTGTAAATTCGAAATTAAATAGAAGTGTATGTATGACTGTCTCTGTCTGTCTGACTGTCTGTATGCATGTACGTATAAAGAAGGTGCATATTACAGGCAGTTTTCTATTGAGAGTAATTATAAGGGGCATTTTGTTGGTTCCAAGGGAACTGTCCCAAACGGCAAGGTACATGTATCAATCAGAATAGGCTCAATTGTAGCTCGAAGATGTGATTCCAAATTAGTGTTTGTAGGACAAATGCTGAAAGCAATATGTTCTTATTTTCTTATTTTTCTTCCTTCTCTCTTTCAGTGTTGAATCATCTCCTGCACTTCAAACATCTTCTATGTTGGACTGTTTGGCGACAATCCAAGCCATAATCTCTTTTCTTCAGAAATCCAGTACTGAACAAAGACTGTGCAACCTGTTTGACCAAATGGAGTTGTGTTGCATTCAAATGCAAAGTAGTGATGATAAAAATGGCTGTGTTATTGCTTGCCAAGCTGTTCATAAAACTGTAAAATCATGGAAGGAATTGATTAAGGAGATATTTGTGGATCTTTGTGGTGTGCTGTTTGATGGTACGTGCCATTTATTGTTGCTTAAATGTTGGTGTTTGATTAACAATAGAAAACATCAAAATCCACCAGGCCTCAGTATAAGCAATTGCAATCCTAACTATAGCGATTCAAGAAGGAGATTGTTTGGTATTTCAGTACCAAACCAGAAGTGTGGAGAAAGGGAATTGGCAAAGATGAGCGAAAGTGCTGTTGACCAATTCTGTTTCACTTACATTATGGAGTATTCCATTTCAAATTTTCACTAAATACCAGAAAATCAGACTCTGTTAAGTGCTTAAAAACTCATTTATTGAAAATGATCTTTGCAGCGCAGCAACATTTAGACCATTTTAAGACTTAGCCACTATATCTATATTTAATTTTTAATGTAATTGTAATTTAGCTATTCGCGTCTCTCTCGTAATGTTAGGTTTTTAAAATTTATATTGTATGTTTGTATTCATAGTATTGTTATCTCTTAGAATTTCATCATAGCTTTCAATGTTTTCATTAGGTTTGTAATTATTTTGCGAGGGCACCCTTTGGCTATTAAAAGTGTTAACCCTCTTTAATTGAAGTCTTTATTATTATTATTATTATTATTGTTGTTAATATTATTATTATTATTATTATTATTATTACCATTACCATTACTATTACTGTTACTGTTGTTATTATTATTATTATTATTATTATTAAGAGAAACCATAAAGACTTACCCTTATAAATAGTTTCGATATCTTATCATATTGTATTATATTTTTAGGTTTATTTTGTATATTTGTAATTTTAACGAGTTGTAAAGTATGTCGCAATTAAGCCACTTCGGGGGCTGCAATGATTTTACTTAATACAGCTAGCTATCCAGCAATCAGTCCACTATCCATCAACTAGTGGTACATGTAATTAGGAATTGTACAGATTTTATTGAATCAGCCATCCATCCATCCATCCATCCATCCAAGTGCCCCTATGAAAAAATTCTTCGATATCCTTTTTTTTACATTTTCGTACACAATATGTCTTTCCTAGATATCTTACCAAATTTAAATCTATTACGAAAATTAGTACTCATGTTTTTTGGACCTTTATTTTCAAGAATGTAGGACTGCCATTAATTAGTCCTTGTTCCAAGTCTTGGTTGAGAATTGGAAATGTAGTTTTGAGAAAATGATGTCAGTTACTCCAATTCTCAACCAGACTTGGAACATGGAAAATTAATGGCGGCCGTAAATTCTTAGAAATAAAGGTCTAAAAATGCGAGTTATAATTAATGTTTGTAATGGCAAGATATCTAGGAAATACCTATTGCCTACGAAAATGTAAAAAATGGATATAGAGAATTTAATCATAGGGGTACTTTAAGGAGATTATCGATTCAGGGATGAACATTTTCTAAACTTGGTCAGTGGTTGCTTGTTATAAAAAATTTAATTGTAGATTTTATTTTTGTCTGCAAGATCACTTTATCTCAGATTGTCGAACTACAGCTGGAATGGGTATTCTTGTTGTCATCAAAGTTATGTGCCCAGCTGAAAATGTTGTGTCAACAGTAGGTAGTTTTTTGTCTCTTTATCAAATAAGAAAAATTTAGTGATAAAGAATACAATTATGCCAAGAAATTGTGGTGAGTCTCAAGTCAAGGTTTGGACAATGTGGCAATCTCATATTTTGTTTTATTGTACAGAATAGTTCTTTATGTAAAGAGAAGAATTGATCAATGAAAGTATTTCACTTCAAGTGAAAGGCTCAGTGGAAAAAGGTTGTTAGGTATTTTGATCAAAAGTTAACTTTGTCAAAAACGCTCCAAATTTTGCATGCAGTTTTGTCTAGGTGTGTTTAACAATGTCCTGTATTTTTTTCGCTTGAAGTTTGCTTCATTTTTGAGACTTTACGTATGCAAAAAACTTGCATTTAATGTCACATCAGCGCGCTACCACAAAGATGTTGAGTTAAAATACAGCAAAATGTTGATTTCACACAATGCATAAGCTCAAAAAACAGCAGGTCAAAAACAGTTGAAGTGTCGATTGTGTAGTTCCAGAAAACATCCATACCCCCACCACAGAGGGAATTTCATGTAAGCCCCCCCTCCCGGGAATTTCCAATTTTTGAACACAAAAATAACCCTCTCAACCCTTCTGGAATTTCCACAAGTATTATGTACACCCCCCATACCCTCTGGAAAAAATAGTTTTGGCAAGAAAGTGTGGTAAACACTCTAAACTCTCAGCTGTCTGTATTGCATTGCATGTCACTGCTGTTTATTTTGAATCAATCGTAACATCTGAAGATACACACAAAGAAAACACAGAGCAATTTATTTTCAAATGTTTAAAAAAAGTGGAAAGGTAACTTGTCAAATTACCTTCCTATACAACTAAGTCCCTTTGTAAATGTGGTACAATTTTGGTTGATGGACTGATAAGATGAATGGAGACTGTTCACAGCCTCTCTATTTATGCACACAAAAGAAAAAGCGAGAGAAGCGAGCGCAAAGCACGTAGTGGTGGGGGGTGGGGTTTGCGAGTGAAGCTAGCAAGAAGAATAGAGAGGCTGTAGACATCTTTGGTAGAAAGTGGACTTATTAGGCTCCTCCCCCTGTTATCACCTTGTTACTAACAGCTCCACCCCTTGAACAATTAATGAAATCGGACCAATAAAATTTGAGCAGTAAATTTCTGGTTTAATTGATTACAAGTATCAGTTTGCAAACAACATCACATATGTGTGTTTGTGTGTAAAGAATGTTGTCTCAGACGACTTCTTCAACTCCAAGAAAAGCTGCTAAAAGGGGGAGAAAGCCGAAATCAAGTGCTCCTTCCAATTTTTGTAGGATATGCGCTAGCTCTTTTGCTATTTGCTTGGGGAATCTTGGCGAGACGTCTTACTTATCTGCGGGGAATATATTCTGAAGGTGTTACACGGTGTGGCACTCACCAACTACAATGAGCAAGACACAATTGTTAGCGGAGAATCTTTATTCTATAACATATTTTGGAATTTTGTATCCAAAAAGTCCTCTGTTGTCTTCCGAAAACAAGCTTGTATTTCGCTTCGCCAATCAGCAGAAGCACGTCCTCCTTTGTCTCCTTTGTTGACAAAGTGATGGAAGGAATCCTAAGCTCTTTCATCTCTTCTGATTTTTATCAGCATTCGCACATTTGCATTTCTTTTGCCGTTGTGTAGAGTTGATATATCAGACTTTCCTCAAAGCTGGTCAGCAGAATTGCAACAATGTCTTCTGACCGAAGAAGATGAACAGCAGCCCCTGTCTGTTCATCCTTGAGCTAAGAAACACTGAAATTTCTCTTAACAGGATTCTATTTTAATCATGGCACGAATCATGGCACGTGTCAGTGATGACAACTGCTTCAAGCTGCAAAATGCACCTGGACACAATCAAGATCAGCCGCTGTCAATGGGAATTTTCCATTTGTGGAAAAACTGGGAATTCACTTGTTTCCAAAGATGTCTACAGCCCCTCTATTTTTTTCTCAGTCCCCACCCCCTACCCCATCAAGTCTTCCATTTGGTGCTGGCATCCAGTTCTCTTGCGATTCTATCTATGAGTACAATCAAATAAAAATACGAGAAAATAGAGGGCTGTGAACAGTCTAGATGAATGAGGATGAAATGGACTGCATACTTTTGTCGTGAGCACCATTACTGACACACTCGCGACGAAAGCCAATCTATAGCAAACTTACATACAAATGGACAGAGATAAGCATAAATAAGAAATTCTCAAGTTTGCAAAATCATGACATCATTTCTACGTTTATAAAGAAACTAATTTTCACGAAAGAAATTGACTGCCACTTGACAGCTTCCAAGACCAACAAACTTGGCTGGTCACCAGTGCTCTTCAGTCTACAGGGTGACTCCATGTAGACTAGTAACAGGTAATGGTGGCCATTTCCATGAAACAGCACGTTTTTCGCACTTGTTAGCTTCTAAAGTGCTTTTTGAAGAAAGAAAATTTATTTCAAATATAATGCGATTTAAATACAAGTATTCAAGCTTCTGTTTTTGCCTGTGAAAGATCTACGTAGTTGGTAAGAAAGGATTTTTGAACAGCTAGATCGATGCTTTTAATCCATATTGAGTTAAAGGACATCTGGAAACTAAATTGATCATCCAGCCCCCTCCCCTCTGGAATTTCCTGGGTCTTTGACTCCCCCCCACCCCTCCAGAATTTCCAATTCTCTCGGTGGTAGGGATATGGATATTTTCTGGAACCACACATTTAACGTTAACGCATGATGGTAAGGACATTGATTTCACTTAGAAAACAGCAAAATGCTAATTTCATGCAACATGTAAGCTCAAAAATAGGTCTGCAATGGGCACTGGTGGGCTTATGCTCAGTTTTATTCCATTCAGTTGGAAAATGAAGCCTTGGAGCCAACTGGCTCATAACTGTCAGAGGTTATCCCGGTTTCGGTAGCGTGAAGCAGCTAGGAGTATTCCAACTCCCCCTTGACGGGATGCTAGTCCATCACAGGTCACTCCCCCACTATTTGTTAGGTTTCCTCAACAATTTGCCGGTACTCAATTGTACTCCGGGGTGGAGAGAGGCACTGTGAGAGTTAAGTATCCTGCCCAAGAACACAACACAGTGTCCCTGGCCAGGGCTTGAACCTGGACTGCTCGATCTGGGGAAGAGAGCACTAACCATGAGGCCACCACGCCTCCACCATTCAGTTGGAGTTTGTTTTTAAAATTCAGTACCTGGAAGTTGAATTGCTATAAGTGAGAAGGCAATCACTGCAAGGGTAAAGGTGTTACTTTGAAACTAGAGACATTTTACTTGTGGTAGATGAGAATTCCCCAAGAAACTTGTGGCCCCGTGGTTGTATCCTGGAAGTAAAACCAAACAAGAGGGATGGGCTTGTGAGGAGAGTTGTGCGGAAAACCAAGTCCGTAGTCCTGGAACGTCCCATCAACAAGATCATTCTTCTAGAGGTTGCTAGACTCCAGGAGAGCAGCTAGACATTGTTGATCGTGATCTCCTTGACCAAGAAGTTTGCTTGTAATGCCACACAGCAGTTGTTTCTTTATTGAGTTGATTGTGACAAACCATTTCAAATGGACTT
The DNA here is from genome assembly GCF_964199315.1 of Orbicella franksi. Classification (NCBI taxonomy): domain Eukaryota; kingdom Metazoa; phylum Cnidaria; class Anthozoa; order Scleractinia; family Merulinidae; genus Orbicella; species Orbicella franksi. The sequence goes on along the minus strand of NC_138148.1, from coordinate 22,328,760 downwards.
AGTGATAATTTATTATCCAGTGACAATATATTATCCAGTTTTTCTGTTTGAATCACTCAACTAAGTTCAAGGGTCAACCAAAAGGAAATTATGGCCACGAATTTGAGTGAGGAATCAACCATTCATGATCGCGAGAAGCGACCTACATGTAACGTGATCCAGGAAACTAAGAAATTCAACATGAAAATTTGCTTTGGTTTGTAAAATTTCATAATTCAGGCTCAGGCTGAGGCAATGCTAAGTTCTGTGTGTTATTTTTTAAATTTACTGTCAATGAACTCAGACCACAGGGAACCCAAACAACAAAATCATTTACATTCATGTCAACTACAATTGAAGCTCTCCTTGTGACCACTCTTGCAAGCAACCAGGTCTATTTACGACCACCTTTGTGAAACCCTGTTTGAACTGTGACTTAAACTTTACAATAAAAAGCTCTCGTAAGCAACCGTTCCAGAAAGTAACCGCAGGCACTCTTGGGATAACTGTACTCTTCCTTTGTTTTAAGCTTTTGTCTTTTACATATAAATCAACACTTTAAATAAAGTGCACACTGTGCCAATTGTTCTTTGATAAAGATCTTGTACAGTGCAGTGTAGTATAGTCTTTGTGAAAGCTCAAGGTTTCTTTATGAATTATTAATGAGTTTCTGAAGCTTTCGTTAGTGACCATCCTCTATTGTTTAGCATGTGGCCACTTACAAGAACTTATTCTGATCTTGTAAGCAACCAGCTCTAGTTATGAACACTTTTTCAAATTTCTGAGGCGGTCATTTATGAGAGCTTCTACTGTAAATATACTGTTATTCACTAGGCCGGTTAACTAGCTGAGCATTCTTTCTAGGTGTTTGTTTACAGACCAACATTCTCTCTAGTTAAATGTGACTTCTGTCTTCACGAGGAAATTTAACCCAGAAGTTTACCCACTAACCAGTTGATTCGAATTCCAAAACAGCGCAACTTTCAAAACTGGCTGAGAGAGGAAGCGCTTTTAATGACTTTGCTAACCAATTCTGGTTTGAAACCCTTTTGCACAGAAATATCATTGAAAAATGGTGGAAAGAGAACTTCAGAATACCTAGACGTACATTCGAATATATTGTCTGATTGAGTGGCTGGTCTGGATTTGGCTTACTTTTTGTCATGAAAGCAAGTGTTGAAAATGTGATCGAATGAGATTGATGCAATCTGGACACCACGGGTGCAAGATACCCTGCAACCGCAAGTGGATATATCTATCATCTTGGCCTTGGTTACCAACCTAAGCCATGCTGAAGGGTTTGAGATCACTGCAACACCGCAAGTTGGGATTTTATTCACTGCAGCACTGCTTGAACAAGAACAAGCTTAAATTTTGGGCTGTAAGCAATTTTAAAGCTCCTATTAGATTTGCATTCATGAAAATCTTCTCACTCAAAGAAGAAGCCACTAGGAAAAACCGAGTGTTTTTTTGCATATGTAATATCTTGAAAATGAAGCAAACTTCAGTAGGAAAAAATGCAGGACATTGTTAAACACACCTAAACAAAATGGCATGTAAAATTTGGAGCATTTTTGACACAGTTCGCTTTTGATCAAAATACCTAACACCCTTTTTCACCGAGCCTTCAAATGGTTAGACACATTATACTGCAAGGTTAGTGCAAGAAGAGTAGAATGTTGCTCTCTGTATTTGTATTTTACTTCAGATTGAGACTAACTCTGCACACATGGGTCTTAAATAATCTTTTGGCTCAGTGGCCTTGGTTAACTTGAAACTGGATTGCTAAGGTGTTAATGTGTCTGTATTACCTACAGGGTTTTTACGGTTTTGATATGGGATAGGCTGGGTATTGCATTTTGTTCTTACTTTACAGTGGTAGCCTAAACAATGCATCAACATGATGAGCTAGTTCTGCTCATTTTTGTTCTTGTTGCTATCATAGTTTGTATAACCTCCCAAATATCTTCAACATATGACTTTCCCATAAAGCTGTGGGAGAAAAAAACTTTTGAGGCAAGATTTGTGGAGTGACATTGTGACCCTACTTGAACTGGCCGTCTTCTCTGCTAAGACATTCAGCTTATATGGTTATAACTACAGTGGGAAATTTAAAGCTTGATTTTAGGGAAACAAAGTGTCAAAGTCAATAGGTAAAGTTGAGACTATTGTATGCTGAAAGGATCCTGCAAAAATATAAAACCCTGTAGGGGATACACATAAAATGGTTGGTGTAAATTTCACTTTTTATAATCAACAGGTTGGACAGCTGCTTTTCCCCTCACACACTGAATATGGAAACAAAGCTTTCTCCATCTTAAATGACCCACAGATATTTTCTATTTTTCAAAATGATAAAGGTAGGCATTTGCTGATCTAAAGGATAAGAATATGAAAAAAATTCCCAGTGTAGTTTGTCAATTGACAGTCACATTCAGTTGCTTGGTTGATTGTCAAATGTTATGTGGTCGCTCTTATAAGTGAAATAAAACTTCTTTTTGCCAGGCATAAAAAATGTATTAAGGTGGCTGAACACAATTTTCGCTTGCGTTCTTGCCTCTGCAATTCAGCATGCGCACAAGGATTACACAACCCAAACTTGGAATTGATAGAATGATCATTTTATTTACTCAGTGCCTGTGCTATCTGTGCTATTTTTCTTTATAAATGACACAGTGTATTGATGATTTACATCTTTATCTAGAAAGGTATGTTAGGAAAAGTAACCATGCAAAGAACCCAGCGATTCTTGGGTTTTTCTTTGTTACTGATAGAACCGAGTCAAATGTAGGGCATGCATAAGTAGTTCAAAAATTGAAGCTGAATGCTCTGAATAGCTTTTTTGGAAACACACCTATTTGTCGAGTACCACTTGTTAGAATTTCACAAAATTTGGCAAAAAATACTTTAAAAAAATTAATATGTAAATGGAGCTATCAAAAAAAATTCAAATATAACAGAGGAAACTCTAGATATTCCAGTTATCCTTCAACAATGGATAATTAAAAGTCTCTCTATTAAACTATTTTTAAAATAGTGTTAACATGTGAGAATTGTTACAGTCTTGTTGCATGCAAATGATGAAGAAAATTCAATGACTAGATTTTCTGCAAATGAATAAAACCTCTAAAGGAATAAACTCTTTAAAGGTCTGTTCATATTTCTTGCATTCAGAAACTGGAACATTTTACACAAACATAAATGGTTTGGATTTAATTCTTTTTTCGTAAACTGCACGTAAGGGTAATGTGACAAGGAAACTTCTCAAACTCTGTACATAGACTTCATGGCATCTTATAAAACTAATACAGTTTTTCATGTGTTTGGTTGTTTCAAGTCTCAAGTTAGGTAACCCTGTTCACTTTCAATAATGTCTTCTTGTTTAAATGGGTTTTGAAATCGATATTAATTTGAGGTGGTTTCATGGAATATCAAACTGAAAAAAACTATGATCATTGCTGCATGGCAACAAAATAAGACCATGCTATTGCATGACGATGTTATAATTAAATTGGTTTTTGTTGTAAAGTGAGTTGGAAAAGTTATCCAGAATCAACTCCAATCTGCTGTTTACTATTAGCTACTTTTACAGACTCCATGATGTTAAGCTGTCTGGCTGGGAGTAGTTCTATATAGTTCCAATAAGCAAAGCCACTGATCAACTGTTAAAACCAAGCCTTGATAAATGTTCTGTAAGCTTGATATTACAGTTCCTACGGTGAAACAAATTCTAATTTTTTTTATGTCGCTGTACATCATAACCAAACAAACTTGTTGGATTAACCTTACCATATCTGTCAAGAGTCTACTGAGTGCTGCTACCTCCGGAGGCTTTTAATTCACAAAAAAAATAACTCCTGCACGCTTTGCATGCCTGTATGTTTTTGCTGAGCCCCAAAATGAAATTCTAGTCGTGTGTTTTCCTTCCTGTTAAGCATGGTTACACTGTAATAGAGGGGAATGGTTATGAAACCTGACAAAGTTCTTTGTTGTATGTTTTTGTTCACTATTTTGGCCTTGACCACGCACAAAACACAATGGTTGTTTACTCTGTACTGAGGAACTAATCAATAGAAACATGTTGGTTACGTAATTCATGTGTAATTTATGAGCCCAAAACAAAAGATTGTGCAGGGTCGTGGACCTTCCAACATAAATTTTGGCATTTTTGTGTGCTCCTTTGAGGTCTACTGGGCTTCATAACCAGTCCTCTCTATTAACTATGTAAGTAGATGTTTTATTTTTTTCCTTTGTCACTTGTTTAGTTTCACAGGAAGGTTCTAACTAAAAGTCAAAGTTATGTACAAAGTGAAAAGGCTGGACACGTGCACAGAGTAGTTTATGTTGTAACTGATCTTTGTGAATTATTTAAATTGAGACTATAATATGAATTATTCTTTTAGTCTTTTTATTTGATAGTCTCGATTAATGAACTGGACCATTTTGTTGTAGATGTGATAACAGTGATTCTTAAAGATTTGCGGTGTTTACATTTTTTGTCATCATTGTTAATTCCATTTTTTATCAGGAAGTGCCAGTTTTTCCCGTTTATGTCTTTGCCGTGGAGTCTTGGCCATGATTCCTGTACAGTTTTTAGTTCAATCCTCTGAGGTACCAGTTCACTTAAAAGTTTACTTGAATAATTTCTGGTATTCTGGGTTATGCTTACTAATAGATTTTAAAATTTTATATAGCTTTAGAAGTGCCAAGAGCAGTTTGCTGCAAGGGCTGACTAAGGGTCTGCAAGACAGGGATAAAAAAAATCTATTTTCCCAAACTTTCCTAGAATAAAGGCCTGGGTAAACTAGAACCAAAATCATAATTTTTCTGTTTAGAATGTGATATACTTGAAGATGTTTTTGTATTTTGTTCTTGGCAGCAGCCTAAATTGACCTGAAAATCAGGAATTTTCCAGAAGCTCTGTTAATAATTATATTGGAAGCATTTTAGAAAGGAATAACCTATAGCAAGAAATCTATATTGGAAGCATTTTAGAAAGGAATAACCTATAGCAAGAAATCTAAAGTTCTTATTTTCTTTGGTTAGTAGGAATGTAAAATTTAAATGAAAGTTGATCTCAACAGAAATTTTAAATTTATGCTCAGTGACAGAACTGACCACAACCTAACTTGAACTTAATTCAGGGCTCAAAAATGTACTTTGGCCTGTGGCTTCACTCAGGGAAACTATGCTCTGGGGAAGGAAAATCATTTGATTGAAAAGTGACATTGGTCGAAAAAAATTAGGGTAAATAAAATGGTGAATTCTGAGATCATTTTCCAAACATGTCACATGAGTAATCTATTTTTTATTCTTTTTCTTACAACCTCCAAATAAACAATATGCTACTTACAATGTTTACAATACTTACAATGTTTACGATTCAATAGGAACCGATCATTTCTGCATTAACAGTAGCAAACTTGTAGCCCCTCTTAAATGTTTACGCAGATGGAACCTTTTGTGGTTAGCAGCGGTCATACATGTATATTAGAGCTGTGTGCTAATTTTATAGGTCTGAAAATTGGGTATCAATTTTCCCCCTCTGGGGAGGGTGTTTTGGAGTTGTAAGTCATCTTGTATCTTACTCTTTCATGTAAGAGATCAGTGCAAAATGATATACTGTCATTGAAACGTCACCCAGCTTCTTTTGAGAGTTGGGTTAGCCATTATATCAATACCTCCAATTTTGCTTCTAGTAAGCATTCTCAGTAGTGGTGATACTTGCACAGTAGCCGAGTATCTTCGTCCCAGTTGGTATGGTATTTTTTTAGCGTATTACTGATATGTACCTTTTATGTTATATTAGTAACAGAACAAAGTATGTTTAAAGCAATCACAATGTTTGTAACAATTAATAACATTCCCGACAAGTTGATTACTGTCAAAAAATGATATTGAGGTACAGAAGTGCAAAGCCTTACTAGTTTTAGGCAAAAGTTTTCACAAGTAATTGAAAGTTGAACTTGCGTACAGACTTGCCTTGAGAAGGTGAACAGACTTTTGAGTTTATTTGTTAGTGTATGTTAATTAGTATTTTTAAAGGCTGTTAAAACAAGCCAGGTTCGTACCACGCAAGGTCGCACTTATCTCACAAAGTGTAGGCTTTTTTCGTTGACTTTTGTTGCACACACATTACAGAATAGCTAGGGTGCCAAAATTGCAGCTGAACAGAGAGTGGTAAAGGCTAAGGGTTCTTGGGTCACAGAGGACACTTGTGTCAAAGAAATCATAGAGTACTCCCCCCCCCCCCCAACCACACACACACACACACACATACACCCAGATCTCTTGATGTTCATGTTTGTCTACCTGGTGGGGAAATTTACAAGTATTCAAGTAATACGAGCTTATGGACCTTTTTCATTGCATTTCACTCAAGGCTATTGGTAAGGTTTCTTATGAGACAGCACTTCTTTTCCAATGTAGAACCGCTTGTCTCTCTATATATTTTGCATGTAAAGTACATCAAAATAAGTAGCCTCATTTGCAAACATTTTCAACGTACGGATGGGAATCCTTCTGTGATAGAGGGCCAGACTGTCAACATCAAGAATTTGCGAACAGGACTTTGGGCGTGATGCTCAACGAGTTTGCCTTTGAATTCTAAAGTTCTCTGAAGAGTCTCTTGGCCAAGACGAAATGCCGCATCAGACTAGCCATGAACATTTCACAAGTATTTGACAATTGTTTGCTTTTGTATAAATTTAACTCGTGAACGTACGGTTGGGAATCCTTCTGCGATAGAGGGCCAGACTGTCAACATCAAGAATTTGCGAACGGGACTTCGGGTGTGATGCTCAACGAGTTTGCCTTTGAATTCTAAAGGTCTCTGAAGAGTCTCTTGGCCGAGAAAAAACGCTGCGTCAGACTAGCCACGAACATTTCACAAGTATTTGACAATTGTTTGTTTTTGTATAAATTTAACTCATGAATGTACGGTTGGGAATCCTTCTGCGATAGAGGGCCAGACTGTCAAGATCAAGAATTTGCGAACGGGACTTTGGGCATGATGCTCAACGAGTTTGCCTTTGAATTCTAAAGGTCTCTGAAGAGTCTCTTGGCCAAGACGAAATGCCACGTCAGACTAGCCACGAACATTTCACAAGTATTCGACAATTGTTTGCTTTTGTATAAATTTAACTCGTGAATGTACGGTTGGGAATCCTTCTGCGATAGAGGGCCAGACTGTCAACATCAAGAATTTGCGAACGGGACTTTGGGTGTGATGCTCAATGAGTTTGCCTTTGAATTCTAACGGTCTCTGAAGAGTCTCTTGGCCGAGACGAAATGCCACGTCAGACTAGCCACGAACATTTCACAAGTATTTGACAATTGTTTGCTTTTGTATAAATTTAACTCGTGAACGTACGGTTGGGAATCCTTCTGCGATAGAGGGCCAGACTGTCAACATCAAGAATTTGCGAACGGGACTTTGGGCGTGATGCTCAACGAGTTTGCCTTTGAATTCTAAAGGTCTCTGAAGAGTCTCTTGGCCAAGACGAAACACCGTGTCAGACTAGCCACGAACATTTCACAAGTATTTTCAGTGTTGATCCAAAAAATCTGTTCACCCATAAATATGTGCTCCTACAAGCTCACAGAGGGGTTTCTTTCCCTTTGTTATCTTTTCAATCAGGAAGCAAAAGTGTAAACACAAGACAAGTTAAAAATCATTTAAGCTTGTCAAAATCAAGTATTTGGGAATTTTTTTCCAAGTTTATGTGCATTTCACATCCCACTCAGAGTTCAGATCAATATACTAAAATAAACAAGACAAGTATAGAGAACACAACTTTAATCTAAACTTAACTCGATGTTGGTTGAATGTGGACTACTCAATTGATTGAACATTGGAAACTTGAAAAGTAAAACGATAATAAGTCAATGACTACTGCAAGGCTGGCACACGGTATATTCCATACAATATTTCGGTTGACCTCAGGTTTAGATGTTATTAATTATAAAAATGAAATTACAATATTATATAATGGTGCCGATGTTTGTCCTGGTTTCGTTCATTGAGAAGTGTTCGTTTTGCTCATATAAGTTCATTAAAGTCCTCGAATAAGACACATTCTCATCAAAGCTTACCACATTAGTAGGTCACTTTCCAGCAAACAAATGCTCATCTCCTGGTCATTTTGAATGCCTAGACGAGTCAAATGCTCATGAAATTGCCGTCACCACATGACTCAACCAGATGCATTCTTGAAATTACCTCTATAAATCAGAGTGAGCATTCAAATCACCTCTCAGTCTGATGCCTACATTAGTGCAAAGATAACTGCCGCTCAAGTTTACCAAGGCTCAACCAAAAGGAAATTTTGGCCATGAATTCAAGTGAAGAATCAACCATGCTTGATCGCGACAGGTGACCTACATCTAAGGTGACCTAGGACAACAAACTTTGCAGAAAAAGAAGCGCAGTGAAGGCAACCATTACCAAGTAGATCAAAGACGTTACGGAATACATCTCATTTTTTTAAAAAAAGAATACTATGAGATAGATTTCCATGACTCTTTTGTCATATTTTGATGTAAACTCAGCATGAATTCAAAACGTAAACAAAAGAACAGGCTAAAATTGTGGCCTGTAAGTAATTTTAAACCTCCCATTTGGTTTGTGTTCATGAAATTGGCTTTGGTTTGCAAAATTTCATTATTCAGGCTCTGCATCAATGCCAAGTTCTGTTTGTTATTTTTAATTTACTGTCAATGAACTCAGACCACAGGGGATCTGAGCAGCAGAATCATTTACATTCATGTAAAATAAATATATTGTCATTCACTAGGCCAATTAACTAGCTGAACATTCTTTGTAGGTGTTTGTTTACAGAGCAACATTCCCTAGTTAAATGTGACTTCTGTTTTCATTCATTTAACCAGGTGATTCAAATTCCAAAGCCGTGCAACGTTCAGAAATGACTTCACTAACCAATTCTGGTCTGAACCCTTTTGCCCTCAAATTTTGTTGGAAAATGGTGGAAAGAGAACTTCAGACTATCTAGGCATACATTTTAATATATGACCCTCCTCGGGAAAACAGGGATTAAGGTGATAGCACACTCACAACATGCTTCCACTTGAAAATAAAAGAATTTGTCTTTAGCACACTTAAGGACGTTGGTGTGAAAATTTTTCATCATTGATTTTTTCTGAGACTTTTACCACTGAAAGATGATGAGTTATTTATGTCAGAAATGTAAAAAATACGAGGGTTACCGACTTCGTTTTGGAGAGAACATGCCCAGAAGAACACCCTAAATCTGAAGAAATCGGGCCTCGTTGGCGAATAAGGACACAGTATTAGTGTCTGTAAGCCCAAAAATATTGCAATTAGATCTTTGAAGTGCCAAATATTGTTTAAGTGGACCTATTAGGGGAATTTAGTCAACTGGTGAGGTTCCTTAATGAACAAGTTTGCATTTAGTGACCATAGTTTCACGTGCCTTGCAGCCACAACATGGCAGGATTCAATGTCCCGTAGACAGAAATCTTGAATTTTTTTTAAACTTCCTACATTGATTTTTTTTCATGTTTGGACAATGTGGAGGTAATTGTAAATAAAATATGTTTCTGCAAAGCAAAATAGGAGTCACCGAAAGTCCAAGATTGTTAAATCCAGGTAAAGCTATAGCAATGGCCATCTGCCCTACCATTGTTCATTTAATTACTTAGCCCATGTTCTCACGCACAACTTGGCGCGTGAATTTGCATGCGCAGTAAGGTTGTGCAGAAACAATTGGCGCAAACGTCCTTAAAGCGTGTTCAGAAGCACACTTCAGTAGGTAGCTCTTTTGTTTGGTTGGACACACTAAGAACAATAAAGCGTGCACACACTAACTATGCAGTCCAACAAAGAAATGTGTTAAACTTCAAAAACAAAAGATAGTGTACCATAACACGCTTTAGTGTGTGAAATAACACAACATGCTTAAAGCGTGCAGTACTTTCAACTACTGTGCCGATAGAGTTTCGGGCAAAGAGAACATTGGCGAACATTGCGGTTGCTCATCAATCAAGACAATTACTTATCTTTTTTTTTTTTACCACACTTGCAATTGAAATGAAGTGTGTCAGTCAAGTATGTGTAAAAAATAACTGTAATTCCCCGGATTTCATTGTAACTCCTTCTATTTGTTCTTGCGTGACTGTTTTGACAGAAGGCGAGATGCTGGGGGGGGTACTTTAGGAATTTCTGGGTGAGGATGTGCTGCTGGGACCCTGGAACTCTTAGCCAGTACCAGGGCTAGTTCAGGTGAATTTTGCTACCCTATACTAGAGTAACCAGTATTAAAACCAGTGATTTCCGTCTGAATCCTGATCCAGTAGTGTTTTATGATAGTCAACTATCGACGCTGTTGAGGCTGAGTTGCAAAAATTTAAACTTGGCGATTTCATTTTTGTTAAACATTTTTGAGTGGCAGTTCCTGGTTTCCTTAATCTAGATAAAATCTTCAACCCAAACGCTTTGATTTATCAGTGCTGGAAATAATTTTTCTTCTTTAACAGGACATGTGTCCTTTCAAATTGTCATTTTGGTAAGACATCTTATCAATTTGACCGGACATTAATTTGCACAATTGATTAGCGTAATTAATTAGTATAAAAAATTTATTAGCATACTGTAAAGATTTTCAATACAAATCATTCAAAACTGTATTTAAATGTGATTTATTTATCATTTATGATTAACTAGATGACTTTATCTACTAAATGACTGCACCAATCTCGCCTGGTTATCTCCTGATTATATGTTCTTCAAGCAAACCTAGTTTTCTTCGCAGGAGCCCATCACTAGGAGTGTGCAACTTCCTCAATTATTCCTGTCCAGGTGTTTTCACAGACCGATCTTTTTTCAGTTTGAATTTACCGCGAATTCAGCCCCTGCAGGAACCTCAGTGACCAATCACAAGCACGGACTTTATAATTTCACCGGAAGATTAGGTCGTCATGTCCACCTGAGACCTCCATTTTTTCCCCTTACCATTTGCATTTGCAAGTTTTCTGATGTGAGGAAATCCTTTACAGCAAAGCAAAGCGACAGATTGCTTTCTTTTCTTATGTTGAATGTTATAGAAGTAAAGATCTTTCACTATGTATTTCTGGAAGGACATAATGACTGAGAAAATAACCGTTGTTGATCATCAACACAGGAAAACGTAGTCACCATTATGGTAGCCTGTGAACGCAGACGTATTTTTGGTAGTCAACTAAACCAGAAATTTTGGTCGCCAAAGATGAAATTTTGGCCACATTGGCAACCATACTGGTCGCAATTTCAAGCCTTTTTAACAATTTATATAGCCAAATTTTATGGATGGTCAATAGGTGTTGGTAAAATGTTTGGACATTATGTGCGACCATAATGTGAAATTGACTGGACCTATTCAAAATTTGGTCGGACAATGTCCAATGACCGACTGTTATTTCCAGCCCTGTTTATGCTAGAGTAAACTGCTTGAAAACCATACCCTTCACAGCGGCACATACCTATAGAGCCCATACATGGCAGTACCCCCACTGGGGCGAGATTCAGTTATAATGTTTATCTGTCTTGTGAAGCACCATTATTCCACCACCTGGCGAAGAACAGTTGAGAGAGAGAGGAACAGCGTGGGATGGCGTACATGGGATGAGGCAAGAGCTGCTGCAGCCAACAGAGAAAATTGGAGGCATTCTGTGGAGGCCTTATGTGCCACGAGGCACAAAGAAGCTAAGTGAAGTGAAGTGAAGCACCATTCTTGTCCTCGCTTCCATTTAAAAGAAAATTGTAAACATTGAGCAGTAAATTTGACCTCTCACAAGAAAAACCATTCGCTTGCTGTTTGTTATCTATTCAAGATAGGATGTCGTTCGAACAGTTGCTGCTACATGTATTTGTTCATGACAAATCCGATCAGATTCAGCTTTTCGCGACGCTTTAAATTTGCATAATGTTCAAAACAAACAATTCCACATGTGAACATCACAGCTTTGTCACCGGACCTTTCTTTGTTGGCATTATTGTTAGACAAATGTCAAGATGTTTGTTGTTTCTTTCATGTTTGCTACACAAAAATCAACAAACAAGACGCCAAAACAAAACAACTCATTTTTAGGCACTCCGGGACTGCAATACATACCATTTTGCAGTCTGCATTGTTTCCATATAGCCAAAAAGGTAAAATTGATCGCGAACCTGGTATCTATAAATTCAGAAGAACCGAAAAAAGTTACAGTTACTGCTTCTTTTTCTGCAAAGTTCAAGGGATTTTTTGTGTCAAATTCCTTCGTTGTCCCAGGTCACATTACATGTAGGTCACTCAAATTTGTGACCATAATTTCCTTTCAGTTGAGCCTTGGTGAACTTGAATGGCAGTTATCTTCCAACAGAAGCATATCACCTAGGTGATATACATCTGCTTCCAACTAATGTAGACAAAAGACTGAGAGGTGATTTGAAAACAAATCTACTCCATGCTCACTTTGATTTATAGAGGTAATTTCAAGAACACATCTGGTTGAGCCATGTGGTGTTCGACTAAAAAGCAATAGGTTACAATAATTCTAAGAAAAGGTGACAAACAGAATCAAAAAGACAAAGACAAGCAACTTACAGATATTTCCTCCTATTGCTTTGAACTGGTAGATTAAAGTAACTTCTCACTTAAAGCAATTCAACTTCCAGATGCTGACGTTTAAAAACAAACTCCAACCAAATGGAATAAAACTAAGCAGAAGCCCGCAAGTGCACATTGCGGACCTATTTTTTACGTTTGATTTTAAATTAAAATAGTTTTGTGCTAAAAAAGCAAAATGACAATAACCCATGGACTCCTGTGCTGGCCTTAACTGCTGTGATGAGCATTGGTCTTTGTTCCACTTCTGACGTCATCACCTTTGACCAAAATTGGTATCAACTATACTCAACTTCTGCAGGAAGAAAAGATCTTTCCAATGATGCCCAGATTAGAGTGATCAGCTCAATGGAGCCAGAGATATGAACAAAAATGCTTAGAAATTTGAGTGAAAAACTCGGAGTAAAATTTCCTGTGACTACTCCAAGCTACCCCATGGTGAATATTGCCCATCTTGATGATGCTTTCTCAGAAATTTTTGAACTGAGAGTGGGCCCAGTAGAAGGTCAATCACTGCTGCAAAAAGATAACAAACGGAGAAAAAAGAAAGGCAAAAAAAAATTTAAAAACCGAAAAGCCTAAAGACAAAGGTCACCTTCTGTTCCAAAACATTTTGGACATGCCCGAGCAAAAATGTCGTAAAATGCAGTGCTAGTGGTAAAAAGGCATGCTGTCATGATGCAAATGACTTTTTGAGTAGATTGGAGCTAATTTGGCTCGTATTCAGGCTGGAAATCTCTAAAATGTCCAAAAAAAATGGGTTTTTGGCAAAAAGCTGCACGAGTCAAAAGTAAATAATACATAAATTTACATGAAACTTGTTAAGACAATGGATTTTTTTGCTATGGCAGTCCCAGGGCACCATCCAAATGTTACTTTGTTTCTTTGGTACCTTAGCAAAAACTGAACTACTGCTCCTACTCTAAATATGACAAGCAATCAAAAAATTCCCTAAACCAGATAACATCAACCCTCCAAGTTAAGTTTTTTCCTTACTGGTCACTAAAAGTTTATTTTTGGTCACCAGTGAAAAAATTTGTAGTTGCCAAAGTATAAAAATTAATTAAATAACTATCAACTAATTATTAATTAATCAATCGTAATTAACTAATTAATATATTTAACAAACATATATAGCCTAAGCTGTGTATTACACTGATAGAACATGACGGGCATTTGAGACCACATGGGAAATGTAGAAAATACGAGCTGCAGGCGAGTGTTTTCTACATTTCTCGAGTGTTCTCAAGTCTTTGGAGTGTTTTATCACAATGTAATACACAGCAAAGGCATGTGGTCAAAAACAATAAAACATGCTTTTTCTATGTTTTATGTACTATTTCAAAAACGAGTGCGAGGGTTTCATCAGGTCTCCAAATGTGAGAAACATTTGAAACCATGAGGCCACAGGCCAAGTGGTTTTATTGTTTTGAGCGTTTAAAAACCTGATGAAACCCAAAGTACAGGTTTTTGAAATTACTTCTCCAACAAAGAAAATGAGTTTAAATTATCATTTGAATAAGTTTTCTCAATTCAAATATTATATTTGAGATGCGAAATGTGATTCTATCACCTAATTGCTGCTCTGTGACAATTTTTGAATATTCATCAATGTCACGTTACCTAGCTGTTTGTCAGTTCTGAGCAAACACGTTGCTTTGCAAAGCAAATGCCAGAGTGCAGATTTAGATCTCCTAAAACTTGCAAAGAAGAGGAAAAGTAATAGGCCATTTTACAGTTGTGTGCTTAGTTACCTGGCCTATGAATGTAAGCGAGGCTGGAGGTGACCTTGCTTTGATGCAGACGTCACTGCTTTTCACATTTAAATGCAAACTAGTTAGCATAAGAACAATTTGATTAACACAACAAAAGCAGTGAGGTCTGTATCAAACCAAGGTCACCTGCAGCCTCGCTGCCATTCAAAGGCCAGGTCACTGAACAGACAACTGTAAAATGGTCTATTGTGTGTGGCCAGCACTATTTCGAGGTAATTTGTGCGTCTAGTCTGTTAAATGCAGGGGTAGATGGTAAATTAGTACGCCTTACAACTGGGAATTTCTAACATTAGTGCCATTTTAGGACGGAAGTGTACAGCAAAGTTGAAAGCAAACCAAAAGACGAGGTCGCCACCATTGAGCGAGAATTTAAACTTAGAAAAAGAATGGCCCTTTCTGTGTTGGGAGTTTAATAACTGTACCGTTACATTTAACATCAGCAGTAAATAATTTAGGTTTAAAGTTTGTTTTTTAAAATGTGTGATTAAATAACGTTTATCATCATGTGTTTTTCTTGCTTTATCAATATGCAGATTAAGAAAATTTGCATCCGTGTTTGAAATTATTTCCAAACGCACTGTGGTTTTCAACTCGTTTTTCATTGGGTTTCTAAACCCATCCACCTGACCAGAATAAGATGCTCTGGTTGGGTAAGAGCTGCATGAATAATTAATGACTTTGAGAGACTCTGACAAAACATGGGTTTTCGACCAATCAAAGCGTGCACAGGGTCCTATCTATGTTATAGAACTAATTATAATATAGATAGGACCCTCCACGTGCTCTGATTGATCAAAAACTCGTGTTTTATCAGAGTATGAAACATAGAAAAACGTGTTTTATTGTTTTTTGCCACAACCTCTATATCATAAAGCAAATGATGAAACCTAAGCCATGTATTACAATGTGATAAAACACTACAGACATTTGAGAACGCTAGAGAAATGTGGAAAACACTTCCCTGTGGCTCATGTTTTCTGCATTTCCCTTGTGTTCTTAAATGCCTGTCATTTTTTATCACATGTCTAATACAAGGCTTAGGCTTCTTTATTTGTTAATTAATATGCTATCCCTGAGCTAGTTCAATAAAAAGTGATTCAAATAATGTATTTTTATTATTGATGATCATACAAAATCACAATCAATTCCTTTGAAGATTTGACAGGTCTTCCTGAGCTCCGCTCGCTAAGCATGTTAGGAAAAGTGCTTCATATTCATTGAACAGAAAAGTTGTACTAGAGGAAAAGCCGCTAACGATAGACAATAACAGCAACGATATTTTCAATCAATTGACTGCCCCTTCACACAAACATACAGTACTGAGCTAGTTGGGAAATATATGTGCCAAAAAGTGTTCACGAGTTAAGTGTGTGCAATTTTCCCGTGAGAAAACACAGAAATATTGTGATTTTTAATTTGCATTTACAGAGTAAAACTCAACTGTAGATGGCACAGATTATACCAAGTAGTAACTAGCTGGTGGAAAGTGTTATTCAGCGTATCTAAATTACTAGCAGGGCTTGAAAAAATAACCTGTCCATTTGTCCGGGACAAGTGCATTTTCCTTTTGGGCAAGTAACTTTCTCTGCTCACTTGCCCCACAGGTAAGAGCCCAGGCAAGCCATCCGCACACTAAATATGTAGAGAACAATTTTGAAACAAAGAGTAGATTTATTTAGGTACATAAGTAATGAAAACTTGACGAAAATTATAGCATTGTTTTGTTGATTGCATGATGCATGTTCCTGTTCAAAAGTGGTTACCCAGTACATGATCAAAATCTGCCCCAATCAAATTTCTTTCCATATTTAAAAATAGCCATGTTCGGCAGGAAAATGCTGCGAAGGCACCGTGCAAATCTTTGTGAACATTTTCCAGTTTCACAGTACAAAACCAAACTCGACATCAATGTACCAGAGATGCAGAAACTGTACGCATGTGTTGTCTTACGCTCAAAGGTAAAATTATCACATGCTAAAGTTCAGTCGAGTGGAACGAAGTTTTGTCACATGAAACTCAAAGATGTACTGAAAATTTTTCTTTCTCATTATGGGTTCTGGAATTAAACATTTCATTTTATTTTAGTCTCAATTTATGTGGGTTAAAATGATGGAAGAACTTGTTTCACAAGTGAATTCATAATGCTCAGAGCATTGTATTTCAGTCCAGATGATGGCCGCTCAAGTTCTTGATTTTAGTCACCGAACTGCTGACTTCCATTTCAAGTCAGTTGCCAGCTCCTTATTCTAGTAGCCATGGCGACTAAAATGGTTGCAACTTGGAGGGTTGTAACATTATGTTTAATTCAAAGAATAATGTAATTTACCTGTTCAATTCACATGTTTGCTCACAGAGCACTTTGATTTTTTGGACCAACGTCTTGTTGAAATGATTGTTTTTACCCAGAGTATAGTCTCTTCGGGGGAAGCCAGAGTGCTTTATTTAAGCCTTGAATTTAGTCAAAATTTGGTTGTGGTGAGCACTGTCGCAGAGCATAAATTTAAAAATTATGTCAAAAGTTTAAGTTTAACTTTCATGTACATTTTACACCACTAACAACCACAGGAAATGAGACTTTCTGATTAATTATTTCTGGGACGCTTTCAATATACAGTACAGTGTAAACAAGAACTTCTGAAAAATGTCTGACTTTGGTGTTAATTAAGGCTGTTGTTGAGCACATAAAACAACAAAATTGAATAAAGGAAATATAAGAATCTTAACAAACCAAAAATATATTTTTTGAATCTAGTTCACCCAGGGTTGATTCTAGCAGTTGTTCTCTTTTCGTTCTTTTTTTTCTTGCATACCTACTGTAAGGTAGTCCTTACAGTAAGCCATACTAAAGTTGTTAGTAGTGTAAAAGATTTAGGTGTATTTAATGTGTCTATCAAATCTACTTCCATAACTATGAAAATAATATAGAATGTTTCTATTCATGGACATAATTTTCAAGTTTTGTTTAGAACTTCTAATCCCATTCATTTGAATGTTTCTGGGCACTTGACACAGTTGTTAAATGTTACTTGAAGAGGCACCCAGCATTTGCTTTTAGCCATGACTTTGCAATGCTGTTCAGCTAACTTGGCTTCTCTGCTGATCAGGCAGTGCCACAATGGTCAATGTGAGACAAGGTCTTCCCGGGCCTTGACAGGAATTTCTTAGCTCTTTTGGATGGTCTTGATGTTGTCTTTTTGGAAGCTTAGGTCCAACTTGACACTTGCCTTCTGCCAGTTTCAGGGCTCGACACTAACGGTAGCCAACTAGCCACAGACTAGTAGAAATTTAGTTTTGGCTAGTACGTTTTTTGACTTCCACTAGCCACTTTGGCTTGTAAACAAAATGAAATTGGCTGAACTAGTTTCTGTCTTCTTCAAGGAAGTCAAACACTAACACTTTACTCAGAAACAAGGTCAGAATTTCATCCTGGACACATCATGTTTACTTTTCGCTGTGTGGTACTTGAAAGGGTATAAAAACTGAACTTGTTGTTATATTGAAAGAAATATTTGACAAACAAGACAGCATTTTCTGAAAGCACACATCGCTGTTCTTTTTTTGTTACAAAATTAGTAGCACTGTGCACAAAACATGAGCAATATCATGTGCAAAATCGTGCAGAACTGTAAAGGGATAACATTTCATTTAGCGTAATAACACATAGGTGATTTGTCATTGTGTCCATACTGACGAGACTTACCACTTCAGAAATAATTACATCAGAAAAATTTATTTCCTTCGACATTTATAGGCAGGCGAGTTTCGCTAGCCCTGCTTTTGAAACAGTTTGAATTCTACAGCTCCTGTCTGTGAAGAGACTGAAGAAGTCTCAATAGTTTTTACAATGACATCTTGGGGTCTCAATGTTTTCCAAGGAAGTCTCAAAGAAAAACAGAGTCCTGAGAGTTTTTGGGGGGGAAAATTGCTGGATTTTTCTTTGTGATCTGTTGGCCTGAGAGATTTGATGTGAGGAAAACATGAGGCAATTAAACAAAATTAAAACTGGCGTAATTCGGTGATAACTTGGTTTGCCCTAGTGTTTAACGTTACCAGTCAAGGGTGACACAAGGTGTGCCGCCTATATGTCAACTGGTCAAGAGGTTTCAGATGCAAAATTGCATTGTTTTGTTTTTCTTAAAATTTGAAAATGGATATAACAGGGTTTTTTACCAGCAGTAAAAAAGAAAAAGCCAAAAAACGAGAGTTCTGAAATGAAATGACCTGCTCAGGAAGAAGGTGTAAATCTAACACGTCCACCGCCAAAATGCTAATGCGCTCTTTTTCATTTTTCACGTTGTGTTATAAATATAATATATCTGTTTTATTATTGAAACTGGTTTAAGTACAATGTAATTACCAACAATATGTATTAAACGGTACAATACAATATGGCTACAATATGTATGTATTTTGGCTAGTAACATCTAAGTTGTCACTATCCACTAGGCTAGTAAGTTGAAAAGTTAGTGTCGAGTGCTGCAGTTTACCATACAAAAGCATCAGGGATGTGCTGGTCATTCATGTACAGGACATGTCCAACTTATCTTGCTTTTGCCTTCTCAAGGATGGTTTGTATACTAGACATGTTGGCATGGGATAGAATCTCTGTGCCGGGAATTTGTTCCTGCCATCTGATTCTCATCAGCTTATGAAAACAGCTTTGTATGGAAGCGTTTCAGCTGTCTTGCATGTCCGCTCTAGACTGTCAACTTTCACAGGTACTGATGAGTGTAGTTGATTATAGCTTGGTAGACCTTGAACTTGGTGCTGAGGCTGATGCTCCTTAGTGTTGGTTTAAAGCCTCCCAAAGACACTGGTGTCCTTGGTGATTTTGTATTTGACTTCATTGCCAATGACAGCTTGATGGACAGGGTGCTTCCCTCTCTTGTGAAAACCAGTTGCCCTTCTGCTGAAAGCCTTAATGAAAACCCTGATGTTAGCTTTCACGTGGGGCTTCCCAGGGCATGGTTGGTGCAGGAATTCAGTTTTATTGATACTGATGGTGAGGCCAAAGGGATCAAAAGCCACAGAGAGCTAGTCAATAGTGCATTTTCATTGGCACTGTCATTTACAGCACACTCATCATTGAAATAAAGAATGTCTTTGACGACCATCTTATAATTAGCTACGGTAACCGTAAACACCAGCAGATAAGCTGGGTTCACACATACCTAACTCATTTTTGTGGTTACTGGCTTTAGGCAGTCACCAACATGTCATCTGGGACCCATTTCTCAAAGGTCCTGAAACATTTTTCCATCTGGAAAGCTGTAGCAAAATCTCAAACCGTGTGATTACAGAGCTGTTTTATTAACATATTCTTAATATGAACAGAGGATCCCATCATACAAGAAGTCTCGGGTGTATATATCTTTCTGTTTTTAGATACAGATGAACTAAAAATGGCTTTGTGGGCCGGAAATGTTTCCGGGGAGCTTTCGAGAAACAGGCCCGAGGTTCGTTAGTAAGTCAGTCAGTCAGTAAGTCAGTCAGTCAGTCAGTCAGTCAGTCAGACAGATAGATAGTCCATGACTTTTCAGAAGCTTTCAGAGCAATGAATATGACGAAGAGAGACTAAAAACACCTCAGGATTTCATAATTGATTTTCACCTCTTAAACAGGAGTTTAAATGAAAATAACTGCTTTTTATAGTCAGAATTATTATTGTTTCACTGAATATCACATTTTGAGTAAAACAATTTTGAGTTTAGCATCAAGTTTAGCAGAAAAATGACGATCTCTCACTGCTGAGTGCTAAGAAGTCAAAAAAATAGGACATTGCAGACTCGTTTTTCCACACCCTTCGACATGATGTGACATTGTTTGGATAGTCGTATATGTTGGTGAGTCGCTGCAATGTTTTCTCAGTTTCCTATCTTTCTTTTTCATACATGTATAACCAAGTGCAACTTTCATCGAATGTGCCAAAGTATTGTTTTTGAAGAATCTTGCAGGATTTTGAGCATTTTGCAAAAACTTTTGATTGAAAATATGAGTGATGCATGTCTTAAAAGCATCTGTCTAGCAAATAAGTGCACATTCTCAAATTGATGTTTATGTCATTTTTTCATACGACCCGGAACTGGATGTAATGTTTGTTTTATTTTTACTACTTGTTTCAATTACAGATGGAAATTGAAATATTTATCTTAAGTCAGGATTCCTCAACAGGATTATAAAATGCTCTGCTGGCAAAAAGCCATCTGAACCAAGTTGATAAGATCCTTCACATATCTTTTGTGTTCATAAATTCTGGATTGTTTTTTATTAAAAATTACTACTGACAGATCAGGGATGTTTGCTTCAATAAGCTTATATAAAGAAGAATAATTCAGCATCTCTGTTCGTCATTGTTTAAGCTCAATAGGATAAGATCTCTACCATCTGTAATGGATGTCATGGGTTTTGTGAAAAGCTTTTATGTAGTTTGAGTCACTGACTTCACTGTCCTATACAAAAAATACACATCTTAAACATTTTGTCTTTGGCTTTCCCACATCCACTCTGTTCCCGTCCTGGCCTTCCCATCCACAGTGATGCAGAGAACCTGTGTGTCAAGCATTTAAATTTAAAAACAAATATTTTGGAATGAAACTAAAACTCCACAGATGTTTTTTTGCACCATTCACTATCTAGTAAACACGTCCTCTCAGAGAGCTTCTGTTTTCAAGTGTGTATGCTTGTGCTTATATGTCCTTTTATGTTTGTGAAACACCACAAAGAGTAACTATTCCCTTTTCAGTCTGTTGCGTAAGATGCTGGGGTTAGAAGAAAAGAGCTGCTCTGTGGCGGTTTTCGAAACAAACAAATGCAAACTGCATGGTGTTGGTGGTAGTGTTTTTTCTTCTTTGCATTTTGCTTTCAATAAAAGCTTTTACACCCACTCCTTGAGGGTGGGTGGTGCACCAAGGTCCCAATGGATTAGGACCTGTTGGTGGCAAGGAATGTCCTCATCACTGATGGAGGACAGACAGTTCACAACAGCATAAAAGCATAGACCTGAATTTCCTTTGCTTTGTTGCTTGCTCGGTCATCTTGCATCCTATGACGCTTTGCCTGAACTTCACTGTTGGTGAGGGCTGCCTTCTTTGCAGCTGATGATGGATCATTCATAGCAATTCTGTGAAGAGGGTGCTTTTCGGCTAGAACAGATGATATTAACTCATCATTCTCGTCATACCAGTCATGGTTTTTCTGTTGTGTATGAGAAGTGGCTATTTATGCTACATCACTCAAAAATCTTTTTGAGTTAACATGCTTGTGTGCCAGATACTATTTACTTGTATTTCTTATAGTTATCATTAATGTATAATGGTGAGGAGTTTTGCTACTTTTTCTAGGGTAGCCCTATTAAGTTATTAACAGTTGGAGTGATATGTACAGGTGGATATTTGTGTAGAAGTTTGATGTATCATAAAGATTTATTTTTTATTTCATAGATCATTTTGGACAGGGAAAAAAAGATTGGAAGTCTCATGTTTGATGCATTGTTTCCTGACTTATGTTATCTCTGTGACAGGTAACTCTACAACACTGTATTTACTAGAGCTTATGAGCAAATGTTTCCAAAAATCATAACATAGTGGTGACTGTCAAGAACAATTTTGTTCATTATTTTTCTAAACTATTGCTATACATTAGGCTTGACTGAATTGGTCAAAATGCTACTTGTGAAGCTCAGTTTTTAAGACCGGCTCTAAGTCTTTTTCTTAGGAAATGTAAAATTTGGACTGAAAAAAGTACCAAATTATGTACTAGAACAGTATGCAAATATATGTTACAACAATTTGGGCAATTCTTGCATGTCAGTTATTTACAAATTATAATAAAATTTGTCTGACTTGTCTTATTTGTACAAGTGTTGTTAACGAAAGAGAGCAGCCTGGCCCCGATTTCAACACCTCTCTGGTGAACTCTCTGTGTCTGGTGAACTGAGTTTTGTTCGTAAGGTAATTCCTCTGAAATAAAAGTGACAATAGATTTTTGTTCAAACTTTGCCCACTGAATATTTATCATATGATAACTTCAATTTTGAAATAAAAAAGGGGGGTACCCATGCTCATTAAGAAGCAGCGAGGCATTGAAAATGCCCCATTTTGGCATTATTTAATGCTTATTATAAGAACGCATTCCCAGTAATTGTAAAATCTTTGTGAGCCCAGACTCATAAGAACACGCATTAAACTACAGTCAATACATTGTGTTGGACACAAATAAACATTTTAAGTTTGATTCAGACAAAGCTAAATCCTTGATTAAAAATTTGAACTAAATTTCTTGACGTGGTTACCAAACTGCAAAATAGAAAAGACCACAGTGTATGTTCTATTTTTCTTATTTATTCAATTTTCAGCAATAGAAATCAGATCAGTCTTTTCTCATGCAAAGCTTATGATTAGTTGATTACAATGACTGGAAAAAAAATTGGGGTGCCCGTGCTCGTTGGTGAGCTATAGCCATTTTTGCAACTGACATAGCTCAATATCAAGGCAAATCCATCATGTTTTCAATATGCGCGTGCGCGAGCGCGCGCTAATGACGCCATAAATTATGCGCAGTAAGGATGCGCGATACAAATGTGAAGAATGACCTTAAAACATCCTAAAACAAGGATAGTTTTGAAAATTTTCAAAACTGACAGCTAAACTCAAGGCCATGGAAAAATGGAAAAGGTCATGGAGAGTCATGGAATTTGAAGAGCTCAAAAGAGTATGAACTCTGAACTAATGCATGTATAAGGAAGATAAAACTGACTTAAGGTGGCTGGACTGGATTTTTTAGTGAAAATACTGTTACTAAATGATCTGTAAGTAAGGATTGTTGTAAAATTTATGCTGTGTCATGCAACATACATACATGTACAAACTCCTAAAGGTCTTTTTGACTACCCTTGTAATATGTATTACATGAAACATGTCCATTTCAAATATTACAAGTTGGCTTAAAAAGTGTTTTGATTGCTCTTTAAAATGAAATCAATTTAGAATGTCCCTTTACTATTTGAGACAGTTGAGTGAAATAATTTTAGAGCTTGCAACAAATTGAGACAAAAGAAGCTTTTTATTCAACCTAAATTACCTAAAATTATCCTTACTTTTCAGTGTAAAATTATCCTTATTTTTCATAAGCACAATGTAAATAATAGTTCTGTAAGAATTAATAACAGTTTTCTTCTAAATTTGAACAGAAAATGACTGTCTTAAAATTGAGGCTCAAACTTCAGACTTGGACTAAAAAGGCACTTAACTCCAACTTTCAGGTTTAAATCAAACGCTTGGAAATTATACGCTTTGAATGTAAAGGCAATTTATTTGTATAAGGATTTTTCTGTCATTTAAGAGCAGCTTCGTCTAAATATCAACTAGGCTTGGAAATAGCGGGAAAAAAATCAAATTTCTTCAAACATGCCCAGAATGAAGCCCTATGGGCACTCATTACAAAAATATTGTTTTAAGTTCGATAAATCAAAAATTAATTTTAAACACAATTTTTTCTTTTTGATGCCCTAAATCAGCCAAAATCAATTGAAAATGAGCGGCATATTCAGAGGCTCGTAAACTGAAAATTAAAAATCTTCATTACCAACTGATTGCCCGTCATATTTGTACTTCCTTTCTTGTATATTTAGAGCTAAATAGATCGCGATTTGATTAGAACTAAAATATTTGTTGAATTTTCTAAATTAATGACCCAAGACAGCTTAACAAGAGGTCCACATTTTTGAAATGCTAAAAAGGCATTCTAGTACACAGCTTTTCCCAAAACGTTTAGTTTGGTATGAAAGAGCATCGTTTCTTATTCAAATTAGAGAAATAAAATTTTTGGGTAAATAAAATCGTGAGCGCTGAGATAGCAAACTAAATGCAGCACTTTTTCCTGAAAACATGACCTTTGACCTAAGCGTAACAAAACCGATTACTGCAAGAAAAGCAAACGCTTTGTTATTTTGAAACAGTTTTTAGTGATATCTCTCTGAAACCATTATTGCAAGAAACCATTTCCAGATACGAAATCTTATTGGGTCAAAGAAAAAGCCAATGGGCACATTTTGACACAATAAGTTTGTTTTCTGGGAATTGAAGTCAATGACCGTCAACAAATTCCAGTGAAATTTACGAACTTGAAGAATGTTACCCGATACCTACCTGAATATTTATATTTATAGAAGAGTTGTCTTCTTGGATTAACCTTGAAAAGAAGCTGGATTCAGATTTGAAAACCTCTAAAAGAAGAAATGTTTAATGTTCCATGACCTGCCCACTCCTATAAATTCCATGCACATGCTGACCACATGCATAATCTGAATGATGTTATATCACTGATCCTGATCCAGATCACCCAAAGGAGTGCACCCCTTGTATATTACATGAATTTTTGTATAATTGTGTATCTCGTGTTCCTCACCATAAAAACACCATAGCCATAAAACCTGATAAATATACCATCGCATCAACTCATTGCAGCAAATCATGTTGCAATTTTGGGCCGAGAAAGTTTTAAATAATATCATGTCACGTGTGACATTACTTTACAAGTGAAGTTTTTCTGATCATTTCTACATTAAAAAGCTGTACTTAACATACTGAGGCTGACTAAACGAAATTTTCCATACAAAGTCTTTAACGCGTGTGCCTACTGAATCAAAATCACTTACTGCACTTGAGTGGCCTGTGGATTACTAATAAACATTAAGGTGGTCTCAGATATATTCAACATTATTTTGTAACTATGAGCCAAAATATGTGGGTCAAAATTAAAGGCGCAAATAAGCGTAAGAAAAAAAAGTGCTCAGTCTGCATGGTTTGCAATTTCTTCTAAATGTTCAAGAAGACAACCAATTTCACTTTACATTTTTGGGGATTGTTTATTTTGGGGTTGCATATGGAAACTGTCAGTGGAGTTCAGTTAGTTTTATGACAAACATGCGGTCGGCATGTGCATGGAATTTATAGGAGTGGGCAGGTCACAGAACAATAAACATTTCTTCTTTAAAAGGTTTCCAAATCTGAATCCAGCTTTTTATGAAGGTTAATCCAAGAAGATAATTCTGCTACAAAAATAAATATTCAGGAAAGTATCGGCTAACATACATGTTCTTTAAGTTCACAAATTTCACTGGAATTTGTTAACAGTCATTGACTCCTAATTCTCAGCAAACAAGTTTTTGTGTCAAAATGCACCTTTTAGCTCCTTCTTTGACCCTGTAAGATTTCATATCTGGAAATAGTTTCTTGCAGTAATGGCTTCGGAGAGATATCACTGGAAAATGTTTCAAAATAATGAAGCGTTTGCTTTTCTTGCAGTAATCAGTTTCATTAAGCTTGGGTCAAAGGTCATGTTTTCAGGAAGAAGTGCTGCATTTAGTTTGCTATCTCAGCGCTCATGATTTTATTTACCCAAAAATTTTATTACACTAATTTGGAGAAGAAACAATGCTCTTTCAGGCCAAACTAGTTGTTTTGGGAAAAGCTGTGTACCAGAATGCCTTTTTAGCATTTGAATATAGGCTAAATGTAGACCTCTTGTTAAGCTGTCTTGGGATGTTAACTTAGAAAATTTGTCAAATATTTTAGTTCTAATCAAATTCTGATTTGTTTAGCTCTAAGTATACAAGAAAGAAAGTACTAATACAATGTGCAATCAGTTTGTGGTGAAGATGTTTACTTTTCAGTTCACGAGCCTCTAAATGTGCTGCTCATTTTGGACGATTTGGGGCATTGAAAAGAGAGAATTACTTTAAAAAATAATTTCTGATTTATTGAACTTAAAACAATATTTTTGTAACTAGTGCTCGTAGGGCTTCATTCTGGGCGAGTTTGAAGAAATTCAATTTTTTTCGTTATTTCCAGGTCTAGTTGATATTTATGCAAAGCTGCTCTTAAGTGTTTTTGGTATGCTGACTAGAGGAAAAAAATCGAGTCATCTCAGCCTGTGTTCTGAACAAAATACAAACAAATTTTTGCAAGTCTGCTGGAGTCTATGTTGGCTACAAGGAAGGCAATGATGACGTTGATGAAAACTGTCATTATGAAGTAGAACAATCTTGTGTTGAACATTTTCGTGAAAACCAAGAGGTAGTTTTTGTGGTTTTGATTGCTTTCTTCTTTTGGTAAGCAAACATGTCCATTTATAAACTGTATGAAGCTTGGTGTCAAAATTGATAACGCATTCATGAAAATATCCAGCCCATCCACCATAGCTGTTTCTGTTCACCCCAAATAATGCACACAAAACCTCACACCTATTAAATTTCAAAATGGCCACAATTTAAAACAAATCAGCTAGGCTGGGGAGCATTTTTGGTTGTTTAAAAAGTTGAAAAAGGTTGAAGTGAAATCAATATAGAAAGTTTATAATGGATTTAGTTGCATGGGGGTGGGTGGGGGCAAACTTGATTGAGTGTGAAACAGGCAGCATTTGCTTGTACTGAGATGGTTTAGGGGACAGCTCTTTGCTAAGGCCCTAATGCCATAAGGTGTAAACTTTAATGTTTGTTTAATTAATTTATTTCAATTAACCCATTGATGCCTGTGCCGCCCGTAACCGCCCATGCGAAAAACTCCTCCATTTCCCTGTGCTGCCCGTAACCGCCCGAAAAATAGCACGTGGGGACAATTACCTTTCCTACCCTCCCTGAAGACTTTTTGGTTCTCCTATTGTTCTATTGTTCTTGAGGACAAATAAACCAATCAGAATGAGCTTTCTGAGCATATTTTTAGAGGACTTTAGGGGTCCTAGAAAGACGGTTTTTCTTCTTAAAATCGCGCGCTCGCAAAGTGCAGGTAATCATGGCGTGTTGCGGGCCAAATCTAAAAACTTCCAAGGTCTTGTTTTCATTCCTGACACAGATAAATTACTGATTTGGGCTTTAAAATAGAAAGGAAAAATACAAATCAATGTTTAGGTGGCTTCAGAATGGAGGATCAAGGAGTACAGAGTCCTCAAAACTTTCTGGTGAAGACGTTTTTCTTCCTACAACCGCTGCGAAAACATGAAGATCAGAGCACTTTCAAGTAAGTTTTGACGACAGATCGCAGATTGAAAACAGCTTTTCGGACTTAAGAAACAAAAATGGTAATGTACATTATTACTTTGAAGTTGAATTCAACTTTTGAAACGATTCGTAAAGCCACGGGCGTTAAAATGAGTGCAAAAGCAGTCAGCCAAAACTCAACCTTTCGCGTTAGCGTGAAGAATAATTTGCACATGCAGTTCATGCAGCGAAGCACGTCTGCGAAATTTTGAACAATTTTTTGCTTTTAAATGGGTTTCTTCGCCTCAGCTTGAATGAAAATTTATTGTTATTGAACTTCCTTTCGTATTTCTTTCATTTAGTTCCCTGTATTTGGGAATTTTAGGTTTTAAAAGTGAACAGTAATTTGCATGCTTGATTTCTGCATATTTAATTTACAGCGACCTCCAGGCACTTTGTTTATTTATGCCGTGTTTAGACTTGAACGGTTTACTGAGGTACCAGAGTTTACTTACCTAGGTAAACATTTTCCGTGTGTAAACGCTAACTGATACTTTGGTAAATGCCGCAAAAGACAAAAGAAATTTGACCAAGGTAAAAGTTGTAATTACCCTGTGATCAGGCATGGTTACAGTTAGTAACCAAGGTCAAGATGACAGATATATCCGCCTGTGGCGGTGTAATATGTCACATCCCGCGGTGAGCAGATTGTGCGATTGTCACGTTTTCGGCCAAGCGTTTCTATCATGGAAGATAACAGAGAAGTCAGAGAACGATTGGATCGGTCTTCGTACGGCGAACAATCCGTCAGGTAAAAGAAGGTATTGTATTTTTCATTGTTTTAGTATTATTTACAACTTTCTCTAGACAAACTTCGATCCTTTGTTGTGTAATAATGGTTGATGTATTTTTCCCACCAGGGAGGATGCTGCATATTCACAATATCCACGTTTCTTCACATACAACCACGCATACTCTGCGTACGATCAACCACTGGATTTTCCCCCGCAATATTATGGAATGAGGTCAGCGCTCATGCACATGATGGCACCTCAATTTGCTCCTGTTAATTCACTGCAGTCGGATCCTCCTACAAGTTCCACTAGTGAAGATTTATCAAGTGCTGCGCAGAAGAAGAAAACCAGTCGATGGACTGAAACTGAAGAAAAAATCCTCATTGAGTTGTTCAGTGAGAACGAAGAGAAGCTTTGCTGTAAAGCATATAATTCGCCAGAATGGGAATCTATTGCAAAGCAACTGCACGAGAAATGCAGGCGAGAACATGTTTCGAGCGACAAGACAGCGCAGCAATGTAAAAATAAAATGAGCAATCTCACAAAAAAATACAAAACAACCAAAGACAAACTCCGGACCACTGGATATGGAAAAGGGAAAGATGTTGAGGGTGACAACGAAGCAGGCGACCTTGAGCTTATGCCTAAGCATTATCAGGACATGGACGAAATTCTCGGCAATCGAGAAGCCATCAATCCTCATCACGTGTTGGAGAGTAGCTCGCCCATCGAAGCCCAGGGTTCCCCACAAATTGATCAGGACATCCGCGAAAAAGAAATTTGGGATGAGGAAGTTTGCGCTGCTGTGTCCGCTCAAAAGAGGAAACTTGTCCAATCTGATGATCTACCTGGCCCGTCTGGTGAAGTAGGCACTTCTGACTCAGAGGAAGACGAGTCATTGGCCTTTGCAAAGTCCTTATTCTTCAAGAACAAAGGCAAACAGGGAAAGCGCACAAGTACACCAAAGAGTACTCCAAAGAATACACCAAAGAGTCGAAAAGATGGAAAGAAAGCAGCCAGAAAGAAGACCAAAGCAACAGCAATAGCCGATGAACCTACAGTGCTGTCGTTTATGGAAAGAGCGCAAGAGAGAGACGAGGCGTTTATGGAGCGAATGGCAGAGGCCGAGAGGGAAAGCAGAAGAGAACAACAAAAGTTTTCCATGGATGCGTTAAAGATGCTTGGCAACATTTTAAAGGACGTTGCCAATGGGAAAGAGTAAAGTACTTAACTTGTTTTATAAGAACATTTTATTCGTTTCAGTTCATTGACCATGATTTCATGTGTTGTGATTAATTTCAAGATCAAGATAACTATGTAGCAGGACAATGATTCCAGAAATCAAGAATATAAAGAAGGTAAAAATTACCGTTTATGCCAAAAAATTATATATACCTGAGCAATTATTTAAAATTTATTTTGAAAAATACAATTGTCTGTTGATTAATTTTACTCTTAACATCGGAAAGCTTTTATAACATTTTTAAACCACAGTGAATTAAATTGCTGATTAATTATACCTGTAACAATTGGAAAGGGACAAAATTCCAGTCCATGTACATTGATCTCCAGTCAATCCACCTGTGTGTTTTCAACTTAAACCAAAACATTCCAATAAAAATAAATTTGGTTTAATGTCTCTACTATGACAAATGGTCCATTATATCATCTCTAATGTTCCTTGCGCAAAGTTGCTCATCTCCATTGAAAGAACTTTGATCCATTTCATCGTCATCCTCAACGGGGTCTATAGCGCTCGGATCTCCAACATCTATACAAATATTGTGAAGGACACAAGCCATGATAGTGGTAGGGACTCTGCTTGTTTTTTCCTCCAACGGTTTATAGAGACACCTCCAATGACCTTTCAAAATTGTGAAGGCTTGTTCTATAACAACCTGGGCCTGACGGAGGGCACGATTGAAACGTAATTGGCTCTCAGTTAATGTTGGTGTTTGCTTAAACGGCTTCATCAGCCAAACAGACAAAAGATACGCCGAGTCCCCTACCAGAAGAGGTCCAACTTCAGAACCCCCAAGTCTCTTCGAAGGCGTGTTTAGCCAGGTACCTTGATCAATTTCTCTCTGCAGTTTGCTCAAACGGAGAATACGGGCGTCGTGAATACTACCAGGGTAGCCCGTACTCACATCAAGAAATTTAAAAGACGCATCAGCAACACCTTGGATCACGATAGAATAATCTTGCTTTCAATTGAAGTATTCAATCCGTTCGTTGACAGGCACTGTTTTTAATGCAATATGACTACCGTCAATTGCTCCTACCACTTGAGGGAACGGGGACTTGTTTGTGAACAAGCGAATGCTTTGTAGCACCTCTTGCTCAGTCTCTGGAAATTTAATAAATTCTGTGGCCCGTTTGGCAATTGCTTCACAAAAATCGTGTGTTATCAACATAGCTGTACACCTTCCAATGCCAAATTGCAGCCCAGTCGATCTATACGTGTCTCCAGTAGCTAGGCGCCATAACGCTACCGCCACTCACTTGTTTACATGGATACATTGGCGCAATTTTGTGTCTCTCTTCGTCAAATCCGGACCAACCACTCGAACAATGTACTCAAACGTATGCCTTGATGTCCTGAAATTTTCTTTCCACCAATCTTCCACGAAATCTCCTTGCAAAAGACTCTCAAACCAGAACTGATTTCGCGGCCATGCCCACGTACGTCTAGCTCGTCTGGTATTTTTTAAAGCAATTTGGAGTAAAACCATCCGTTTTCGCCTCGACCTCTTAAGGTGTTGTAACATCAACATCTTACGAAATCTTGACGTTTCTGTTTGTGGTTCTTGAATTAAGAAATAAAAAGCAATGTGTGATGCACATTTGTGGTGCCAAGTTTCAAGAGCACTGCTTCAATATTTCCAGAGATATCGTTTATTCAGTGTTTTCCACTTTTTAGTTGCAAACAATATGACGTCATCACTGATCTAATTTGCACAATAGAAAAACGTCAATATCTCTAAAATGAAAAACAATATTTCAAAAAGGAAAACGCCATTCTTCTGTATTTTGAAAGGCCTTTCAAATAAGCGGAAATTATTTTTCGTGTCATATACACTTTAAGAACAAGAGCAATTTGCTTGAAATGCATGCACAGATTAGTTAGCGTCAGTGTTGACTATATGTTACATACATTTCATACTGGATCACACACAATTGTAGAGTGCTTTTGTTTGTGGAAGAACACAACATGTAAGATGCATGTGTTCTAGCATTGGTAGTGTGATAAACTCCATTCTCGAGTTCAGATCTGCACGTGTTTTTGAGTGATACTGCACTCTTGTTTTGACCTTATAGCAGCTACATTTCAGGTAATGTCAGTTTTCCCTTTTTAAACTTGGAAAATATTATTTTCCAAGTTGTATTGGTGGAACAATTTCACTCCATCACTCCTTCACTTCCTGTTAGACATTTGGAAACCTGGGGGGGGGGGGGACTTCCATATGAAAAGGCAAGGGATGAAGACTGGGAGAGACCGTCATGGCGTATGGCAGCTAATTTAAAAGCTCTGATGCTGCCTCCAATTCCTTCCCCAAACCCTAACTTGAAATGCCAGACCAAATAATAAAAGTTAAAACAACGGGTACTAGAAAATGGGAAGAGCATAAAAGCAGCTCACCAGAGACATTGGAACCATGTGCAAAACTTGTCAAATTGACAGACAACCAGGTTATGGCGTCCTTGCAATGAGAAACTGAGAGAACGGTCAGAGAATCGGGCAACACAAATCTCGAAGATATAAAGGGAATTCTAGACAACATCCAAGATACCATTGCAAGAATCTTACATGAAAATGGTCAACTCAGAGACGAATTGAAAGAACTTAAAGCATCTTTGAAATCAAAAGACTGCAAGGTGCAGAGTTTACAAGAATTGTTGTCGAAAACGTGGGAACGAAACAAGGCTTTGGAACTGGAACTCAATGCGGCAAAAGTTAAGATTAATAAACAAGACAACAAAATATACAACTTATGGGATAACCTTGATAGCTTAGAACAATATACAAGAAAAAACAGCCTGGAAATCCATGGTGTCCCAAAAGAAGCATACAGCTCTATGGAAGAGGTGGTCCTCACAATCGCCAATGCGTTAGATGTTGACATTTCATCAAATGATGTAGAAATATCGCATCATCTTAAAAGAAGAAACAGCAATACCGCAATTATCGTTAAGTTTGCAAACCACAAAGTTAAAACCAAACTATATAAAGCAAGAACAAGGCTCAAGACAGCGAAAATGTCAAGTGTGTTTCCAAGATGTCCTGTATCCATTCTAGAGTTTAAAGATCGCATCTTTATTAATGAAAACCTCACAGGTCATAGACACTTTGTCATGGGTCAAGCAAACAAGATGCAGAGAGACGGTTTACTTCTTAGTTGTTGGTCCTTGGATGGTAAGATATTCCTAAAAACGTTGCCTGATGGATCCCCCACTAGGATTTTTAGTGAAAACGATCTTAAAAATTTGTAATTAATCGTTTTGTGGAGATCTTACAAAAACATAAATATCATATCGAAGTGGAAATTTGCATATTTTGAGGGAAATGAGATCGAATGGGAAGGAGGAAGAGAGGCTAGCACTTTTTCGCTTCGCTTCCCTTCCTTTACAGAAAGTTTGGAAGTAGAATTTCTTTTTTCTTTCGGAAATTAGCAATACCTTCAAACCTCCCAGCGTAGTCACTTTTTTTGTTGTTGTTTACTGAGTGCGGTGTTTGTCATGTATTTTTTTAAGAACTGTGCAACTTCACTTCGTAATTCTTTCGTTCATCTTGGTTACTTTTGCGATTACTAACTAAGTTAGTCTCTTAAGCGTAGCTCATTTATATTTCTAAACTTAACTAGTATTTTTGCCTGTCTTCGTATTTTCGTTTTCTATTTTGTTTTCTAATTTTTTTCTCTGGCTCAAGTCTTTGTTGCTGTTTTGTAGCATAGCTATTGTGTATTTAAGAATAGGTGTTAGGTTTTATTTGGTAGAATATTATGAAATTCATCAAAATCTTATCATTGAATGTAAGGGGGTTGCATAATCACATCAAGCGAAGGGTATTCTTTTTGTATCTCAAGAATCAAAAAGCAGATTTCTATTGTCTTCAGGAAAACTTTTTGTTAAAGGAAGATGAAGTCCCTTGGGCTTCAGAATGGGGTGGGAAAATACTTTTCTCACACAGTACAAAACATTCCAAAGGTACTTGCATATTGTAGAGGCCAAACTCTTTGTTCTCTTTAGAGGGTCTGTCTATTGATCCAAACGGTAGATTGGTTATCGCAAAAATCAAGCTAGATGACGAAGATTTTTTCTAGCTTCTGTTTATGCTCCATGCAAGGGATGCTCGTCGGAAAATGTGAATTTAACTCCTAAGGGAGACTAATGTGGACATTGCTTGAGCTTCATACGACCCCTAAAAGATACCTCTTAAAACAGAAATGGTTGATTGCTAGCCACTGTTCAAGAAAAGATCCTGTGTGCACTTGTAGACTCGATTTGCGTACTTGAGAGATCAGTGGAAATCAAGCCTGAAAAGAGAAATTAAATGAGAGCGTTTTTTTTTATTATTATTTCCTTGAGTGCACCCTAAAGGATACTTTGACAGCTAAAAATGGCGACATTTCATCATCAACAGCCTAAGCGAGACTAGAATCCTTGATTTGTACCCAAGATGATGAGCATCCCCAATCTTTTCGTATTCTCTATTTTCCTATTGCCCATAATCCACTCTGTTTGCCCCCCAAGTTTTGCATAAACTATTGTTGTGATATGCTCTTGGGAGGTCTGCATATTCCCAAGAGCATTTCACAACGATAGTTTATGCAAAATTTGAGGGGCAAACAGAGTGAATTATGGGCAATTGGAAAATAGAGAATAGGAGTCCTCCTCCTGGGTTTCGAACATTAGCCATCTAAGGCCGTTTTACAGTCACTTGCAGCATGTCAAGTTAGCTATTTTGGAGAGGTAGAAGGTATAATGATTTTTTCATTGTAAGGAAAATACCTATAGTTCTTCCTTAGCGATTTGATTCAGGGAAAGTCTTTGTGGTTTTTCCTTCACAAACCTACGTGATGTTGTGAGTTCAAAAGCAATTGATATAAACAAACTGAGCCCTTGACCCGCATCCTAAAAAAACATGATATTTCGGTCATAAATAACCCGATGACCACTCTACAACAACAGTTCCCGGCCCCGAAATTTCATCCCGCTCCGGATTTACAAACCAACATTGTTTACAAAATTCCCTGCGCTGACTGTTCATGGTGTTATATCGGTGAAACTGGCAGAGCGTTTAACACCCGCAGAAAAGAACAAAACAGCGGCAAAAGGCTCCAAAATTGCAAACCATGCGTTGTCCCATGAACATTCTATTGACTTTAACAATGCCTCCCTAGTTGACAAAGGCAGTTTCCGAATAAGGAAAACATTAGAATTGTGGCATACTATGGTGACTCCAAATACTATCAACAATTCCTGCCCACTCCCTGGGCAATACAACATTCTTTTTACACACATTCATAATTAATTTACATAGTCCATTCTTTTTATTTTTACTCATTTATATTCATATTTTGTCATTCATCTTTACCTGTTGAAGACTGTAGATCTAACAGTCGAAAGCTGGTATATCTATAAACATTTTTAGCCAGAGATCATTTTTAAATTATTATGCTCAACCCTGGCTACGGTCCTTCAGTATTTTTACATAAACAAATGATTAAAGGCTCCAGGCGATTTCTTTTGCACAAGAAATGGAAAGACAAATGTTACCTTTTGGTAAATGGTTTCTTGACAGAAAAAGAAAAAACAATGAAGAGGAAAAGGAAAAAACAGTAGTCACCACTAGGATTCGAACCCCAATGTCTGGCATGGCGAGCCAGTGCTTATCACACTATGCTAACTGTACATCAGTTACCAGTGTTTCACTCAGTCTATACCTCAGTTTTGAGACTTTTGACGAAACAAAATGATCTTGCCATTTTTGACTACAGCACAAGGAAGACATGTACATGCAATGTAAAACATGTAGGCAGGCCTGAGTAACAAACAGTTTCTTAACATTGAATTTTTTCATTTTGCAAATATCACAACACACCCTGAATGGAAAAAGGCTTCATGGGCTTGTTCGAAAGCTAGACTGCCCTCTCATCACAAGTAGTTTCTTAATGAGCAGTGCCTCATAACATCCTTTCATAATTTATTTTCCAAGTTCAGTGGCTCACAGCCACTTTGATCTAGTGCAAAGAATGCTACTGTGACTACATATCTTCTGGAATCACCCCTAGCTCAAATAAAGAAATTTTGTCTGCGGTTTTATAAGTATTGTGTATTTGCCAGGGTTCAAATAAAGAATGGAAACATATTGCTTCTCCATAGTAGCTTGTTTATTTCCTCTTCTGTGAGGGAAGCAAAAAGTTCACATTCAGCCGAAACTTTCCCATGTTAGATACATATAAAACTAGTAAATTTGTGGCAGAAGAAACTTTGCAGTTATTTCTGCAGACTCCATGGCACTTGCGTAAAAAGCCAATTAATTTCATCAGTCTTTGAGGTGATGTAGGATATAATTTTGGTTAAGTAACGATCTCAACCTCCAATACTTCTCGTTAAAATGTTTCTCTGTTGCATTAATCAGTAGCATTGTGTATTAGTTTGACATGAATAAGAACACACTGTTCTGTGACTCGACATGACAGCCCGACTTGCGATGTAAGATCGTCAGACAGGCTGTAACTAGACGTGTTGCTAGGAGTGTTGATAATTTGCAGTACACAGCGGTTCTGAAAATAGCATGTGAGATATGTCCCTTGCTAAGAGATGTATGTGTCAAAGAAATATCATGAAACTGAACTGAAATATGCATTTCATCATGAAAACATTGCTCATTTGAACTGACCAATAGGTGAAAGTGAAAGCTACGATAATTGTACTGAAGTTAATTTGAGTTGTGATGTCACTTATGTGTTAGAGGAGATTGGGGTCACTGTCACGTTTGGTACTTAATAATTATACACAAGACTTTGCTACTGAGTAACACACTGCATAAAGCCCTGCAACACAGCATTCTTAATGGAGCAGTCGTCTTCTCTCACTGTTCACTGCAGTTATTTCATACTCTGCACTCCTCTGAGTTCATAATAATATTGTCACCAAGTGAGTGTTTATAATAGTCTGGAAATACTGTACTAAGCTTTCAATGGATGGTACTTCTAATAGTACACATGTACCTGAGGGATGGCTTCCACCATATTCCTCTCTTGCATGAGAATTAAATATCCTATAACTCCTATTATCAGTATGATAGATACTGACACCAATACATTCTACTGTCAGAATAAATGAAGAATAATTTTGTGCAAGAGTGATTCAAAGCCCTGTCTTTAGACATACTGTACTGATATCCCTCTATTATTGAATCACAATGATGTAGATTACCAGTGCAGCTTTCACTATAATTAAGCTGGTATATTATTTTTCTGAGACATAGTAATCTCCAATCACTGATGGTAATTCTGTTTGCATTGAATACACCTGCCTTGTACATTGTGGCAGTGTTGAATACAGTTTATTGATTACCACATCCATAATTTGTACCAGGTCATTACAGTTACGTATTCCTTTTTAACTCGTGAATTGCGCATGCGCAACACGGGTTATCGTGGGTTGTGGGAAAATGTGTCGCTCAATCAATGGGCTGTAAACATTATGCAAATAAGGCACACTCACGGCTTACTTTTGAATTGCTGTCCATCTTTAATTAAAATAAGCTGTTTTAAAGGTCTAAATTAAAACATACAAGTTAAAGAAGACTCGGCCACTGAAAATGAGAACAGGTGGAGAAAACAAACATTATTACTATTAATTAAACCATCGATAACTCAGCAGGCTCAAGTCTGTACGAGGATTGTCTGTAGGTTAATTTGTCCCTCACTGAACAACTGTCAGTGAGTATATTTGATATTCATGGATTTTTCTGACGCTCGACAGTGCCTTTTTTAAAACTTAGAGGTCACATGTGTTCATTCGTCGGCAAATAGAGTCACAACATTTGTTTTTAGGGAAGGTCTTCATGACTTGTTTTGCACCGGGGCTCTTTGCAAGCTACACACAACACAGGTAAGCTGAAACAAGATGTTTTGTTCAAGAAGCTTGGTTTCAAAGAAATCGGACTGAATCAATGTAGTAGTTGAAAATACATTAGTCGCCGCGATCACCGACTGGATCTGAAGAGAGTTTAACATTCCACATTAGGCCGTTTGTGTTGGACCTTTTTGAACATGGTGAAAGAGAAGTTGTTGAGACAGTTTGTCTTGTTATTTTTCCTTTGATTTTCTTGATGGAAGACCAGGTGTCCAGCCTGAACAAGAAAGGAGTCAAAGCCATAGTTTTGGGGCCAGAAAGTTCTGACACAGAAATTAAGGATGCTTCTGAAGGTAAATACAACCTTGTGTTTATAAAGTCGTTGCACTTTCAAGTGGGTTTTGAATACAGATCGCGGATTTAAAGCAGCTTCCTGGACTTTAGAAAACAAAAGTGGTAGTCCACAGTATTACTTTGAAGTTTAATTCTAATTCTTGAACGACTACTAAAGCCACGGCCAATAAAACTCATGCTTTCGGTTTAGCGTAAAGAGTTAATTTGAACATGCTGTCACGCAGCGAAGAACGTCTGCTAAATTTTGAACATTTTTTTGCTTTTAGATATTTCTTTTTTTTTGCCTCATCTTGAATGAAACTTTATTGTTATTGAACTTCCTGTCGTGTTTCTTCCATTTGGTTACCTTTCTATTGGAATTTTAGGTTTTTAAAGTGAACAGTATTTTTGCACCGTGGATTTCTGCATATTCAATGACGGTGACCTCCGCGGCCGTGTTTGTTTAGTTTATTTGCTTCGTTCAAATACATTTTTTTTAGTTTTATTCAGCTACTATATAACTCCTGAGAAAAGAGCTAAGTAAGCACTAATTTAGCACAGTTGAAATACGATTTATTTCAAACTAATTGGCTTGTTTTTGTTGTCTTTTTTATTTACAACTTTCACCTTTCCTTCACTATGCTGCATTAGTTGTTGCACATGAAGAAATTAACTGATTTCTTGTCTTTAAATAGTTGTTTAGGTATGTCTTTTTGCTTTTATTTTCCGGTGTTTTCTCAGATGTTATCTGCTATAGTAAAATAATGGAAATTTTTTGTTTTGTTTTGGGTTTCATTTTGTCCTCCAAAGTCAATAGTTAACCCGTTTTTGCGTGTTCAATTTTCTCGGCTTTTGTGACATGGTAAAGAAAAAATATAATTTCGTATTTTGTTATCACTTTTAATACACCTCAAGTTGACTTCTTTTTGGTGATATATTTTAATATTTTGGCCTGTCATTTGTTCAACCTTAAATAAATGATGTCTTGAAATGTGATCTTATACATGGCTGTGGTTACTATGGTTTATTTTGCTGCTTACGCTCACTCTGAAATATTTCAAAAAAATCCAGGGAATTAGGGATAGGCTGTGAATCATTATGTCACACCTGTGTTTTCGTGCCAAAACTTACACAAATTTTAAAGTCAAATCCGAGCAAGTGGAACAAATCAACTTTATTTTATAGGAGTAGAAGTCTACTTGTGGTAAGTCTATCTGGAGGCGTTCATGCAGGATGTTTTGGTCTATGTAAGCATTGACTTTGAATGGCTACCCTGGAACTGCAAACGCTCATGCCCCGTCCACACTTCATTGGAGAAATTTGAAAACGCAACAATCACCAGTCATTTTGGAATTGTGTTTGAAGAAATCGTGACGTCATTGTTTTGGAAAAGCTGCATTTTGAAACTGTTTTCTGTCCACATTAAAACACAAAGCCAGCGTTTTCAAATTCCTCGGGTTTGAACAGTGTTTTCGTTTGAAGAGTGCCCGTTTTCATGGCGAATTATTGTGGACAGAAGACCTAACCATAGAAATAAAGCTGCATTTTCACATTTCTTTGGTATAGTGTGGATGAGGCCTCAGTATAGTTGTTTATCAAGTATTACAAATCAAACCTGAAGGTCAAATAGCTAAAATTACGCACTGAGTATCAGATAAGATTGAAATCTCCAGTGATATCACAAATTGTTCTTGTGGACAGACTGGTGGGTAGTTTCCACTGGAATGCTAGCAGTCTCGTACCAAGAGTCTTTGTTCCCGTTGACCAGCGGGTGGGAAACGAGCAACCCTGGAGAGATCCGATTTGAAGTCCAAAAATATCGGACTTCCAGTTGAATTGTGCCTAGCTCATAAACACGTGGCTCAATTGAGTCGCTTGTGTTTTTCTTTACTGTGCGATGGCACCTGCTTTTTTCTGCGCTTGTTTCATGCACAAAAAAGCCAAGACTCAAAAATACCGGATGCTCTCGCAGGCTAGTTTTTCTTCCAATCATGTTCATTGTTTTAAAGCCAATCAAACTTAAGGCTGCAATGGATCTAGATATTCTTCGCTGTGGACACTCTAGGCAACTTGTTCAGTCTATATTCACCATTGGTATACCTACATTGGTTACATGAGCTGGAAGTCTGTTCCTCTCTTTTTGCTTAATTTTCTCTAATTTCCCTTGACAAAGGAAAATAACCCTCGTTTCCCCATCGCCTTGTTGCAACTTGAAATGAAAATATTGCTTGGACTTTGCATTTCACGAAATCTTTACATCGGAAACTTCCATCGAAAATGTCATGAACATGCCCTTGTATGTCCTTATAAGCAGAATCTGAAAATGCCATTTTGCAACAAAACTCAAAACTCATTTCCATTTATCTCATTTGATATAGAGAGAATAATAGTATTGCCTTGATTTTTCAATATTTACAATGCTAGACAGTAAATTTCACTTTTCACCCGCATTTACTGCCAACTGTTCCTGGTGAACCAGAAACAAAAATGATAAATGTTTAAAACACATGACATCTTCCACCCTTGTCAAATGTAATAGCATGATCGTTTCAATTGTAATGCCTTCTTATCCAAATGTTACTTTGTTTCTTTGGTACCTTATCAGCAAACACTGAACTACTGCTTGTACTCTGAATATGAAAATCAACCACAATATTCCCTAAAACAGATAACATGAAACATAATCCAAAAGATGTTTTAATTCATTTGTTCAATTCATGAGTTTGCTTACAGAGCTCTTTGATTATATCTTATGATTAATCAAATCACTCAAACTCATAGCAACACATTGCACATTTTGCAGCATCTTCACCAAAGTACATAATATCACCTTGATAATACGGCGCCTTGATTGTTAGGGTAGGATCATATTTATAGGAGGCCCGGGATTTGTTTCAATGTCATCACACAGAGTAGCGCAATGACCTCCATAGCTCACATTCTTGTACACGCTTGATGATGTATTACAGCTATACAGAGATGGATCTTTGCCTAGACTCTCTACTACTTTAGGATTTTTGATTCAGTGTTGACCGTGTAGAATACCATTTCTTTCTCATCTTCTGTGCAAACTTGATACTCTCATTATTGCTTCTAATTCATGCGATCAAAACCTGGGGGATACTCCCTTATGTGGGCTATACTGTTGTATGAGGCTCTAAAGGGTATGGTTTTCAGCCGTTTTGCTCATAAATAGGTATCGATTTCGGCTATTTTGGTACTAAATAGGTTATGGCTTTTGCCATCTAGTCTTGACATGGGTATGTTTTTAAAAAGACGCTACATTTTCATCATTATCGATAAGACCATCAACAGAAGCCCTTCACAAATTATGTTTAACATTGGTCTGAAGAGGGAACTAATCATAAGGCAGGTCTGAAACAAGGTATGGATTTAAGGGTCAGGTAATAAATAGGGTATCAAATTTTTGGTCAAGTCATAAATAGGGTAGAGAAAAGCCCAGATTTTGATCTTAAATATGGTAAGGGTTCTGGGAGGCGTGCTGCAGACCCCCAACCAATTTTTCTGTACCCC
Source organism: Orbicella franksi (assembly GCF_964199315.1). Taxonomy (NCBI): domain Eukaryota; kingdom Metazoa; phylum Cnidaria; class Anthozoa; order Scleractinia; family Merulinidae; genus Orbicella; species Orbicella franksi. The sequence goes on along the minus strand of NC_138148.1, from coordinate 22,287,662 downwards.
CGGGATCAAAACTAAAAATTGTAACCATTCAACAAATAAAGTCAAGAATCTGGGATATGATAGATGATTGATACATAAACCACCTTGCCAAGAATTAGGTTTCTGCAGTTTTTCATACGCATGTTATACGGAGAAGTGTTTCACCCAAATTGAGAGAGCTTTGTCAGTGCCCCATGAAGCCAGGGTACAAATGTGGCGGCCCTAAAGTATCGGAAACATCTGCCACTGAGTTTTGCTATTGAAGCAAAAATTATCGCTCCAGAGTTCCAGTGCATTGAAATTAACACTTCTTCTAGTACAACAATTGTTCAGTTAATAACACTAAAGCGATAACTCACCTTTTGACCTATGTGACAGCCTTCTCGGGTTGCCGTTTAATGTCTTGCAACACAAAGCTTGGAAACTCAAATGTGTCGAGCTAAACCATTGTAAAACTTCAAGTTCCTAAAGGGTCTTACATCTGATAAAACTAAAACCTCCAGAGAAAAAGTAGTTTTTTAAAAAAATACTGCATTACATGAAAACCAAGAATACATCACATTCATCTGACAGTGCGTTATTTGATACCACGCAAACATGCGAATATGATATACAGATGACAAGACTACTGGCACAAATAGAAAAATAACAGCTGATAATGTACTCTGTTTAAGCAAAAACATAAATATAACAACCATGAGAGAGGTCACATAAATATGACAATTCCGCTTCTCTTCACTCTGATAAAAGCCTCTTTTGGAGTCAAACCTGACATCTTTCTTTTTGTTTTCTACAGTTTGATCACGATGCACAATGTCTTTATCAGCACCTAAAACTTTTGTAAATGTTTTTTTCTTCTGTCTTCTGTAGTAACACTCTGTTCACATTTTCCGTTCTTTGATAACTCGTAAAAGTCATTTGATTTCTGGTTTGGTTCTAGTGAGACCTTTGCTAAAAATCTTTCAATTCTTTTGCTATTTTGAGTTCACTGAATGACTCATTTCGAAATATATGCACACTTACTACTTTTTTGTAAGTTATTTTTGGGCCTTGAGAGAAAATGCAAACATGAAACATACACATTGCTAAGATTATGCCTTATGATGTTTTTGTCCCCTCATATTCTGCAAAGGGGAAAAGGCCTCGTTGACTACGAAGCGAGGGAACAGCAGGGGTGAGGACCTGTGTGACTATTGTATCACAGCCATAAACTGCACTCTGCCCCATCTGAGATTGTCTCACTATAGTTAAAGATGTTAAGAGTTTTATTGGTGTATTCTTTCTGGACACAAAATTACATCTACATACCAGTCCAAAGATTTTGTGTGCTGAAATGTTTTTGTCATCATCATCATCATTTCATTTAAAACTCTCTAAAAATGTTCACTAATTGCAATACCGTAAACTTTTGAAAGTAATGACCCCCCAAAAGTAGCAAACCGCCAAAGTAATCGACCCTTCAAAAGTAGTGACCCCTCCAAACATAGCAGCCCACTCCAACCCCTCCCCCTCCCTGAAAATAGTGAAACCAAGGTTCAACAGGATATCTGACTGATTTTCCAAAAACATGCTCACAGATTTTAACCCCTTCATTAATGTAACCTGTGAATTTCTTTTTTTTTGCTTTCCCTATGGCAGCAGCTTGTAAAGCTAACCAAGCATGAAATGTAGAGAACTTCTTGCTGCATGTTTCATTTATTTGTCTCTCTTTTTTACTATTTATCGCTTCCCCCTCTCCCCTTTTCAATTGGTGTTAAATTTAGCCCAGGCTACACTCATCTGAGCCAGAGCCAACTGATTAACACTTTAAAACTGCTTTCTAAAGGAAGTCTGCGTGAGGATGTCATTACCAGTAAGTCCAATGAAGGTGCAAGTCTAACGATTTGCTAGCAAGGGTCATCCATTATTGTGCATGAAATGACCCTGAGATGTATAGATGGGTCGACATTTAGCCCCGTAATCAGTATGCTGTTTGCACTTTTACATGTTGTGCTTGCTTTAGACAGCAAAGAGCTTTAGACAACCAGACAACCTCCCAACCAGAAACTAATCATGTGTTGAATAGGCTTGCCACTTCCATTTCATAACAAAAAATACAGGGGTGACCACACATTTGTTAAAGTCATTGATCTTTTTTGGAAACTTTGATGGTGCACATTACATTTTTTCCTGTCACATCCCCAGTTAGTAAAATATACGGTCATACTAACACACTGTTACTTTCCTTCAGTACGTTAGTGCAACCTTACATTTTACTTTCCTTCAGAACGTTAGTGTGGCCATAAATTTTACCGTCCTTCAGTAGATTACCAGCACTATGACCGTATATTTTACTTTCCTTCACTACGTTAGTACAACCCTATATTTTACTTTCCTCCAGTACATTAGTATGACCTTTCATTTTACTTTCTTTCATTACATTAGTATGACGGTATATTTTATTTTCCTTCAGTATGTTAGTTCAACCGTATATTTCACTTTCTTTCAGTGCCCTAGTATGATCGTATATTTTACTTTGCTTTGGTACCTTAGTATGACCATATATTTGCTTTTCTTTCAGAATGTTAATTAGTATGATGTATATTTTACTAGTTACTAGTTTATTAGTTTACTAGTTGTATTAGTTTATTAGTCGTACGTTAGTACAACTTATATGTCACTATTATCTAGATATGTATGATCGTAGAGCCGTAGAGCCATAGAGCTGTTAAGCCTTAGAAGGCTAGAGCCATGAAGGAGTAGAGTTCATTATCTAGGTATTTGTGAGCATAGAGCTGTAGTGCCTTAGAGCTGTAGAACTGAAGACTGGTAGAACCATAGGATCAGAGAGCTGTAGAGTTGTAGAGTTCATTTTTTGGATACGTTTGTTCGTAGAGCCATAGAGTTTATTATGCCGAAATGATCGTTTATGAATGAGTTCAAGTGTAGGGCTTAATAAAAACTCCTACAACAGACCAAACCCTGTTGGTAAACATGGTAACACGCCACCGTTTTATATGTATAACACACATGAGAAGTGCAAATTGATTGGAAATAAAAGCGTAGAGGCGTAGCGCTCTACGAAAACTTCTACGCCTATTCAAGCTTCATAAAACGGCTAGATATACTTTTTACACATTTCTTTAACGTGATTAGACCAGGAAAGCTGATCATCAACATTTTTCACACATGAGATTTCCCAAAACCAGTGGGGAGCCGTGGAACATCACCAATCCTACTGCTTATTGCATACTTCCAAGTTGGCAGCAGCTTGGGATCTTGAAGCCATGAAAGCACAATATTTGAAGTCAGTTTAGAGATCAATGACTAGGATCTATGCAATTATGTTAATATACATAGATTTATGGAGAAAATCAAGTATTATTGTTATAGCACTGGTGGAACCCTTTGCAAGGTACCTAATATCTTAATTGATTATTTGGCCTAAATATAACTGATCTGCAAGTGTTTTATTCACTGAATTTTTGGTCACATCTGTCCACCTTCATCAGAGTGAAAACTGAAGGTGTCAGATTTCCTCTGATGAAGGTGGACAGATGCCACTGAGGATTCAGTGAACAAAAAAACAACAAATCGGATATATTTAAGTCAAGTAATCAATCTCTACCGACTGCAACAATCAAAGTACCTTAATTGATATTTGAACCCTATGGATAAAGCTGCATTGCCCAAGTTGATAAGAACCAATTGTGTTGTTGAATGTTGAATGTTTATGGTGGTCGATACACTTATCTACAACTAGCTAGTTTTCAGGCATGCCACTTAAACTGAAAGAAACAAATATTGCAAATAAACATACCAGGCTTAAAAATCCCAACTGGTGGGAGGCAAACCAGTTGGCTATTTACAAGTGTGACCGAGGAGTTGAACTGGGGTCTACCAAGAAACAACTCCAGCTTACTGGTCAGAGCGGAACTCTAACCCCATGACCTCTGGATTTCAAGGCCGGCACCCTAACCACTCAGCCACACTGCCTCCACTCCAACTGCAAAGATTTTAATTCTTGTCATTGTAAATTTGGAGGCCAGAATATCTAGGGTAGACTGAGTATAATGCTCAGATCACTTTTTTAAGGTTTGCTAATGATGATGAGTTTCCTTAATTTGGTAATTTTGAAATGACTAAAACACAGAAACACAGGCTGTGCCGTTTTAGTTAGCTGGTGATAAACGAGCAGCGAGAGCAAAGCTTATTTTTTTTTCGTGTGAGATTCGCGTCCTCAGCTCGTTCCTTTCTTGCCTTTAAATAACACATTTACTGCCAAAGGCATTATTTATCTCCACTTATTAGTCCGTGTAACTGACGATGTCTGGAGATCTGACCCGGATAGTTGCTGCTTTGAAAACCACAGGCAGTGGTGCTATCCAGTAAGATCATTTGCCTCCTTTGACTCACATTCGATATTTTTAACTATAAACCTCTGTAGACCATGGTGGATTTTCAAAATCAGGTCATTTTCTACATGCTTTATCTCTGAAATGAAGTCGGTGACCCCCTTTCTTTTTTTTTTGCATTTCTGACACAAGTAACTCATTATCTGACTGCCGTAAAAATTAAGAAAAAATCTATCGACTGGAAAATTTTTCTCACGAGCATCCTTAAATACAGCGTTACGCTATAATGTGAGACTGGGGAAAAGTAACATAATGACATATCAGGTGACCTCAGAGCTCAGTCAAGATTTTAGTTCAATGTACGGGAACTGATTTATTTACTCGTGAATTGACATGAGGCATATGGATACGAGAAACTAATTTGCTACGGTTTGAAGCGCATTCTATCATTTTTAAAGGACACTCGACTGAGCAAGATGATGAAAACAACCAGGACTGTGTGTGCCACTCAGGGTCTCATCTCAAATATAAACATTGTCGACCTAGTCGAATTTTATGGCCGTTTATGCTCGCTGTTTTACTGGAAATATTTTACAGAACAGCTCAAAAGGACCCTGGGAAGTTAAAATCGTTTCTATAGCAGCAGAAGGAACGTAAGTAACGGTGAGTCATTGTTTCTGTTTTAAACCATTGACTTCCAAAGAATAACCTTGTGATTTGCATAAAATTGAACTCGCTTACATGCTGTAACATTTTATTTTACTGACGGAGAACATTTTAATTCCCAGAGCTATAACTTTTCGGGTGAAAAAAACAATAACCAAGGTTTCCTAAAATGTAGATATTTTGACCAAATGATATATACCAGGGGCCATTTATACTAGTCAAAGTTGGCCTTTATTTGTTTCTTGCCAAGAGACACAGATGGTGGCTGTACAAAATACCCTTCATTAAAGTTCAATTATTTTCAATACTCCAGTTACTTATTTCCTAAAGTATTTTCGTGCCAAATTTCGTGAAATTCTAATGAGTGGTTTTCCAGAAATAGGCGTATTTCCAAGAGTGCAATTTTCATTCAATCGCAATTTTTTGACCTACCAGGCATGCGCTGCATTTAACTGGGTTCTTTCGGTAACAAAGAAAAAGCTGAGAATTGCTGGCTTCTTTGCATCATTACCTCTTCTAACATATCTTTGTAATAAAAGACTAAAGCCATCAATACACTGCGTTCAGTTATAGAGAAAAATAGCACAGATAGTGCAGGTGTTGAGTAAATAAAATGATCGCTCTATTGACGGCATGTTTGTTTTTTTGCAATGCTTGTGCGCACGCTGAATTGCATCAGCAAAAGCGCGTGCAAAAACTGTGTTCGGTCACCTTAAGCCGAGAAAACCGCCATTATATGCAAATTTCAAACTTTCTTAAATTTTGGCCATAAAATAAATTGTTGGAACTTTAAACTATTTTTCCTTGAATAAGTTAAGCCAAAGGTATGTTTTAGCAAAATAAAAGAAAAATCGATTTTTGTGACTGTCTTCCAATTCTCGACACTCAGAAAATCACTCTTAAGCATGTTGTGCTGTTTCACACACTAAAGTGTGTTGTTGCACGCTTTCTTTTGTTTTCGAAGTTTAATACGCTTCTTTGTTTGACTATATTGTTAGTTTGTGCACATTTTATTGTTCTTTGGGATAGCTTGTCTCAACAGCTGAGTGAGAAACTTCAAAAACTACAAAATCATGCTGCCAGAGTAATTACTAAATCAAGTTATGATACAAACTCTACCTATCTTCTCAACTCGCTTAGCTGGGATAACTTATCAGGTAGAGGGGTGAAGCGAGAGGCGAATTTAATGTACAAATGCATTAATAAGCTCACCCCAGTTTATCTTTGTAACACGATTGTTCACTCTGAGAACTTTGTCCTTTGATCTTTACGACGCATGACAAAAATTGTATTTACCAAAACCAAGAACTGACTACCTGAAGCATAGCTTCAGTTACAGCAGAGCTTCTCAATGGAACGATCTTCCAGAAGAACTTCACACTACAAAATCCTTAGACATCTTCAAGAGAAGCAGTAATAAATGGTTCTCTGCATCGGACTCCCACCAACAAATATGTAAACCTGTAAATAGAAAATTTCACATGTGATGTATTTCTCTTTTCTATTATTGTTATACTGATATTTTTACTGTATTTTAAATAAAGTTTTTCATTCATTCATTCATTCATTCATTCATTCATTCATTCATTCATTCATTCTTAGATTCATCGTTGCTCCCTAACGTAACATTTTTTCAATTTTAGCCTTATCGTTTAAAATTTAATTTCCTTCAATGATTTTGGTATTGTTTGAAAGCTATTAATGTCCTCTTTTATTGGTATGAAGATTGTTGAATTTCTCGTTTGGCTGAGTAAGAGTCAAAATGAACAAAAAATGTTACATTAGGGAACATAGTCGTGGATTCGCCCAACTTTTATCCCATAAATCCAGAATTATGTGCTATCAGCGTTATAGAAAAGCGTCAACAAAGTGTACATATGCCGTGGAACTTCCACAGAAGTTTTAGTTTGGAAGGAAAGGCGAGAAAAAATTCTGTAGCGTTTTGATATACTTTACATGGTCGAGTTAAGGTTTCAAGAAATCAAAAAGTCCGCAAAGGTTGCTCTCTTTACAGAAAATTGTTATTACGGAAGTCTAATTCAATGAATTGTATTGAAACTCGTTGGGATGGTAGCTATATATATTAAGAAAGTACCACGAAAGTTTCAAGGCAATCCATCAAGTGGTTTTTGAAATATAGACATTTTTGTAAAGACTATTCAATAAGGCATAGAATGTTAAATTCCAGTTTTTACGTATTCTATCGAATTTCGTGTGCGAAGCCGTAGCGCTGTTCAAATACTACGGTTGATGGTGGAATTTTGGGCTTAATTTAAGCGATCTTTTTATAACAAAAAGAAATCAATTCAAAAAATATATTGATATTTTTCTATGATTTAGGAAATGTTTTCCAAACTGTACATCGGTGCCGTAATGTTACAAAAAGGAACATTAGCGCATTTTTGAAAAAAAATATATATATATTTTTGGCGTGATGTGATTTATTTTACATATGTAGACTTCCGTTTCACAAAGTATATACCACAGAAAAAACAGCCCTGTATTGATTTCATTTTAGATCTTTTTTTAATAGCCTGCATAAACCATTTCTTTCAAGTGACAAAAAGAAACACGGTCCGGAAAAAAAATGCCACTATGACATTTTGTCACTAACTATTTCTCGTGTTCTAGGTTTCTTTGTTATTTAACAGCTAATGCATGCAACAGTAGAGTTCTAAGGCTGCAAAGTGAATTTCCATACTTAAATGAAAATTATCAAACCGACGAACGTGATACCTTCCGCTACGTGTTAGGCGTGGTCAATAGAGCATCAAGCAACGTCAAGGTTATGACATTTTCATTTCTAGTTTTGAGTTTCTACGTCAGTTTGTTCCTCCTTTTAATTGTGCACATTTTCTGTTGCGATAGTTATACTGGTCATACAACATAGCTAACTGATAACATAGCACTTCGTCATCATCTTCCTCTTGTTGTTCTGGGCACATGCCAGAAAATCCGCGGCTATCATTTCCCGTTAAGTGCTGTAATTTAGGCCTATTTGCGGTACTGTGTGTCGTCCTGGTTCGCATTGCACAGCTCAATCAGTGATTGCTTTCTCACCTTTCATGGAGGAGATCTGTTAATGTGGATTGTCTAAATTGCTTTGTGCACAGAAAATGTTAAGTATCCAAGATGAACACGCACTTAACTAAAATGATCGCAGTGCTTACCTCAAGCATGCACACAAGAACACAGTGCTCTGTCTTAAAACACGAATTTTTCCTTAAAGGCCATGCCCACTTAGGTCTTTCTCCGTTTGTCGGCAGCCCTTACCCCAGAAAGGGCGTACACAGAGCGCATTCTCTTTCAAGTCCAGCGGGCATCCTTCACTACAGTGTTTGACATGATTTGATTTGACCCACACATCAAGTACATGGCACGTGTATCGTATGCAATGCGTCTTAAAAATGTAGTTCGTCTTCTGAATGTTTTTTGTTGTAATAATAAAAATAATAATAAAATCTATCTTTATTTATCCTGATAAATAACCCATCAGCTGAACCTAAGGGAGTAGCTGGTATAAACCGGTGATCAGCAATATAAAATATAGTCATCTAAAAATATATCCACACAATTATATCAGAAGAATATTAAAAATCAGAAAAGTATGTACCCACTTACGAGCAGTACAATTATATTCCTTGAGATCTACGTCTAAGAAATACTAAAAAAAAAGCCTTATTTTTAAAACTAAAAACAGAGCTGAGTTCCCTTAACTCTTTGGGAAGATCATTCCAGTCCCTCGCAGCAGCATACTTGAACGAAGACTGTCCCATAGCTGAAGACATAGTTCCCTTAAACCTAATAAGGTAGTATCCCTTAAAGATCTTTTGTTATCTCGATTTCTAATTGGAAAACAACTTCCAGTTGTATACCTGTAACTAGGAACTCACGTCGTTTAGGCGTCAGGTAGTAATTGTAACTGTATCGAAAGGAGGACCACTCAGGGAGTAATCAGGCAAGAAAATTTCGAAATCAGCCTTGTGCCCCGCATTCAGTCGGTTTTGGAATTGCGCACATGATCACTCCCTAAATTGTGCTAGTCGATATCCAACTCTCAATTCATACGAATGACATACGAGTACATACGAGTAACATAGGGATACATACCAGTACATACGACTACTTACTAGTACATACGAGTGACATACAAATACATACCAGTACGTGCGAGAACTTAGGAGTACATACGAGTGACGTACGAGTACATACGAGTAACATATGGATACATACTAGTAACATACGGATACATACAGACGCACACGGTAACATACAGGTTACATACGAATACATAGGAGCAACATACGATGGCAGGAGGGTAATAAACATGAAATGTATATACACTGACTAGTACATACCAGTACATATGAGTGACATATGAATACATATGAGTAACATAGGGATACATACCAGTACATACGATTACTTACGAGTACATACGAATACATACGAGTAACATACGAGTACATACGAGTAACATACGGATACATACAGACGCTTACGGTAACATACAGGTTACATACGAATACGCAGGAGCAAAATACGATGGCAGGAGGGTAATAAACACCAAATGTACTATTTTTCTTGTTACATTACATTTTTACATGTGCGCGGGTCATGTTTTGCAGACACACGCGAGCGTGTGCAAGTGCCACACATGCGCGGGTACCGCACACATGTGCGTGTGCCACATTTGCCACATTGAATTGAACCCTCTCCCTTGCCTCAAGTAAGGAGTAAAACGGTCTAACTTTTTTTTCAAATTTGTAAATCTTGATTATTCTCTTAACATAAGTACATTTAAAGTCCATATATATGTCCGTATGTATACGTATGTTACTCGTAAGTAATCGTATGTTGTATGAACTCGTATGGTACTCGAATGTACTCATATGTATTCGTATGTCACGTGCATGTACTCGTATGTATCCTTATGTTATTCGTATGTATTCATGTAGTGTTTTAGTCACGATCGGGCAAAACCGCTGCACATGCAGCTGATCGCGAAACTTTCGGCAGACTATGGTAGCCTATCAAGTGCTGATTTGTATATCCATTATTGAATGAAACATAAATAAACTTATGCAGATCGTAGGAGTTTTAACAAGTCATGACATTTAATAAATGCGAACGCAGTATAAGTTCTTGACAGCAACAGTCAACCTTTCAGGAGATGAAAAACCTCACTGGACAACTCCGTCTCAATAATTGTTAATAAAGGTTCAAATGCAAAGCAAAATACTATGGGAACTTAGTAACAGAAAATGGAACGTCAAATCATTTTGTCAACTTACGAACCTTACGAAACACGTGTCCTTTACCAAAGGTCTAACAGCAATCTTCTCTGACAAATAAAAACTTACGCGTTCGTGCTCCAATAAAAGGAGAAGCTTAAATCTAAACTACAAAAATACAAGACTGCAGAACACTTCACGAAAGCTACAAAAAGTTTTAGGTGTTATTTTGTTGACTTAAGTTAAAGGCATCAAAATAGCAAAAAAGAACAACAACAACAACCGAAACCATCGGTCATTGCTTTACTTGAAATTCATTATCAGCAGCTATTCCTTTTAAGACGAAATGCGCATGCGCTCAAGTTTGCTTTGAACTGGAGTGAAAAATCGACCTAAGTCAGTAAAACTATGGATAACCTCAATACAGATTAAATTTTCTCTCGCAGGGTCAGCTTTAGAGCTAAAATTGTGGTAATTTCTTCCTGAAATGTTACCATGTTATGAGGTATTTTGGTAATAGTATTTTGGCTGTTATTGCTCCAATGCTCAGCGGAAACGGACGTAATATCCAACTAGTTTAAAAAAAAAAATGAAGCTAACGAAAATAGAGGCCTTCAGCGTAAAATTCAGTAAAAATAAGCGTTAAATGATACGAAAGCTATAAATAGCTAATTTGCATTGGAAGATTTAAGCCGGCTTAAATCTGCATTCGCCAAAATAACAAGTTTCAGCATTTAATACATTCCTCCTAAACAGAAAGATAAAAGAAAGAAGAAAACTGCAACTAAATAGAGCAGATTTACAAGTTAGAAAACACATCAGCTAGGTTACAAAAGGGAACTTGAGAAAGGTTCCAAAAAGGAACACTTTTCTGGTCCCTTTTGTAACATGTTCCCTAATGTAACACTGAACATGTTACGAAAGGGAACAAATTCCCTTATGTAACCTTTTAGATGTTACATTAGGGAACAAAGTTACAAAAGGGAACAGAAAAACGTTCCCTTTTGTAACATGAATCTAATCATTCATTCATTCATTCATTCATTCATTCATTCATTCTTAGTGTGTCCAACCAAATTAAAGAGTTTACTACTGAAGTGTGTTCCTGAACTTACTTTCAGCATGGTGAAGTCAAATTGTTTTATCTCAAAGTGGAAGTGTGTTGTGAGCGTGTTACAACCTTTATTCCTGTTTTCCTGTGGAAATAATACTGACAGATGAGAGATGTTTGCTTCATATGTATAAAGAAAAATAAATTCAGTGTCGTCTGTTCACCATCGTTTCAGCTTAATACAATCAGATTTTTACGATCTGTAGACTTTGGAATGTCATTAGTTTTGTGAAAAGCTTTAAGTTCAAGGTATTGACGTCACCGTCCTATACGAGAAATACACATCTCAAGGATTTTGTCTTTGGCGAGATGACAGAACTTGCAAGTTTTTCCTGTCTTGAGCTTCCCATCTTCACGTCTTAAAGTCCCTAATGTTGGGCACTATGATGCAGAGAACATGTGTCAAGCACTCAACGAATCCAAAACCAAAGCTCTTTGGCTAGGTCCTTGGAGACAGCGTACGGAAAGACCTCTCAACTTCATATGAATGAAAGAACTGCTTAAAGTCTTGGCGATTCATATCTCTTACAATAAGGCGGGAAATGAGAGAAAAAATGTCAACCAAAAAATTGAAAACCTTAATGCAAAACTGGGTACCTGGAGATCTCACCAACTTTCGATCTCCGGGCGCTGTTTAATCGTTAAGTCTCTAGGGATTTCACAGATTGTTCACTCTGCTGCCGTGCTAGACATTCATAAGGATTACATTGCAAAAATTCAATCTTCAATTTTTAAATTTATTTGGAAGGAAAAGCAGGACAAAATTAAAAGGGTAGTTCTATATCAAGATTATGAAAGAGGTGGACTGCGTGTATCACACATTGAAACTTTGTGTAAGGCTTTACATTTGGCATAGATTCAAAGGTTCCTAAAAAGTGACAGCCTGGGGACAGAAAATTGGAAAGTCATCCCATGTTTTTTCTTTAAGAAATATGTGGGCTTATACTTCTTGCTTCACTGTAACTTTAATGAAAATTTCCTAAAGTTGATTGAAATGCCATCCTTGTACAAGCAAATTCTGAGTTTCTTTTTGGAACTAAAGAGTATCTATGACACGAACGGAGACCAGGAATTAATCCTTTTTAACAACAAAGAAATACAAATAGGTGGTAAAACTGTGTTTTATCAGGATTGGTTAGACCAAGGAGTCTACTGAATTTGTGACATTCTTGATTCCAGTGGAATGTACTTGAATTTTGCAGATTTCTGTCTATTTTCAAATTCTGTCGGCTATCCCTAAACAACTTCTGGAAAAGGCAAGGGACTCTTTTGGCACCAGTTCAAGTTTTACTCCAGGGAATTCCACTCTTCACCTGTAACCGTCGCTGTTGATCGACCTATCTAAATTAATATGTAAAGATTACTACTGCCTTTTTTTGAACAGGAAGGAACCTTGCAGGACTGGCCCTAGCAAGTGGCAACGCAACCTTCCACAGTTCACTCTCTCTTGGAACACAGTTTTAAAGCAGAAAAAGTCAATCTGTAAGCAAAACAAATTAAAAGAATTTTTTTACAAACTTGCTCATCGTATTGTCACCACAAAGAAAGAATTACATTTATACGGAATTGAAGACAACAAGAGTTGTCGCTACTGCGGGGATGATGACTCTTTACTTCACTCCTTCTTAGGTTGTCATATTGCAGTCGACTTTCTCTGGAAAGTGCTATGCTGGTTTAATGAAAAGGAAAACTCTTCCATCACATTAAATGCAAAAGAAATACTCTCCAGAACAGCTACTGATAACGATAATAAAATAAAAAAAACTAAATTTCTGCCTCCTCTGTGCCAAATTCTACTTTCGCTTCCAGAAAATCAGCCAACATGCATGTAATTGGGATGTTTTCATCTAGAAACTAAATTTTACGTTGAAAATAGAAGGCTTTGCTTAGTTCAATTTGTCCTCTACTTCTCACAATCCAAAAAAAACCCTCAAAATTTTCATCTTAGCAATTACGTAAATTGAATAGAATATATCCTGTAGAAATCAGTTGTAATTATATATTATTATTATTAGTAGTACATTAGTTACTCGTAAGTGTTGTACGTAGCGTAATGTTAATGTTGAAAAAAAAGTAGTAAGTAGTTTATAGTAATTAACATATTATAGGTAAATTTATTGTAAGTAGTTTAATTGCAATTATGTATTTATGTGAGCTTTTTCAAAATAAAAGGTCCAACTAAGAAAAAAAATGTGTCAAGCACTCATTTAAAAACAATACTTTCCAATAAAGCCACAACCCTGCAATTCTTTATTTTTTCAGCTATTCACCACATTTCCTCTCAGAGGGCTTTTGTTTGATTTGCTCTTTTTTGTCTGCAAGGAAGCAGAAATGAGCTGCAAAGGGAAGAGTAATTAGAATGCCTGTGCTACCAGAGAATATGATTCTCATTTCCATGCTAAAATTAGATTCTGATTTGATCCTCACACTCTTATTGGTGGACATTTCATGACCATGCAAATAAATGTGATTGATTCCATGAAAAACAGATGGACTACGTAGTAACATGAGGTGCTTTATCAATTTAAAGTTGATGAATAATTACCCACCAGTGCAGCCCAACACTTTCTTTAGATACTAATATCTTGCTGTTAATTTGTTGAAATGTACACATTCAGTAAAACATTTTCAAGGTTCAATGAACTATGTGTGTGCTCTTTTCAGCCTAAGGGAACCCAGCAGATCTCTTCTAGCCTTCCAAACCCTCACTCTGTGGACAAGTCAGGCCAGGTTAGTTTAAAGGACTCGGCTGAAAAAGCAGTTCAAATTCCAAAGTATACCTAATGGTTCTCTTAAATGGATCCTTGGGTTTTAAGTGGATATCTCTGTAAGTGGTTTGAACGAGAAGTGTTTAATTTTCAGTTTAAATCACAAGGATGATGCCATGTTTACTTTATGGTAATTTATTATGTCATTCTGTGGCCAGAGAGTGTGGAGTCTTCAGAAGACCATTTTTAGTTGGAACTGTAGATATTCATTCTAAATATGAATTATAAATGATTAGAAACACTTCTGTATCCCTAGATTCACGCCATGCTGTATTTTAAAAAACGTCCAACTGCACAATGATGTCATAATTTCCCATGAAGCTTTGCAAAAATAAACATGGTGGGGTGCAGGAAATCTGAAATCCTAAAATACATGTTGCAGAAGCGAAATGCCCAGCATTCAAAACAGGCAAATAATTATCAACTTCAAATTGGTGAAACAGTTAAACACAAACATCAACTTGTCATTTAGGACAAAAGTGTTTTGTAGCCAATTCATGGAAAATAATGTTACAAAATTCTTGAGGGCATAAAATGAAGCAAGTAGAGTCAATGCAAATAATTATCACCTTGTTGGGCTCTGCATATGTGAATTGATAATGTTAGACCATCTTGGGCTAAATAGTCAATTATATGGCAATCAATTCAAGACAAATTGTGTTTAAAGTTTACTAGTTTACTAAGCAATGAAGTTTGTAAGTGACTCAAATGTCATTTGGAAATAAAACCAGTACTTTATTGTAGTATACCTTGTTCTTAGTTCCTATGAGGTAAAAACTGTATTCGGCAATGCTCATGGGTTATTTCTGGAGCTATTGATTGAAGTTTATTTGCTGATGATTGTTGTTATTTGTTATTTCATGTTTTAGGGAAATAGCTATCAGCTATAGCTGCGAAAAGTCATGGATAAAGGACAAATTGTATGGCACATCACCTATTCCAACCAAACTTCTGAACTATGTCTGGACCCACTGGGACCATCCAGTTGAGGTGAACCCAGTGCTAAATATTGATTGTCGATTTATTACAGGCAGTGGAATCCTAACTTATATCTTGTAAATCTAATTACAGGGAGTACGCTATCAAACTAGAACAATTTGTGAACAAGTCGTAAAGCTGCACTTACTTGTTTCACAGTTTGGTATGTATGCTTAATTACAGTTTGCATGTAACTAATACACAAGTACAGTCATCTCTTGCCTTGCGAACACCCCATCATTAAGGACACTTACTATTACGGACAAAATCCAGATCCCAGATAAAAGCTATAGAGGTATGATTGGAAATGACTCCTGTCACGTTTCCAGTGTCGTAGACACGTGGCGTAAGGCACTGGAGTTCACCAGGTCAACCACAGAGAAGTACTAGGCAGTCAGCAAGATTCAACGCGTTTGTTAAAATCAGGCTAGTCCAACTATTTAGAGCACTTGCAGTGAAAACTGAAAGGAAACCTTCGATTTTTACATCAGAAGAAGCAAAAACTACGATAATACTCCATGTAGGAAAAAGAAGGAAAAACAAACTACAAGGTCTACATCGTGGCTTACGTCTGATCTTAACTCTAGGGGTAAGAGCTCCAAATCTCCTAAAGTTGAAACAACTCCAAAAGTTCTAGGATAGTTCCTAACAGTGTGGTGGACTCCTTACAACACAGTAAACATGCTTAAGGAAAAACTAATCTGATGCATGCCTTCTGAAAAAAAGGAAATAAAAATGAATAGAGCTTTATATGCCTAGCCAAAGAACGGATATGTAATGATCATGCGATAAAATAAACAATGCTAGAATTATGAAAGAAAAACAGTCGTTGAATGTAACTGATTAAAATGTCATTTTGTGGATAACATGACAACTCATGCTATTAAGGAAATACGGAGACTTTCGTGGTACCAAAATGACAATTTTATTGCATTGACTCTTGATAGAGCAGACACCATGTACTTCTCACACAACATGATTAAATAAAATTACATTCTGCTGTTATTCATGTGTCAAAATATACTTCAAAAGACTTCTGGAATGTTCATTTTCACGTCAATTTTTTGTTGTCTGCACAATAGTCCTTGCTTCTTCACTGGGGCTTATGTTATTTATTGCATGTTTAGGGCACTTCTTATCTCACAACCAGCAATTATGGACTCTTGCTATTACGGACAATAAACAACATCCCTGAGCTTTCCACTATAACAAGAGTTGACTGTACTACTAAAATTACTGTAATTATTTCAAAAGAGCAAGAATGAGAAAAGTCAGCCAATGGGGTTTTCTTAATTTTCATAGCTGTGATCAATCATTTCACATCTAACATGAACAAATGAAGTACAAAGTTTACAAGCAATACAGACTTATGTCATGTATTATGATCAAGTTGGCCCTTATTATTCCTATTGCATCAAGCTGTAAGGAATGGGCTCTCCTTATAGTGGACTAAGGTATACTATTTTTAGGCTAGAGGTAATTATAAAAGGGTATGTATTTCTATCATCAATTGCTAATTTATCCAGAAAAGGATGCAGTGGGTCTATTGTAAAAACATGAAAGGGATTTCAAGCTAGAAGCTATATTGTTGTTATAACCTTATGTAAAAGAGAAGAGGTTTGGACATTGGGGCAGCAATTGGTGCCCGTTTAATGGACCTCATATTACCTTAGAAGAGTGTTCATAGAGTGCTACACCTTTACGCTTTGATCACCGATCACTTTTTACTTCTTCTCTTGCATGTATATATAAAATGGTGGTATGTTACCATGGCTACCGATGCTTTTTGGTCTGTTGTAGAACTTTTTATTCAACTTCACGCCTGAACTCGTTCCTTGATGATTGCTTCCACGTAATGAACTTTACAGCTCTACAATCACACACATCTAGATAATGAACTCTATGGCTCTACGGCTTTACAATCACTCATCTCTAGGTAATAAACTCTATGGCAGCTATACTTCAGGTAACCTCAGTTCTCTTTTGTTAGTGCAAAGAACGCTACTGTGACTGTGTATCTTCTCCAATCTTCACTAGCTCGATTCAAAAAAATGTTGTCTGCTGTGTTATAACTATTGTGTGTTTGCCAAGGTTCAAACAAAAAATGGAAACAATTGCTTCTCCTTAGCAGCTTGTTTGTTTCCTCCTCTATGAAAGAGAGTCAAAAGTTCATATTCAGCTGAAACTTCCTTGCGTTAGTTATGCGTAAAACTAGTAAATTTGTGACAAAAAACTTTGATATCATTGCCGCAGACTCCGTGGCATTTACTGAAACTGCCAATTATTTTCATCAGTCTATGAGGTGACTCACTCACCGATGTGGGATATAATTTTGATCAAGTAACAATCCCTACCTCCAATACTTCTCGTTGAAATGTTCCTCAGTTGTGTTACTCGATAGCATTGTGTATTAGTTTAATGTGGTTTTATTGTTAACTGGCAACAGAATATGGACGCACTATTCCATGACTCGATGTGACTATTTGATAATTAGATTAGTTCTTATTTATCGCTGATTTCAAATAAAACAAAATCGTTCATCTTCTAGTTTTCAGCAGATATTTAACTTTTATATTCCATTTATCTCCAGCCACGAGTAAAAAAAATACACATCTTTCTTATATTTTTGAGGAAACAAAGGTAACTTGTTCCGTACATTGGCGAGGAAAACAAAAGTATCAAGTTACAAATGTTGGTGTGAAAAGTAAAATTGTCACATTTGCTACTTCTCCATATTATTGGATTTAAAATGAATGAAACTCAACATAAAATACCACAGTAAAATTTAACACCATCTTGACAAATGGTAATTGTAAGTTATTTTTGGGCCTTGAAAGAAATACAAACATGAAACATACACACTGCTAAGATTACGTCTTATCAAGTTTTTGTCCACTCATATTCTGCAAAGGGGAAAAAGCCTAGTTGACTACCAAGGGAGAGAATGGCAGGGGCAAAGACCTGTGTGACTACTGTGTCAGAGTCGTAAATTGTACTCTGCGTTATCTGAGATTGTCTCACTAGTCTTCTTTTTGCAGACCCCAGTAAAGAAACTTTTCTAAGGGATCTTACAGCATCTCTTCTCAAAGTAAGCTGTCATGTGAAGGGGAAGTATGGTCCACTATGCTGTATCACATCTGTTGTAGGAGCCACAAAGATGCTGCTCTGGTTTCCCAAACTACCTCATGATATTTTTCCTCTGATGAAAGACAGATGCCTTGTGTCTCATGTAAGTGACCTTATTAAACAAAGTTTAACTGTAGTGTAGACTGGCTTCTGAAAGCTGTATATGTTGCAGTGTGCGAAAACTGTAAATGTTAGGGTAGTTTGAGGTATAATATTGATCAAAGGTGTTATTCAAATGTGAATATGGCAAAAATGTCTATAAATTACAGATACGTGTATGATAGAGAAATGTAGCAAGGCAAATTATTGGTGCAGCTAACAAAGCCCGCAGGTTGGTATGTCCTATTACATGAATTTCAATGCTAAATCCTTTGTCCTAGCTAAAGAAAGAAAAGTGGGTTATTTCTTAAACTTGAGAGTCTGTCTGGTGCTGTGGCATGGACTGTACTGTCCAATTTTAATCTTAGAGTGCTTCCTTTTTGCTAATGGATGAAATAACATCCATGAGCTTAGGAGGCAGTCGGATGGCGCTCACTCACTCACTCACTCACTCACTCACTCACTCCATTCTAATTAATTTATTCATTAAACCTGGATTAAACAATTTTCTCCTACCTCCCCTGCTAAGTATTGCTTTTGTGCAAGAGTGTTCAGTCGTCCTCAGGAAGGTTCTTTGACGAGGGGAGACTAGAAAGGCGTAAATTTTTGCCTGATAAATCGAGAGCCTGGGCACGAGTTTGTCGAACACCTCGAAGATTGACGTTGGCCATTTTGGTCTCATGTGATCTTCTTTCGTAAATATGTTGTTTTTGCCCATCGGCTTTTGCTCACACCTAGATGAAAGCTGGTAGAGGTATTTATGACTGTGGTCATGTATCATTCACAACAGCACGGTCAGCAAGGTCAAAGAATTGATACATAACACCCGGTAGGACAAAGCCAGAAAGTGAGATTGTGATTAGCATATGGGGGAAGTTAAGCTCGTAGCTTTTTTTCTGGACAAGAGAATTTGATGGTTTCCACTCGTTTTCTCTCGCTGTGGAGTCCAAGGTAAGCTTAAACTCTTGTTAAGTTTTGGTTTCATTGTTTCTTTATTGTTTTATTTTGTACGCACACATTGAAATTCTGCCTGTGTTAGTATTGCAAGCTTGAAATTTGTAAGCTTGTTTTTAAATACTTAGGGGACAAAAATTTTGAATTGCCTTATCTTTTAGTTTTGTTGTCGTTCACACTACATTTTTTTGGTATTCCATTTAGTTCAACCAGAGTGAAAATTTCTTCACGGATGAGATGCATGGCAACCTTCATGTACGATTGAGTAAATATACACTGTACATGTAATATTTTAGTGATGGATGAACAAATTAAGTCCAAGAGACTTTGTAGTTCTATTTGTTTGCGAGAAAGATATGCTGTCCAACTGTGTCAAAAAAGCCGGACGCATGGTGGCTGGTTAGGTAGAATTTTTTTTGCTCCTAGAAATGAGAGATTTAAACAAATTGACATCAAAACTTGAATTATGGAGAAGAGAATGCTTGATACTTGTCAACATTAGTATGTTCTGTAATTGTTTCAAAAATCTATTAGTAGAGACATATCTGCAATCCTTTTGAATATTGCTGCATTGCTAGTGAGACTAGCACAAACAATTACCAAGATATACAGGAATAAAAAACCGTGAATTTTGTGTCCAAGAAAGAAAATTATTGTTATTTTACTTGCATGCAATACAGTATGTAGTATCCTTATTATTTTATTGCACCAAGCTGGGGGACTTCTTCCTACAGATGACTAAAGGTGCACTTTTTTCCGGCTGGAGGTATTATAAGACTTAACAGGACAGGGATTTCAAACATTAATAATTTTGATTATTTATCCCAGAAATAAGATCTAGTGGGCCACATTAGGTTTGTGAAAGGGGTTTCAGGCTAGAAGCTACATGTATGTGAAAGGAAAGCCTTTCCTATCAAGAACACTGTTAAATGGATAGGTCTTTGACCTTGGGCCAGAGCCTCTTTGTACAAAGCTTTGTTACTCCCCTTCCTCCTCTCCATGGACATAGTTCTATAGAGAAAAAACCTTATAAATTGTAAATAAAAACATTCCCTTCACTTCAGGTTCATGATTGAAACAAAACTGTCTGAAATCATTCTTATAATATTGAAGGAAATATGTATTTTTTTCTATAGATTTCCTGTTTACCCGCAAGCTACAATCAAATTGTTTATATTTGACTTAGCTTAAAGTAAACAAGATTTTGCCAATAGCCGTGTCTAACGTAAGTGAAATTGGGCAAAATACTTTTGACAGTCCTGGCATTCTCAAGTTGATTGTCTAAAATAAATTTCAAAATCATGTATTGTAATTTTTGCATAATAGTAATCATTATTATAGAGGTTTCACAATTTTAACTGAACAAGGACCATAACCAATTTACCTTGACCCAAAATGCACTGTTGACTCATACATGTATGCATAATTATATTGTCAATTTTGGACTGACTGGTAAATATGGTGAACTCTCATTTAATGATTTTATTTTGAAACAGACTGTTGTTATTCTTTGACACTACATCATGTACAAGTTAATATGATAACAATGTTCCAATTTCAATCGAAATTAATTATCCGTTTTAAAATTTATAAGCTGTCTGTGTAAACAACCTGTTATTTTATTTTTGCATTTTCTTTTCTATTTCGAGCAGTCTGGCCTCCAGCCCTGGCTGGGAACATTGTATTGTGTTCTTGAGCAAGACACTTAACTCTCACAGTGCCTCTTTCCACTCAGGTGTATAAATAAGTACTAGCATCCCATCCAGGGATAGTAGAAATACTCCTAGTTGCTTCATGCTACAGAAACAGGGATAAGTGCCGACCTGATGGGCCACTTGGCTCATATGCAGACTTTACTTCCACTTTGGAGTGGCTGTTTGCCTCTATTTTAGAACGAATGCTCGTGCAAAACATTTTACATGGAAATGACTTGATTTTCAAGAGAATGAACGTACAGGTGACATGCATTTTCATACGAATAGTTTTGCACAAAGACTCGTTTTGCCACAGAGGCAAAAGTCAACTATTCATCCATGAGCTGGCTCAGGGAGCCTTTGACTTCTGCTGTTGTTTCATGCACAAAAAAAAGAACCAAAAAAATCTGGATGCTCTTGCAGGCTAGTTTTTCTTCCGATCATTTTCATTGTTTGTATAGCCAACAACAACAACAACAACAAAAAACCTTTATTAACGTGTCTGGGGTATTTAGCATTGCTGCTAATTGGGGACACACACACAAAAAAGAAATTATGAATGTAAAAATGAATAGGTATATATTAAAAAGTTAATAAGTAAATATTAAAATATTAATAAGTAAATATGAAAGTCAGGTCAGGATAAACATAAGGGACAGTTTTCACAGTGAAAATGAAGGCTGTAACAGAACTAGATATTCTTCGTTGTGGATAGTCTAGACAACTTGTTCATTCTATATTCTTCACCATCGGCATACCTACGTTGGTTACATGAGCTGGAAGTCTGTTCTGCTCTTTTTGCATAATTTTCTCTAATTCCTCTTGACTAAGGAAAATAACCGTCCTTTCCTCTTCACCTTGTTACAATTTGAAATGAAAATATCGCCCAGACTTTGCATTTGACGAAATCTTTACATCAGAAACTTCCAGCAAAAACCTTGTGACCATGTCCTTGTACATCCTTACAAGCAGAACCTGAAAATGCCATTCTGCAACAAAACTCAAAACTCATTTCCGTTTATCTCATTTGATAGAGAGAGAATAATTAATGTTTTCATTAATACAGTATTGCCTTGATTTTTCAATATTTACAATGCTAGACAGTAAATTTCACTTTTCACTTGCATTTACTGCCAACTATTCCTGGTGAACCAGAAACAAAAATGATAAATGTTTAAAACACATGACATTGTCCACCTTGTCAAATGTAATAGCATGATCGCTTCAATTGTAATGCCTTCTTATCCAAATGTTACTTTGTTTCTTTGGCACGTTATTAACAAACACTGAACAACTGTTCATACTTTAAATATGAAAATCAACCACACAATTCCCTAAACCAGATAACAGAACCATTCACATCAGCATTTTTCTAAAAAAAAAAAGAGGGACAGGATACTTCTTTACAGATTTTCTTGGAATTTGCCTTGCAAACACATTTATAAAGATCTAAAGCTACATGGTAAATGGTAACAGAAAAAACATTTTTTGCCTTGGTTTTAATAACAAAATCGTTGCAACAACACTTTTTGCCTCTCTGACAGTCTTCCTCTGGTTCAGCTAAAATACAGTCTAAATATCTTTTGCTCACAACCAGAAACTAATTACATGTTAAATAGGCTTGCCACTTCCATTTGATAACATGAAATATAGGGGTAACCTCACATTTATTAAAGTCATTAATCTTTTTTCAAAACTTTTACAGTGCCCGTAACATGTTTTCCTGTCACCTCCCCAGTAAGTTAAACATTTGCGTATCCCACATTCGTTTTGCGTGCACATTACACCATCTGCAGATACATGTTTACAGCTAGTTTTCAGTATAATTTTCAATAGATAACAGCTAATTTTTCAGCTGGAAAACGTTAACAGTTAGTGGTTAGCGATATGCTGCTATTCTGGTGTTCTTGGTTTAAGTCCAAGTTCATTAAACTTGATTTGGTCACAGTAGAAAAGTTTTGCTTTTATTTTAGTTGTGTACTCGGCAGCATAGTTGATTGCATCAATGTCAACCCCAGCATGCACGTGCCACTTAAGCAATGCCTTACGTGAGGTGCAGAATGTGTGCGCACTAACAAAAGTAGGCACCGTCCTTAATACAAGAACACAACTGCACAATAGCGTGTGAACAAAAAATGCTAATGAGGCCCTTGTAATAAGAGTTACTGGATGAAGACATTTAGTGCAAAAGTTGATGCACTATGAGGTTAATAAAAAAACCTTTTTTCTTAATAACTCGCTTGTGTTTTAAGATTTTGCTACCATCTTTTGGGAAATGTCAGATTTTATAGCGACTGTTTTGTTTTGCTTAAAGAGAAAAATAGGTCTGCAATGCGTACCCATGTTTAAAGCTTTTTCAGCCAACTGGAGTCAATCAGGGATGGAGACTGTAAGGTGGGAGCTGTTAATGGAGTAGAGGAACAAATTGCATTGTCATGGTAATGTGCATTTTTGTGGAAATAGATTCACAGTGCTTACAACCTCTGTATTGTTCTTCCCTGTTCTAGAATGATTCATTAAAATATTTCTAAATCAATGTTAGGCACCCAAGCAGGATCTTTGAAAAAAAAGGTCGCCCACATTCATAAATTGTCAGTATTTGGGAGTAATGTCCTAAAAGTGAGCAGGCAATCATTGGAAAGATAAAGGTATAGAAATTAATGGCCTAGGTATAATAGATATTTTTGATTGCTGATATCAAGTGAACATAGATGAATTCTTATAAATTTTAAGCGGAAGATTTTATTGAGAGAAGAGGACTTTGTTTACAGAGGGATGTCAAATTAACTTGTACATGAAGTGTCAAGATGGTTTCCTAGAATTACTGAGCCTCTTACATAAAAAGTTATTATCAAAAAATCCTACTTCTCAGGGGTGCACAAACTGTCGCACTCTCCCTCTTTTGCTGATAATAATTATTGACAACAACAGTTGGGTAATTAATCTCTTATTACATGTAGATGACTTGATGTGTAGTATTGAAGTATAATTTTACTCATTGTTTGTGTATTGACTTGCCCATCAAAATACAGCGCAACTCATAATAATATAGAGCAATAATTAGCACATCAAAACATCTAATAAGATATGTGTTGTTCTAACCTGTTTTGGATAGCTGAATACTTTGTATTTCAAGAAAAAGTATCAATAAGTTTTGCCTCTTCTTTACACCAGAACGCAAATTAAGTTTAGATTACTAATTTTAAACCTTTGCCACTGGCCATTTTGGCGAAAATCGTTTTCTTTGATTTTCTCAAATTTAAAGCGCTTTGAGCTCCATAAAACTGTATCATGTTTCATATCTACTGAAGGGCCTTTTGTGGACGAAAAAAGAGAAAAATCGATTTTTCGACTTCTGCCATGCTATGTTTGCTAATTAGAAAATTTCACTCTTAAATACAATATAAATATTTTCAGCAAACATTGTGTACACTTGTAGATGGGTTTTAAACTCTTAATTAGTCATTGTCAAATTCAGTGTTCATACATGTATAAATGACACAACAAAAGATTAGGGAGGATTGACACACCCAAGCAAATTGCTCTAGAAAATAAACAACGAGAAGATTTCAATTATGAGTGGACCTATTTCATTTAAGTTTTGCCTCCCTTACTATTGTTTTCTTTTTCTTGATTTATCTCACTTTATTTGTAACTTCATTTTATTTAATACAATGTAAATCACACTTGCTCCCTTACTCAGCGTATTGTTTAACTCTACTGTATTGTATTTGTATTTGTGTTTTATATACTTCATCCTTTGTAGTTTGTGCAATAAAATAAGAGTTGTATTAAGAAAAGGTTAAGGAGGCAATGAAAAAGAATTTTTCAATCTTTTACTTTTTCGGCTTTTTTCATAAAATGTGCTATTATCAAATTGTCCTTTTAAAAACTTAAGAACCCAGTGAGAATAAAATCTCATTAAATCCCCCCAAAAAGAAATCAACATTTTACTAATTAACAGAAGCGATGTTTTGTGTAGCGGATAAATTTGGCAATCATGGATACAGAATTTCACGGCATTAAAATGTTTGATATTCTGGTGCATTTGAATACAAAGGATTGTATTAATTTCGATTAGATTTTCAAGTTATTCTGCAGTTTTGTGGAGGATATCAGCCAGTTTTACACTGCCAACGGCTGTCAATAATCCTGGAAACAAATCCACTTCTCTCATTAATTACCGCTTAGCTGAAAAAAAAAACACTACAGAGCTATTTATTGCAGTGCCATTGTACAGAACGAAAACTCACCTCTTACCTGACTTTTCTTAAGATACTTTATTCTGTGTTTTGTTCGCTTCAGAAACGATGTGCCAAGGTTCTGCAGTAGAACATTTTACGGCTCTTTAAATCAGTTTCGATTCCTGTCACACACTTTTTTAGCAAATTTTTTTTTATTCCCTGCTATCCAATATGGGTTCAAACAAATTATTAACTGAACAATTTTATATCCATCTTATTTCTCCAACATCGTGCTGATGACTAACCTATTAGCTTACAGAATAGGCGGCACCTGAGTTTTCAATCAAAATAGGCAGTTAAATGTGCTGGTTGCAGGCTTCTTTTGACAACACTGTAACTGGCTTGTGAGAATACTGGCTTGTGAGAGCTTGGGTGGTGCAACCACTGGATTTTATGCTGATAAATGTGGGCTTGCAAAAGTGTATTAACTTCAGTGCAATCTGCACTTAACACAAGCTGAGTCTTGACATGTGGGCTTGCGTGAACAAACAACTCCCGTATCGCCAAGGAAACTAACTCAGCAACCCTTGAATTACATAGCTAAGTACAAACAAGGCTGGGCACTGTAGTTACTTTTCGATAAACAGCTTGACAGATTGATTTTGAAATAGAAAAAAACTTACCATGAACAACTACAACTAATTTTTGAGGGAAAGCTCTTCAAAATTTTCATGAAACAGGTTAAATGGCTACCATTACACAGTACAACAATGCTAAACTCAAAGCAACTCGAAAACAATAACTCACAATTTCTAGTACTCACTCTACCTGTCAAACTATTTTGTACCCCTGGAAGTCTGCCACATGTCATCTTGTCCTCAAAGTGACTCAACATTGGCCTCTGACTTAATGGTCTTGCATAAGACCACAAAAAAAGAAACTTCTCAACGGGAAGTAACATTGTTTTTAAAACATTGGGTAAGTCTCCGCAGTTACCTTGTGGTGAGGCAAAATTTTGACCCAATATGGTCTAAGATGTCATAAGTGATCACCTCCCATAAGTGACCAACTGGGCTTGATATTTTTGGTGGTCGCTTGTGAGAGGTTCGACTGAAGTCGCTTGACTGATGGCATCATCACATTAAGTGTGCAGAAAATAGAGATTTCATAGCAAGTGATAATTTCATAAAATGTAGCACCATCCCAAAGTTCAAACTGACAAAGTTACTTGACACACAAATTTTGTAGCTGCAAGGGATATTGGGAAGGTTGTTATTGTAATTAGATTGTTATTATTAGTATTAGTATTATTATTGTTATTTTTGTTATTTGTCATTATTATTATTGTTAGTGGAGGCATGGAGTTAGCATCTGGTTAATACTCACAATCTTGTATTTCAAACTTTTTTTAACTTCAGGTAATGGAATTTATAGAGAAAATGGCAAGTTCTCATAAACAAGAAATCTCAGTTGCTGAGAAAGATATTAAAGGATGGATGGAGGTTTGTTTACCACCTTTATGTAGGAATTTGACACAATTGTTTTTTAAGTGGTGTGTAATTTCTGTAACACTTCTATTATTTTAGTTCAAAGTATGGACTTATGCATGATTTTGGTAGCTTAGAGATATTTTGGATCACAGACAATTATGGTTCCCAGTGGTGGTGGAATTCTTGCTTTTAGGGTGGCTCTCTAGAGTTTTATGATTGCTTGCACGCTGAGGATGAAAGCTCAAGTAATCTGTGTGCACTCGAAGGAAAATGTCAGTGTTTTTTGATATTTTATGACATCAACATGAGTACAAAAAGCAAAACTGACAGTAAATTTTCTTGCCTTTCCTTCGGTGAAATTTACTTTAGTCGGAGCTCGTTCTTCAGGGAAATCTGTAAGACCACTTTTTTTTGCAGTGGTAAAAGGCATAAATTTGCAAAAACCAAAAAAACTGCCTGTAGAAACCCATTTTTTTGGTGCCTTGCTCCTTTCTTTTTTCTTTAACAATCCAAGGCTAAAAATAGTCCAAGGCGCAGTATGTGAATAGTGGCGTTTGGTGGAGTCTGTCCTTTGGCAAGTCTAACATCTTCTGTGATTGAGTAGAACCTCAAATCTTATGAGACCTTACACAGCTTAGAATGTGACAAGAGAATGAAGAGGTGCCACCAATAATCCAGTAACCATTTGATCTTATTTCATTGAGGGTTGTCATTCTTCCTTGATGCAGACATACTTCATGGAAGTGCTGGACCAGCAGTTTCATGATATGGCCATCTCTTGGTAATAAGATCACCGACTTGGTCTCATCCTTCAGGTCCACTCACCATATTTGGACACCCACGCGCACAATGCCATCCTGATCTAGGAACAAGTTGAGTTTCTGCAGTGAAGTGGCATTTCTTGGTGTGGATCTTCCTTGGAAATCTTTCACTTTGGCCCTTGATGGTAACTTAATTTCATCCTTAAATGTTGTGGCTTGAGTAGCTTTGATCGCAAAAGTTGCTGCGTGCTGCAGCTCCTTCACTGTTAGAGGGAGCTGAGTTACATCCTTGTTTCTTCTGCTGTGACTTTGGGCCTTTGCCACAACAAGGGCTGATTTCTTTCTTCCATTCAAAGTTTCAAAATTCTTGCTTAGAGAGCGACAGGTTTCTGTGAGTTGAACCACTTTGAAAAGTATTTGATGTGATCTGCCAATGATACTTATGGGACAGATGTTGTTTCCATGGCAACAACTGTTTTTACTTCAGGATCTTGTTCTGAGGGTTTATCAGCAATTGTCTCCTCACCACCCGTAGCTTCTGGCCACTGGTTTTCCTTTTTCCAGAAGAACTTGGGTCCCAAAATCCATTTAGAATTTGAGATATCCTGAGCACAAAGACCACATGATGCGTCCTCTGCTGGGTCGGACTTTGTTTCAACATATCTCCATTGCTTCAGCAAGGTTTTGTCTTGAATCTCCTGGACGCAATTGGCTATGCAGACATGGAACCCTCATGACTTGTTAGCTATGTAACCAAGCACCACCACCTTGTTGTCTGCGGCCACAAAATGGCCACAAAGCCCAGAGCATCGACGATGGAGCTCACTGCACCACTTAATCCCAAGCACCCTATCTTGGGAGAACATCTTGATCTAGATCTTTATTCTTGATTTCCTCCGTTCTGTCTTCTAAGGGTACACTGTTGATAACTTCTTTGCTGTTGGAGGTAAACGCATGCAGCCTAAATCCTACTCTCTTGCACACCTCCTTTGCATCCTTAATCAGCGGTACAGCTTTGTCTACTGATGGTGTTAAAACCAACCCCGATAACAGTAGAAGAACCACAACTACATAGAACATATGGAATATTTAGCAAGATCCTACTTGATATAAACAACACACGATATAGCAGTTATTGGAGCGTCCTACTTCATGTAATAGAACACATGATATAACAGATGGCACCGACAAGACCATCATCGACATAGAAATCCTCTCAAAGGAAGGTAGCTGCTGCAGAACTGATCTCCCTTTCAATGTCGTTTGCAGTTGACTTGAGGGTGAAGTTTGAGCTGCCTGGGGAGGACGTAGCTCCAAATAGGTGGACTATCATTCATTATTCTCCTGGTTGGCTGGATGTGTCTCCATTCTCCCACCATAGAAAGCTCAACAAGTCTCTCCATGCCTCGCTCTGACCTTCACTTGATGGAACATTTCTTCTATGTTGCACATGAGAACCACAGCTTCCTGGCAAAATCTGCATAGAACACCTGTCAAGTTGTTGGTTATGTCAGGTCCTGGCAGATGCTTGTTCAGGGATTCCCCTTTAAATACAGCTGAGCAATCAAACACCACTCTCATCTTGTTTGGCTTCTTAGGTGGTAAACCCTGTGATGAGGAATATACCATACTTGCTGATTATTTTCATTTTCGTCTTCATTCACTTTAGATACTTTCTCAGCATAGCCTCTTTGGATAATGGTGTTCATGAAGGCTACATAATCATTTTGGTACTTCTCATCTGACGCAAATCTCCTCTTGGGCTGTTTTAAGTGATGGAAGGCTATATCTCGATTGTTTGGCAACTTAGTGTTTGGCTCTTTCAATGGTAGGGGCATTGCATAATGTCCATCATCCCTGGGAGAGGGCCTGGTCTCCAGTGTATCTTTCAGAGTAATCTTACTCGAGCATTCCTCTCACTTGATAGGTGTTCATGACCTCCTTCATTTGTGTATCTATAACAAACTTCCTGTCGATATGTTTGGCCAGTCCAATCTCTTGAGTGAAGTTTCTGCAACAAGTTATATCCTCATTCTCAGCATCGTTCAGCAGTTCTTTGACTGGGGTGACTGGGCCAATGATTCCCCATCCCAGTAGTGTTCTAATGGTGTATGGGCATCTCCCTTTCCATTAATCACCTCACATGGCTTGATAGCTCAGGGGCAGTTGCATCCAATCAGAATGCCTACTTCTAAATGTTCTTGGTAAAGAGGGATCTTAATCTCTATTTGCTGAAGGTGTGGCCACGTGCTTGCTGTCTAAGAGCATGAGATCTGGTTTCTTCTTGACAGGACACTGTCCTGCGAGTATGCCTTGGGAAGCTCTGTCTTTACTTTCTAATTGAAGTGCTCAACCACCAAACCATTGACCTTCTGTACTGGTATCTCTGTATTTCCATGCGTGGTGTACAATTTCAACTTTAGCTCAGGGTTAGTGTTAATGTCTTACAACCCTCCAAGTTGCGACCATTTTAGTCACCATGGCGACTAGAATTTGGAGCTGGCA
The DNA here is from genome assembly GCF_964199315.1 of Orbicella franksi. Taxonomy (NCBI): domain Eukaryota; kingdom Metazoa; phylum Cnidaria; class Anthozoa; order Scleractinia; family Merulinidae; genus Orbicella; species Orbicella franksi. The sequence goes on along the minus strand of NC_138148.1, from coordinate 22,257,779 downwards.
ACTGACTTGAAATGGAAGTTGTCAGTCTGGCAACTAGAATCGAGTGGTTGAGTGGACTATCATCTGGACCGAAAAAAAAATGCTCTGAGCATTATGAATTCACTTGTGAAATAAGTTCTACCATTTTAACCCACATAAATTGAGACTAAAATAAAATGAAACGTTTAATTCCAGAACCCATCATGAGATAGAACAAATTTGCAGTACATCTTTGAGTTTCATATGCAACGAACTTTGTTCCACTTGACTGAACTTCAGCATGTGATAATTTTACCTTTGAGCATGAGACAATGCACGCATACTGTAGTATCAATGAGGTAATTGTGTACGGCCGAAATAAATTATGGTTGTGATTAAAAGCACATGGTCAAGTGTTGAGTTGAATCTGTATTGCGTCCACTTATTTTGGTTAAATCTGGATGTTTCACTGACTGTGAAACACTACATGTACAGTTTCTGCATCTTTGGTACTTTGATGTCTAGTTTGGTTTTGTACTGTGAAACTGGAAAATGTTCACAAAGAATTGCACAGTGCCTTCACAGCACTTTCCTGCGAACACAGCTATTTTTAAATGTGGAAAGAAATTTGATCAGGGCAGATTTTGATCACATGCTGGGTGACCACTTCTGAACAGGAACATGCGTCACGCAGTCAACAAAACAACGCTACAATTTTTGTCAAGTTTTTATTGCCCATGTACCTTAATTAATTTGCTCTTTGTTTCAAAATTGTTCTCAAAATATTTAGTCGGCGGTTGGCTTGCCTGGGCTAAAGCCCGTGGGGCAAGTGAGCAGAGAAAGTTACTTGCCCAAGAGGAAAATGCACTTGTCTCAGACGAGTGGATAGGTTCCTTTTTCAAGTCCTGCTGGTAATTTAGATATGCTGAATAACACTTTCCACCAGCTAGTTGTTATTTGGTATAATCTGTGCCATTCACACTTGAGTTTTACTCTGTAAATGGAAATTAAAATTCACAATATTTCTGTGTTTTTTTTGTGGGAAAAATGGCGGTAAATCACACATTCTTAACTTGTGAACGCTTTTTGGTGCATATATTTCACAACTAGCTCAGTATGTTTGTGTGAAGGGCTGGTCAATTGATTGAAGATATCGTGGCTGTTATTGTTTCTTCTTAGTGGCTTTTCTTCTAGTACAGCTCTTATGTTCAATGAGTATGAAACACTTTTCTTAACATGCTTAGCAAGTGGAGCTTAGGAAGACCTGTCAAATCATCAAAAGGAATTGATTGTGATTTTGTATGATCATCAATAATAAAAAACATTATTTGAATCACTTTATTGAACTAGCTCAGGGATAGCATATTAATTAACAAATAAAGAAGCCTAAGCCGTGTATTAAATTGTGATAAAAAAGAGGAACATTTGAGAACACAAGGGAAATGTAGAAAACATGAGCCGCAGGCGAGTGTTTTCTACATTTCTCGAGTGTTCTCAAATGTCTGTAGTGTTTATCACAGTGTAATACATGGCTTAGGCTTCTTCATTTGCTTTATGATATAGAGGTTATGTAATAAGATTCAAGAAGTTCTCACACATTTCATGAACGTATATGAATTACTTAATGTTCATCAAGATGGTGGATCAGTTGAGCACATGGTTATTGGACCATGACCAAAAGGTGTCATGGGTAAATGTAACCCGCGTGACGCGTGACATGTAACATGCTTTCTTCTTTTTTTTTAAATCAATGTTGCTTGCTGATCACAAAAATGCTAACAACCATAACAAGAACGATAACAAGAACAAGGAAAATAAAAACAACAAACAAAAATTAAAATGTCATTAATGTCCAAGACAGTTCCAAATGGTCTGATCACAAAGGGTCATTAATGTCCAAGACCTTCTCCAACTTGACAGCAGCGTCCAGTTCCACTGACAGTAACACCCACACTTACAACAACAGGTAGTGTTCTTCACCTGCAATGAAAATTCTTTGTCAATGCTCAGTCAGCATAACGGGCAGGTCATCGAACGACTCGACCACTAAGAGTAACTGTTTGAGGTGCTGGTGGACTGGGTGACAGGAGAAGCACGGGGGATTGGAGAGGGGGATGCAGGCGGTGGGGTGAGGGAACAGAGTGATGAAGGCGCTTCAGAACTTGGCTCAGGTGGAACCACTGGGGTCAAGGAAGTGGCATTTGAAGGCCCATCATTCAGTGATGCTGTGGAAACTGCAGATGGAACATATGATGGACGTGGGTTCAACGGGTTGGGTCGGAGTTTGTCAGGAAGGAGTGGAGTGGTATTAGTCTGATTTGGTGAGGCAATGGTACTTGAGGGAGGTGCCAGTTGCACTTGAACACGGTTTTGCCTGATTTGTCTGGAGCCAGTTTTGATAAAGTAAGATCTAGGGCCCACAGAGCCGATGATCTGTCCAGAGATCCAGGCCTTTGAAGGTGAATTAGGGGGAGGCTTAGCATAGACGTAGCTTCCGGGTGGGAAGTCTTGAAGGAGTTGTCCTGCATGTTTGTCATAGGCTTGCTTTTTTTGCTTTTTGTAATTTGCAATGCAAATGTTCGGTTACTACTATGTCACGTTGAAACTTGGATGGTTCCAATGTAACCGACAGCTGAAGCAAATTGCTGCGGAGAGGTGTGACCTGAAGGGGGAGTGTTGCATACTGACAAGAGAGCCAAGTCTACATCTTTAGCTGTGCAGAGAATGTGTTTGGCAGACTTCACAGCTGCTTCAGCACGACCATTGGATTGCGACCAGTATGGAGATGACATGATGTGATTGAACTTGTATGTTTGAGCAAATTCTTTGAACAAGTCCAAGGTGTATTGGGCTCTGTTATCTGTTAGTAACGTGTGTGGAATTCCATGTCAGCCAAAGTGTTGCTTGGTGGCTTTCACTACAGCTGTTGATTGAATAGATGGGAGGCGGTCAATTTCATAAAAGTCACTGTAGTGATCAACTGTTACCAGATATGGTATGCCATTGAGCTCAAATAAGTATTGTGAAACCAGTTCCCAAGGTAAGGTTGGTACATGGTAAGGTTGGAGGGGTTCTCAAGGGTGTTGTTGCTTATATTGTGCACAAATGACACAGTTCTGGCACATGTCTGAAACCTGGCTGTTGATCCCTGGCCAGAAGACACAACTCCGAGCGTGTCAATTGGTGAACTCGGAGCCACAGTGAGCAGCGTGCAGCTTGTGGAGTATGGTCGGGCAAGCAGAAGAGGGGATAATGACACGATTTTGTTTAAACAGGAGCCCATCATGTGAGGTGAGTTCATGACGGATGGCCCAGTATGGGCGTGCTAGTTCAGGAACCGCAGCTTTGTTGTTGGGCCAGCCAGCCTCAATGAGAGATTGCAGAGCGATTTGTTCAGGATCTGTGACGGCCACTCTTCTTAGCTCTTGAAGCGTGGCATCTTAAAATGCAGAAAGTTGAGGGGTGTCTGTTTCAAATTCAACTCGATAGACCACTTCGTCATGCACTTGCTTGTGGGTGGTGGTGGGTAGAGGGGCTCGAGAGAGAGTGTCAGCAATGTGGAGTGTTGACCCCTTGTGGTACTCAACGCAGAATGTGTAGTGTTGAAGAGAAAGCATCATGCTTTGAAGACAGTGTGGAGCAGAAGCCAGAGGGCGCTTGAAAATGGTCTCCAGAGGCCTGTGATCACTATGGAGGACCACATCAGATTTGCCAAAGAGAAGTTTGTCAAACTTGTGGAATGCATGAACGATAGCTAGAGTTTCTTTTTCAATTTGAGCATATCATTGTTCTGTTGGACTGAGAGAACTTGAACTGTAGGCTACAGGTTGCCACAAGGTATCAGAGGAGTTTAAGGGATGAGTGGCTGGTTGAAGAAGTGCAACACCGAGGCCATTTTCAGAGGCGTCAACTTGAAGTACCACTGGGGCTCTGACATCAAAATAATGGAGACATGGAGCTTGAGACACTAACTCTTTTGCTTGTCGGAGAGCTTCTGTGTGTTGGTCAGCCCACAGGAATTTCTGATCAATGTGGAGAGGACGTACCACCTCACTGAGGCGAGGGCAGAACTTCGATAAATAAGTGATTGTGCCCAGGAAACGCCGTGTGGTTGCTTTGTCACGAGGTTGAGGCATGTTCAGGACTGCATTGACAATCTCATTACTGGGCTTTAGTCCTTCAGGCGTGAGGGTGTGACCCATGAAGAGCACAGAGTAGGTCTTTAACTTGACTTTGTCGGGATTGAGCTTTAGGTGATGCTGAGAGAGGTGGTCCAGGAGCTTAATTACTGTGCGGTCATGATCATGGGTGGCCTCTCTTAGTGATGTGCCCTGACCTATGACAATGATGTCATTGGCAATGTTGACAACTCCTGCCAAGCCACAGAGAACATCATGAATGTGACGTTGGAACTCCTCAGGAGCTGAACTGATGCCGAAGGGAAGTCGAGTCCAGCGGTAACGCCCCCAGGGTGTGTGCATAGTAGTCAACTTAGAGGACTCCTCTGTCAGCTTAATTGTTTGAAAAGCATCTTTAATATCAAAAGTTGAGAAAATCCTAGCCTGATGAAAATGATGAAGGTTCTCCTCCAGAGTGGGGATGGGGTATACTGGTCTAAGAATAGCTTTGTTTATAGTCTGGGAAGGGTCTAAACAAATGTGAACTTTGGCAGGCTTAGTTGCTGATGGTGGGTGTTCACGTACCACCATGTTTGATATCCAGGATGTGGGTTCATTGACTCTGACTAGTTGACCCCTGTTGATCCGTTTGTCCAGTGTCTCTTTGATGATGGGTAACTTTGGTGCACCGTAGCGATGGGGCACAGCTTGGATGGGCTTAATAGTAGGATTGAGTGTCAGTGAGTAAGGTTCTCCCAGTTCACCCAGCCCCTCAAATAAATGGGGATAGTTAACTTTAATAGAATCAAAAGTCAACTCACCAAGAGGAGGTGAAGAAGGTGTGGAGGTGACATGGAGTTGATTTACAGTGTCAGCATCATAATTCAGGATACCCATGCAAGTACTATCAGCGAGACCCAGGAAGGGTGCATAGTAGCTTTGTGCAGTTATAACTTGAACCAGTACCTCATAGATTTTACCTTGGCAAGTACAATGCAATGTGGTTTGACCTCTAGTTGGGATGATGGATTTGGAGTAGCCAAGGAGATGAACACTGGAAGGTTCAACTTTGACAGGAGACATTTTTTGTAGATCTGTGACGTGTATAGTGTTACATAAACACCCAGAGTCCACTTGAAATCGCATGTGGCAAGTTGCTGCTGGCAAGGGAGTTGGGCTAAGATCCAGATCCACAAAGATACCCTTGGGTGCAGACTGAACCTACGCTACATCGTGAGTGATGACATAAGCGGTGCTTGACTGAAAGCCTGTGTCTGCCTGGTACACTGTATTAGCAGTGAATGCTCGCCAAACTTGTTGCCAGTGGCCTCTTTTGCCGCAACGATGGCAAGTATCGTTAGCTGCTGGGCAGTCACGACGAGCAGTGTGTGGTGTGCGACTGCACCACAAGCAGGTAGGAGAAGCATGAGACTGTGAAGCAGGGAGACCATGTTGTTTGAAGGGACGGTGAAGAGTTCTGGACTTGATGGCATTGGGTGTGACCTTGTGAGCTGCATCAGTTGTTTCCTCATTTACTATGCTGGGTGTAAGCTGGTGGGCTGATTCCTTAAGCTGTTGTTTAGTGATGGCTGATTCGGTTTTGAGGCCAGCCTCAAAGTCCTGAGCCTTATTGATGACTTGTTCAAAGGTCAGAGAAGCCAGGTTCTCCCGTGAGACGAGGTCGCTGCGAAAATGCTTGAAGGTGTCATTTAGCCCAATTACAAAAATGTCTCTCTGTAGCCTGTCGTCGACTGCTGAAGGAAAGTTACATTTGTGGTACTCTAGTCGCACTACAGTATGCCACTGCTGAATACTCATCCCTGGGTCCTGTTTTAAAATGCAAAGAAAATTATGAGTGCATTGGATGATGGGTTCCTCGCCAAGATAGTGGCCGGAGAGTTAAGCTAACCATTTGGCAGGAGGTTGTTTATCTCCATTGGCGATTTTGGGAGTCGATGGTTGTGGTTAGTATGTCCCATTCCGCCTGAGGGAAAGCTCTTCAAAGAGCCACCATAACCTTAGGTCGTTTGGTTTGTATCCAGTAGTTGTCGCTATCCACATCTTTAGAGGGGTTGATGTATTCTTCCATGATGCAATAATCCCTGAAGTTTGCAATGAAGAATTTGAAAGCTTGACGACGATTCTCTGAGCTGGCGTCAAACTCAGGTCAATCCTTACCCATGATGTCGGAGGAGAAAAGAGTCCCAAACAACGATGTGTCAATCGAAGAGCGGTGAGAGGAGTAGATCAGTGAGTTTGGAAAATAGTCCAAACCGCGATGAGTCGATTGATGAGGGAGAGATGGCGAGTTCGAAGCATTTATAGAACAAGTCTGAATATAATCAGTCATGAGAGGCCAGGCTGAATTGTAGAAGCTTTGGGTTCTTGACTTCTGACACTATGTAATAAGATTCAAGAAGTCCTCACACATCTCATGAACGTATATGAATTGTTTAATGTTCATCAAGATGGCAGACCAGTTGAGCACATGGTTATTGGACCATGACCAAAAGGTGTAATGGGTAAATGTAACCCGCATGACGCATGACATGTAACAGTTACATGGCGAAAAACAGTAAAACATGCCTTTTCTGTTTTATACCTTGATAAAACATATGGGTTTTTGACCAATCAGAGTGTGCAGAAGGTCCTATCTATATTACTATTAGTTTTATAATATAGCTAGGACTCTAGGCGTAGGATGGGATTTGGCATTTTTTTGCATATCTTGCACTTGAGCCTCGCTCTACAAGACCTTGATAAGTCTCCCTTCTCAAGGCAGCCAAAGCAAACCCCCTTTGATCTCAAGAAGGCTATTCACTCTTGTGCACTCTGCTTCATGAACTCCACACATTCCTCTAGACTATGGCTTCTTCAGCACATTAGACAATGCGCTGATGGTCAAATCGGTTTCTGGCCAGCATCTTCTCCAGTCGAAGTTACAAGGGTATTAGCTGATGGTGGACGCCTTATGCGAAATTTAAATGGCAAAGGTTATGATGTAAGAAGTGGAACAATGGCCAATGCTCGTAAAAATGTTGCGTACCCTGTTTGGATTGCAAATAGACTTCTGTTTCTCTAGTGCTATGCACTTCTTGTAAGAAATAAATAGAGAATTTTTTCAACTAAAGAAAAGTTTCTGTTCTGTTTTGATTATTAAACAAACCTCTTACATTTAGGGAGCAGACTGTTATATCGTCACCTTGCGTTTTTTTTTGTGAAATAAAAAAAAGGGGTGGTGGATTTTCTTGTTTAATGTGCCAGGGGAGCAATTATACACTAGCTGAAAAATGTTGTAAACCGTATGCCCAAGGCAGGATGAAAATAATGGCAAAGTTGTAGAATAGGATAGAACACAGACACAGATACACATACTGACAGACAAAAAATAATAAAAACAACCTTTGCCAGGGATTAGCTTTCCGATCCTAACTTGAGCTTGAGATAGTTGGCTTTACGTCTCTAGAGCTCCTTCGGTGGTAATTGCAAATACATTAGTTGATGTAAATGTCACTTTAAGTTAACATCATGAAAGGACCAAGAAATTAGAAAGGATACTGTTACACTGTTTCACCAGGTGTAACATTATTCACTATTGAGAAACTATTTGTCTGGACAAGCTTTGCTGACAAAGGTGGTGTTGCTTTTTTCTCTTGTTCCCTGAAGTTTCGTCAGTTGTCCTTTCTGTGAGTCATACAGTGGCTTGGGGATATCGTCTTAAATATGGAAGTCAGTGCTCTTAAGATATATCCAAGCTTCATCCATCACCAGTTGTTATCACCATAACCCAAAAGTCTTGCAATAATTGGAGGTGGTCTTGCACCTTTGTTGGGTTTTCCTAGATGATGTACTCTTTGAAAATCTATTTTGTTGTGGGACTGGTCGATCTTGAGGTGTTCTTCTAAAAAGTTGTAAATAATTTTTTTTGGAGTCTTCTGTTGGAAGCTGTGCACCATCGTGGATTCTGTCACCACCATTTGAGGTGCTCAGTTCTTCTGGTAAGCCAAAAACTTTAACATTTTCTCTCCTAAAATAAGTTTCCATGTACAAAATCTGTTTCTTCAGTTCAAAGACTTTGTTTTGGACTTTCCTGAAATGTAGTTTCAGATCAGATATGTCTTCATCATAGAATTCCATATTTTGGTTGAGTACCTGGGGAACTTTTCCATTTCATTGGTTTTGTCTTTCAAAACCTTAACTTCTGCATCTAAGGGAGTTATGGTATTCTCTCACATGTTATCGTGCTTTATAAACACGAATTGATTTTCTCATGGTTATCATGGCTAGCGGTGTTGCTCGTGGGCATGTATGCACGACGATGATGAAGGAGTCGCGCAACATTGCGGCCATACTCCAGCTATAGCAAATGCAGCCTTGATTTACAGCATACATCTTTGATACTGGACATGTCATGGTTAATTGACACATGTCAAAACAAGGTATCCACTGACCAGTATCATGTGACCATGTCACGGGCTCAAGTTTGTAGCTTATTGAGGTCAATTGTCTTTTTGAAGTTGACCGCTGACCAGGTTTTCGATTGAATCGCAGGCTCAAGCCAGGTTTACATGTTGCAGTCAGGGCTGGGTTGTTCGGAAGCCGATTAACGCTAACTCAGGATTGAAATTTTACTGAAGTATGAATTTTACTTTCATAAAAATGCTTTTTGCTGCTTACGTTTTGTGTAGTTTGAGATTGTTCAAAGTCAGGCCAAACAATACAAACAGAAAACCTCACCACAAAGTTAGAAAACTCAATTTAAAATTCTCTCTTATCCTGGGTTAGCTTAATCAGGCTTTGAAGAACCCGGTCGAGAAGCGCAGCTTTTTATGGGTAAATCTATATATTACTACAGCTCAACTGGTAGAGCACTGCACTGGTACAGCAGTGGTCATAGGTTCATATCCCATTCAAGCCTCAATTTATGAGAATAAGCTCTGTTCTCTCTATTTGTTATTCTGGTTAAGTTTTGTTCATAACTGCTATGATCATTCATGTCTTTAATTTTATCTCTGTGTGGTTCAAATGTATGATCTTTCATATGTTCATTTGCAAAGCAATACATAAATATTATCAATATTAATTGTGTTGAATTAAAGTTGTTCTCTCCTTTGTGTTTTAATTTCTGTATTTAGACCTGGATAGTTCCACTGCTTTATCATCTTCGTCATGGGTGCAGACTGATTAGAGAACACTTGGCTCAGGTCAGTTTGATATTAATTCAACCCACAGACTCCTAACAGACCAAAACTGGCGTTCAGAGAACTTTTGCCACTTCTGACAGCATCAGGCTTTTGATGCCAGATGTTTTCTATTATCAGCTGACAAATAACTGAGAAAGGAGCCTTTCGGAGTGTTCCTAAATCACTGGTGTATTTTTTTGCTGGTCTGTACTATCATAAAATCAGAAATAGAAACCCTAACCATTCAATAAATATGCTTCGTATAAAACCACATTGTTTCAAGTTTAAAAGACTTGTTTTAGATAACCTTCATCCATCTTCAGGTTCAAATGTAAATTAGATTGTTTGATGTGACATAAATACAAGGTGCATATGATATTAATTACTAAAATAACAACATGGACATGAATTACTAAAATACACTGGTGCTGAAAAATCAAAAGGACTGAAAACGTGAAATTGACAAGGTTAATTAAAATGAGAGTGATAGATTGATATTGTAATGTTCTTACATGGAACAATTACATTCTAAACAACAGAAATTTACATTGTAACTGAAAAAAATTAATTTAAACCAACTTGTGGCCATTGCTGTGTTCTTGCATTATTGCAAATGTATACATACATACAGACAGACATACATGCATGTACTTTATTTCCTCTCGAATTTTAGGTAGCTGAAATTAGCAAATATTTTTAAGAACAATATAACAAAATACAATACTTATGCAATGAATAAATTATGCTAAAAATAATGAAAGAGCTAAACTTGTACATAATAAAACTAGAGACAAGTTTAACAATGCTACTGAAAAGAGTCATATTGTAGTATCTTTTACTTAAAATCCGAAAAAGTAGAGGTTCTAAGTGAGTTCGGAAGAGAGTTTCATAATTTAGCAGCTAAATATGAAAGGGAATGCAGGTTGTAAGTTGTTGTTTTTGGATCAGGTAGAGACAATATAATTACTGCTTAAACTATAGGTTGTAGGTTTACTCTATAGGGTAGCATCCTTGATCTACAGAGGCATTCAGAATCTTAGCAATGGGCTTAGCTATTACAGCTGCCAATTCTTTGACAAGCTTCTTTTTCAGGCTTTAATTTCATAACTGCTTAAATTGTGTGTATAACTGTGATGATCAATTATGTCGTCATACAAAATTGGCATGTTTGGCACCTCATGTTTCTTCCTTTGCATGGTGTGTTTTGCATATAAGCCACACCTTTCTACTCAAAACTTTCCTTAAAAATCAGGGATGTGGCTTATCTGCAAGAACATCTGGACAATGTGCTATAAACAAAGAGAAGAATGATCATCGCAGTAAATTTTCCAATTTAAGCAATTGAAAAGAAGAAGCCTGAAAAAAATCAGGGATTCAATGGGATTTGAACCCGTGACTTCTGCAAATACTGGTGCGATGCTCTACCAACTGAGCTATGAAGCCACACATTGGGAGCGAGGTCAATTAATTGAGTTCATATCTTCCCATGAGGAGTGGAAATGATGGGAAGTATATATGAATTATTTCATATATACTTCACATCATTTCACTCCTCACGGGAAGATATGAACTCAGTTAAAACAAACAACAAACAAACAAATGAAAGAGTTCTTGTTGTTGTATGTAAAAGTCTGTTGAAAAACTGATGGGAATGAAAAAAAAATACTACTTCAAAATTACTAGAGAAAGATCAAACGTATTTCAAAGTCAGTAGACATCATGTCCATACTATATATTGTAGAACTAAGATTATAGGTAAGAGTTTCAGTTTGAAGTATTCTCTGTTTTTAATGTAGCAACTTTATGTGGGTTTACATTGAATTAATCAAGAAATGTACATGTAAAGCATCTTTCTCAAGACTTTCTTTCCAAAAAATTTTTTCCAAAATTTGAGTTGCCAAACTCGAGGTGTGGCTTATCCACAGGTGTTTACAGTATATCATCTCTGTAGCCACCATCCTTTGTTGCACATCTTAATCTTGTGGCAAACTGCTTCACTGTTTCTTCAGACACTTAGGATAGTTGTCTAAACGATTTTCATGTGTATGTTATGCCAACTTGTGAAATGAAATAGGCATTTAAAGCATTGATGGCACATTTTGTAGTCCTTCAGATCACTGGTGTTCAGGAGCATAGAAAATATTTCTTTTACATCTGGGCCAGCTAGGTGAAGAAGAAGAGCACGTCTTCATTGTCTGTTGTTTGTGTTGTCTTTGTTGATTATTAGGCCTTTGCCATCTGCAAAGAGTTCAAAAGTGGTAAGCCAAAACTTCTATAGGAATCCAAGCAAGTCACATTCATGAACCAGTTACCACAAGTACTCTTTTTCCCATGCACAATAAGGGAATGGAATTCGGTTGTTCCAGAAAAAATTCACACTTCCCCGACAAATCGGTTTCTGGAAATTCTCTCGGGAGAGGGGCCAAAGACTATAGAAATCCAGGCAGGAGGAGGGGGGTGAACCTAAAAAAACTTCTTTGGGATCATTTCCAACCGAATGTTGCGTGAAACTTTGAGATGTGTGACATGTGACACTTAAGCACTCTCTGTATCTGTAAAAAGGTGAAATCTTTCAGTTATATCTTTCTCTCCTGATACTGTAGAAAAATATGTTAAAGCCCTGGGCTTATATAACTTCATAAGGGCTTTTTGGTGGACTTATAAATGGAGGGCTTATAACCAGAGGAGGCATATAAGCAGAGTAAAAAAATGTTTCAGAACAACAGTTTAAAACGTATCTGAGAAACTGAGCAATTACATTAGTAATACGTTTATTGTGTGTCACAATAAATGGAGAATTTATTTCAAAAACATCTATAAAACACTAATGCAACTGGAACAGCTGTGGAATAATTGGAATAGTTGTGTTGGAAATGAGCAGTGGAAGAGAACTCATAACATTGTTATATATGCATGAACGTTTGTTTCTTTCTTTAGTATTGTTATAATTATTGTTCTAAACTCCACAGGCACTTTTTTATGCCCATAACTTTTAATTAAAAAAATCTATTTTTTTTTAAGAAATGCAGAAGTAAGGCACTTATACATAAGATAGGCTTATTTTGGGGTAGGGGCTTATATCCAGGGGACTTATAACCGGGGGGCTTTAACATGAGATTTTACGTTATACTTCCATAATCACAGTAAACATGTAGTGTAACGTCAGGCTCATGGTGACTGTTGAAAGGCTGAATTGTCACTTGCCAGACAACTTGTCGTGATGAGACTAGCGTGTGTGGGAGATGCTTTACTAATCGAATAAAGCCAGAGATCAAGGCAAATCAGCTGTGATTGACGGTGATTTAATTGACGATAATCAAACGTAAACTGAAATATAATGCAGTGAATAAACTAATTACTAGATAATAGAAGATTACAAGATGACAAGAGTCACAAAACAGTAATAGCAAACATTGCAATCATAACTGTGATGTGACAATACTTCCCGTCAAACTTCTCTAATTAAAAATCATCATAAATGATTGACGGTGATTTAATTGACGATAATCAAACGTAAACTGAAATATAATGCAGTGAATAAACTAATTACTAGATAATAGAAGATTACAAGATGACAAGAGTCACAAAACAGTAATAGCAAACATTGCAATCATAACTGCAATGTGACAATACTTCCCGTCAAACTTCTCTAATTAAAAATCATCAGTGATCCCAATCAGATATACATACTCTTAACTGTCCTAATACAATAAATGATAACACTCTAAAATCTTGAAAGCAATAAAATTGCATGATGCGATAAAAACGTGCTTGCGAAAGCACCACTGAAAGCGATGTGGGAATTTACCAGCAAGGAAAGAACTTTTAACTGAATTACCAGAGATTCTTATAGGAAACTGCTAAATAGAAAGCTAAATAGAAAGCTAAGCTAGGGGGAGTATAAACTATAAAGATCTATCACTAAAACAAGATGAAATAAAAACTCTGAAAACTGAGGTTCTGCCATGTGTTGGACTCAGAACAATAGGCTGTTGTATAAAAAAACCAAGACTAAAGGTACTTTAGGTTAAAAAACGTCCAAACTTGAAACTTATACTAAAAAACAAGCATAGAAAATAGTTTGTACTTACACATTGGTTCCCACTTGCACTCTAAATAGTTAAGGGTAACTTAAAACTTAATTTACTTAAAAACACGTACTGTGCACGATAACTGAAACTTGAACTACTGGTGGGAATATGCCGCTAACACTATCTAGATACGTCCACATGTAAAAACTAATGACGTCATTGCTAAGCAACAAATTGGCAAATCAGAAAGAATCAAGATTACTCACTTGATTAGAGAAGCCTCGATATAGTGTTCATTGTATGCAGAAAATGTGACAAAAAGACAAACATGAAGCAAGCCATCGCAACAAAGCTCTATTTTGTATTTTCTTTTAACAAACTGATGTGGTTTTGCTCTGTATGGTCTATGATTTTGGTTTATTGACTGGTAGTTATTTATCTCTGGGTACTTTTGATCCTCGTCCCCAAAGTAATGTTCTTTGATGGCAGGATTGCCTGCTAAACAACACAGATTTAACTGACCACAATTTAGTTAGAACAACACCTGGCCATTGGTAAGTCTTTTCCTTGCCATCGTGCATTGGTGTCTTTGCAATAGAGGGGCACTGGTTACTAACAACAGTACAGACATGATTAGGTTTTCCCAACCAATGTGTAATGCCTCCTTGATTTCAAGTTGGAAAGAAGTGGAGGCAATGTCAAGAACTGAGAAACAATCTTTGGTGTTGAACAATGGGCCGAAATCCTCACAGGAATTCAATAATTAATCCCCCCTCTGGTCCCTTTCTGGTCACTTGCCATTTCCTAGCATGCTGCGTCTCATTGTTTTGTTCAGTTGCTTGGGTTTCTGCCAATTTTATTTTCAACTGTTTTCATCGCCTTTTATTGTACATTCTACAACTTTTCAATGACTTCAGCAGCCGGGAGAAGATCAAAAAAGCCACTGGCCTTACTTTCAGGCTTTCAATTTGACATTCCTTTGCTTTGAGGAGTTGGAAATGCTGAACAAGTTGATCCAGATGTGACTGCTGTCAGCCATGATGAAATGCCACGTGCAAGAACTCTCAGCGAGTTTCCCACTCCCACAAACCGTGGCAAACAAAGCGCTGACCTTCGACTCCTTGCACTCCAGATCGAGCAACAAAAGTTGAAGATTAAGAAACTGGAGCTCGAAGCTCGAATCAAGGCCAACACCAAGTCAGCACTTGTCAAACCTGAAACTGTGCTGTTGTTATCAACAGTCTGTGAAAGTCTAAACAGTGGTAAGTCCTTGGGACAGTTTGATTACAATGTTAGAATAGTGGCCCCCCAAGAATGGCCACATTTAAAAGTCTCTTTTGCCCTAGCAAAAAATAAATTTAAGGTTCTGTCTCTGGCCAAATTCGTGTATGGTCATTTAATTATTATGCGGTTGCCAGCGATGAGCAACAAGAGGTCATGTCAACCCATTTAATGGCATTGATGCGTTTGGCAGCCAAGTTTCAATGGCTTTCTGTTCTGTCATTTCATGCTGCAGTTCTTGATCGAATCGAGGCTGGTTTAGCTTCCTGAGGAGATGATTTCATGGAGCTCGAGCGGTTTAACATCACAGAATCTGATTGTTTGCCTTTAGCTACCAAGCAACAAAATCAGTCCACAGCTTGTCCGCCAGGTTTTACACCTAAAACATATTGTAAAGAATGGTACTGATCTGGCACTTGCTCCAACCAATCTCACCAGGTTGGCATTGAGCATGTGTGTGCATATTGCAAATTGCCTGATCATACAATCACTTCCTGCCCTACTTGACCGGCAACCACAAACGCATCACTGGTTGCAAGTCCCAGCTCGGCCTGACCAGGCCACCAGGCAGATACAGACAATGTCAAGTTTCCTTCTTCACTACAATCATCTGACCAAATTACCACTAATACAAACACTCCTGTATCATCTGTAAATATATCGTGTAGTTCTCCCTCTGTCTCCATTCAAGCAGATTGTGCTTCACCTTCAGACAAGTCTCTGCCTCATGGGCAACTTAATCTTTCCGCTTCTCATTCGATTTCCGCTGTCATCAGACACGTAATTTGCAGCAAACACACCCAGCCAAATGCTTTTGGCACCCGAATAGTCGTTCCATCCTGCCTGAATTTACCTGCTTGGCAAGCCTGTCTGACCAATTATCATGACTCCGACGTCGTCTTATTCTTAGCTCGTGGTTGGCCAGGAAATAACTGTTTGTCATCTGATCCTGCATTCTTCGATTCCAATCATTCCTCTGCCATAAATTTCGTTCAAACTGTTGACAAAGATGAAACAAAACACCGCATTGTTTTAGACCTTAGTTTTCCACCTGGTTGTTCTGTCAATGATGGCATACCCAAAAATACCTTCCTCAACGTTCCTTTTCACTTGACTCTACCTCGATCAGCAGACTTTGTGAATATCATCTTGTCCAAAGGCCCTGGTTCTTTTTTGTGCAAAAAAGACCTAAAACGTGCTGATAGACAAATCCCTGTCGACCCAAAAGACTACACGTTTCTTGGTTACAGATGGAGGGACAACTACTATTTTGATCTTGTTTTACCATTTGAACTGAGGTCTGCAACCATGACCTGTCAGCATACGACAACAGCCATAGCTTACATGTGTAACTCAGAACTTAACTATGCCTGTATTAATTATGTTGATGACTTCGGAGGCATGGAGAAGGATTACAAAACTGCTTCTACTGCCTTCTTGAGCTAGGAAACTTGTTTCAAAGATTTGGCTTAAAATCTTCTCTGTCCAAAGACTGGGTATCTTCCACATGCATGCCCTTTCTCGGTTTGGTTTATGACACTGTCAAAATGTCTATTGAATTGCCCCAAGATAAACTTGACAGTATTACCCTGCTTGTCGGCACCTGGATGAATACTTCTAGCGCAACGAAAACCACGCTTCAATCCTTGATCGGCAAATTGGCTTTTGTCTCCACTTGTAACAGTCCGGGCCACATTTTTATGCAACGCCTGCTAAACAAACTGCGCATGCTCACTCATAAACAGCAACTCCTCCATGGAACTGGCGGGTTTTATGAGGGTTTTTTTTTTTATGCCACCTACCCTCATTTCATCACTAAACAGTCTCTGCATATCAACACCCTCGAAATCCATGCAGTCACTGTCAGCATCAAACTGTGGGCTTTTTGTTTTGCCTTGTCAGTGCATCCTAGTACTCACTGATAACAAGAGTACAGAGCTTGCTCTCAACTTCAGGAAATCATGTGTTCCTTTCACACCAGCTTGCTTGCGCGAACTCTGGCTTTACGCAGATCGCGATGATTTCAAGATCAGTGCACATCACATCGCAGGCTCCCAGAACGTCATCGCCAATTGTCTGAGCAGCTGGGACTTGAACACCTCTTATCAACAGCAGTTTTATGACACTGTATTACCATTGTATGGTTCCGTCACTGAGGAACATTGTACACCCGAAATGGTCTCTTTCAAATGCCCACAGTATATCGAACGTGGCCTATTACCTGCCCATTTTGTTAAACACGTCCATTTACACAAACAGGCAGCATTTTTTGACCAAAAGATTAAGTATACAGAGCACATTCTTAGTAAATGATTCTTCGTAATATGTCCTTGAATCTCCAAAACCCTGATGAATTTGAGACTTGTCATCAAATTGGGGAAAAAGCACAACGTTTGCAAAAAAATGGCACTCTCTTGAAGAATCCAATATGGTGGACGGAGCTCCAAAGACCGTGCTAAATGTATGCATGCATAAATTTGCATGCACAAATGTGACACCAAAACAGAGAAATTGAGCCCAATCCTTAACTCATGCGCCATACTGCGCATGAGTAATTAACAAAAATAAAAGTAAGTTATCTTTTGACCTATGTGACAACTTGAGCTACATATATGTGCCAAATAATATTATTATAATATACTGTATTACGAAAGGAACAAGTTAAAACTTGATAAAATGCTTAACTCTCACATGTTTTTTAATCTGACGAATCTAAAAACTTAGAAGGATGAGTAATTTTTATTGTGGAATATGACATGTCAAACGTAAACTGGCAATTGTTAGTCCACTTTTTATTCAATTAAAAATCACATTGCCTTCTTCAAATCAATAAGATTTTCTACCTAACATATTTTTCAGCATTGTCTTCCAAAGTTTTTCAAGTGCTGCCCTGAAAGCCTGCAGTTTATTGTTGAAGATCTGCAAGACAGTTATGGTATGAGGTTACTATAGATATGTATTGAAAATAAATGTACTGAGGATAGTAATTGGCCTTCCATAGAAAATTGTGGTGTTTTTGGAAACCATTGCAGAATGTGTGCCCTAAAAAATCATAATGGATGTTTCATTTGAAACATGTCTGGTCAATTTATAAATATAACTTTCAAACACATTGTGTGGTTTCTGAAAGCTATATATGGTAGGTATGGGAAATGTTCCAAACAAGATGGCGGCCATTTAGATGGCAAATTTTCTCTGTCAGAGCTAAATGTATGGAAGCAAAAACACCGTTTTCTGCTATAACCAGGCGGATAATGAATGACTGTTGCCATTTCGCTCTCATTACTTTTGCAGGACTGGGAATTTCAGACTGGGAATTTGCTCTTTAGGGGGTTACATGTCATAAGTGTCTAATTACCATTTTGCCTACTTTTTCATTTGTAGAAAATTCATTTGTGATTTATGGTCTAAAAAGGGTACAAACAAAATATTTTCAGTGCACATGTAGTCAACCACGTCAACTGACTAACTTGATTTTAGTAGTAAAAAGGGAAAAAATTAACTAGACCCTTCAGCTGTACTAGATTTTCTGCTTCAAGGATTTTATGATACTCTCTGTTTGCATGATTTTTCCACTTAGCCCCTCCTACATGTACTCTTAAGAAATTTCATATCCATGCAAATATGTTGCTGGGGCTACTTCCATTTATACGCTATGAGTAAGTATGTGCTGAGGATAGGGTCTGTTTTTGAGGTTCTTGATCCCTAAATAGGGTATCATTTTTGTCCCTCTCGGCATTGTGTTCCCAATGTGATCCTTAGATAAGGTACGCAAATTGTATCAGAAAATTGCAGTGCCTAAAATAATGCCCAGCAAAATGGAAAAGAAATTATATGCTTGACTCCTAAGGATATTCACGTGAAAATTTTCCATTTGATAGATTTTTTTAAACTTCTGCTGCAGTCAGGTAGTGAGTTACTTGTGTCAGAAATGCAAACTTCATTTCAGAGATAAAGCGTGTGGAAAACTACCCTGATTTTGAAAAATTGGCACACATAATTCAGCATGGTCTACAGGGGTTTATAGCTAAAAAAAATTGAAGGTGAGTCAAGGGAAGCAAACGATCTTAGTCCTATTTTGTAGAAGTGGGTCTGTTGCATAAATAATTCCAAATGTTACCAACATTTTCACAAAACTTAACCCTTCAAACGGCATTTGAAAACATAGTACAGATAAATGAAGAGCTAAAAAGAAAGGAATTCGATGGTGCATTTGGCCAAAAATTCAAACCTCTAGTCAATAGATTTTTTCATTTTTTGGCTAAACATAGAAAATCGGTGGAGAAAATGATCCATCAGAAGAAAAATTTGGGTTACTGGTTGTCCAAGATCATTAAATCCAGGCAAAGCATTTTATCACTCTGCATGGTCTCATGCATGATGTGCCGTATGAATTTACATGCGCAGTAAGGATGTGCAGAAACAATTAGTGCGAACGTCCTTAACTTCTCATGTTACAGAAACAAAATAAAGTAAACCCATTAAAGTCATTCTTAGTTTTTGTTTTTTTCCATCCAGTGGGTGTCATTTTTGGGGTCTGGGCCTTAAGAATGGCTGACTGTTGGGATTGAGAAAGGCCGGTCTATGACCAATTTGGCAAATCAATCATATTTTGCCCAAAGAAACCCCTAGGTGACCTTTTTCTGAAAACTGTATTTAAAGTTAGTGAATTTTTACTCCTTAAAAATATGTGAAAATTTGAAAGCACAGTCAAAGTGCACTTTTTTGTGTAATGAAATTGCAAGGACGAAACGCTGCTTAAGTCTTAAAATAAATTTAATTGACTTCAAACTTCACACAAATGTGGAACCACTCCAATTTACTCTTTGCTTTAAACTAATCTCAGATATGTTAAGATAGTGGTTTTGCAAACCATTTTAAAAACACCTCTGACATGTGTTAAAAATGGTGGCAAACTGTAGGTCTTGTTTAAAAATGCATCTTGTACCTCACTTTTCAATTATTTTACTTTCCTGCTTGAAAATATCCATGTTAAACATTTACCATGCCAAGTGTCATGTTCAAACATGCGATGCATCTCGCTGAAAATTTTGAAAATGTATGTAACATACTCAGCTCAAATGACACTCAATGTATTTGTTATAAAAAATTAAAGATCAAAAATTAATCTACATCCTGTCTATTAACAGCTTAGACCTTTGGAAATATCCTCTTGCCAGTGATCACCAGTATGATCTACTGCAAGTCTAATTCAAGCTTGGAATTCCTCTAGGTCTAGTATCATCAGCTGAAATTTGCGAGTGCTTATGAAGTATGCAAATCAATTGACAAGTTAGTGCAAAACATTTTAAATCCAAATTTCCTTAATTCTAGCCTTCTTAAAATTTCGCATTTTTAAATGCGTGGATACGCGAAGCGTAGAAATGTGTTTGTTGCGGGGACTCTGATATGCAAATGTGTCACTCACTCAGGTGTAGACACTGTTCGTAATTAGTCGACCCGGACGAGACGTTAAATAGTAACGAAGCCAGACACCATATTGAAATGGTAACCGAGCCTTAAGCCATGTTGGAAAAATAACCCTGCAGTCGGTACTAGGTTTGCAGCCCAAATTGATGATTTTGTAGCTTTTACACAACCACTAGGTGTTTTGCTAAATTGAAGTGGAGTTCGAATGTTTGAATTAGTACTATAGCCAACTTGAATGCTGAATTTCATAAGCCTTTGACTCATCCAGGCGTTAAAGGTCATTACCAGGAGATGAGAATGTGTCTTATTCGTCGACCTTAATGAACTTGTATGAGGGAAGGGAACAATTTTCAATGAACAAAACAGCTATTGAAAACAGGACAAACATCGGCACCATAATATAATATTGTAATTTAATTTTTGTAATTTATTAGTAACATCTAAACCTGAGGCCAGCCAAAATATTGTTTTAAATATGTGACGTTGTGTCAGCCCTGCAGTGGTCTTTGACTTATTATCGCTTTGCTTCTCGCGTTTGGCTGATTATAGATCTCCTGTGAGATCCAGTGCTCACTCAAGCAGCACTTTCACTCACAGCTTTGCAGTTTGTATCAAGTTTTTCATGTTGAGTTGTCCATGTTCAATCAACATTGAGTTCAGTTTAGATTAAAGTTGTGTTCTCTATACTTGTCGTGTTTATTTTAGTACACTGATCTGAACTCTAAGTGGGATGTGAAATGCACATAAACTTGGAAAGAAATTCCCAAATACTTGATGTTGATAAGCTCAAATGATTTTTACCCTGTCTTTTGTTTACGCTTTTTCTTCTTGATTGAAAAGATAACTAAAGGAAAGAAAACCCCTGTGAACTTGTTGGAACACATATTTATGGGTCGACAGATTTTTTGGATACCAGTTTATTTTTGTTTATTTTATTTTTGAAAATTTAATTTACATATTTTTCTCATAATTGTTATAATTATGCGATGTTCCGGGATGTTCCATGTTCCAGGTTTTATTGATGGCGTTTTATGGATCAACAATGAAAATGCTTGCTAAAGAGGCTACTTATTTTGATGTATTTTACATGCAATATATAGAGGCAAGTGGTTTCACATTGGAAAAGAAGTGCTGTCTCATAAGAAACCTTACCTATAGCCTTGAATGAAATACAGTGAAAAACGTGTGTAAGCTCGTATGACTTAAATACATGCAAATTTTCCCAGCAGGCAGACAAACATCAACATCAAGATCTGAGTGTGGGAGGAAGGGGGAGAGGGGTGCACTCTATGACTGTTTGGACAGCAGTGTCCTCTATGACCCAAGAATCCTTAGCCTTTACCACTCCATGTTCAGCTGCAGTTTTGCCACCTTAGCTATTCTGGACACATGTCTGTAATATGTGTGCAATAAAAGCCTACGCTTTGTGAGAAAAGTGCCACCTTGCATGGTACGAACCCGGTTTGTTTTAACAGCCTTTAATAATACACCAGTAATTGCAAGCTCGCCAACATGTTTCATCTCTAGATTACCAAATCCATGAGTTTGGCCATAGGTCTCCTTTGATTTTAATAATGAAATAAACTGAGTATCGTGTAAGTTTAAAGCAGTTCACAAAAGAGGTTTGAACTACCTGAACTTACTTGTGAACAATAACTCGTGGGAACTATTTATCATGTCATGCCCTTTTTATATGGTTAGTCATGTTGGTCGCTATGTGGAATGCTTGACAATACACTAAGACAATATACTTCTAGCTAAGGGGCAGACATAAAGTACAGAAGGGTGTGAGCCAGAAAAATCTAATTTCTGGCAGACACCGTTTTAGTGGCCCACCCTTTCTAGTTAACACAAAAATTGTAGCCCACCCTTTAAATCCTAACACAAAAATGAGTGACCGACCCCCTCATCCCGTTACAAGGGGCATCATCAATACTAAACAATAGAATCAGGCAGAGTCTCCTTAGGAGTGGTGGGTCAAATATGTTGTACATGGCCTTCTAGTTCTGGAGTTGTGAGGCTGTAATATCTTGTCATTCTCTGAATCGTTTCCATTGTCCTCACTGAACTTGCCAAATTCAAGTGAAACTACATCAGCCTCTTCACTAGAGACATCAGTGTTCATCATCTGTAGCTTCATTATCTTTATCAAGAATTCCACTCTGTTCAGTGTTGTATCTTGTATTCTAAATTTAAATGTAAATATTATTTTGTCATTAAAATGATAATAAAAACTAAAACTAAAAATAAAACTAATAAAAATTGCATTTAAAATTAACCTTACAATTTTTTTTTTAAATAGAGAGGGATTGACTGGTAGCATTTTCTTTTGGGAGTTTGATCCATTCAGTTGTTGTCCTTGGAAAGAAAGAGAATCTAAAAATATCCTTGAGTCCTTTTGGTACAATAAACTTAAAGTCCTGGCTTCCCTGTGTTCTCCCTTCTTTATTTGGAATCAAATAGTGCTACCATTTCCCGTCTAAGAAACCATGGCACATCTTAAACCATTCTGAGTTTGCCAACCATGCTTTGATGGTATTTACTTTCTCCGCTTTCCTCATCTTGCCATAGGCCAGATGATGCCTAACAAGGAACAAGTTTAGCACAAGAACAGTTAACTTTTCCAGTGTTCCCTTGGGAAAGGCAAAGCCATCATATGTCTTCGTGACTTCCTCTTGTTTTTTCCTCTTCCTTTCTACAGACCACTTTTCTTTTTTCAATCGTAGGTGTTAAGATGTTGCAGGTACTTTCTTGTAAGATTTTCCTCAACAAATGTTTTTGAAAACATTTCAGTGGACTCTGTATCATCCAATCCAAGGGTTCCATCTTCAAATGTTTTTTCAAAATTGTACTCTTGGCTGATAATCACCCACATCTATGTGGCAACCACTTGAAGTAACAGTAGGGGTCTTGTCAAAGGGCAAGTAGCACAATTCTGTAGGGCATTCTGATCTGGCATTGGCCTTGGAACTCTTTCCAAACCTGAAGCTGAACAGGACAATTTAGTGTGAAACTCACAGAGGGGTTTGGTTGTCTTCTGACTATCACCTGTTAGGTATTCCAAGTAGAGCCATTCCACCTGGACCTGTTCTTCCATAAATCTATATAATTTCTTAAAGTGTGCAGATCCTGGGATGTCTTTTTGTTTTGAATCTGGTGTTGAAGCAAAATAGCGTAGTTGCTCTAGCTTGCTCTGTGTTGAAGAAAAACTGTAAATTCTTGTGTGGGGTCACAGATGATTACATGTAATCCAGCTGGGCCTGGCTTGTGAGTGATTCTTTCAGGCACATTCTTGGCAATGGTCCACGCGTTTTCTTATATTTCTAGCTCCTTGTGTTTCTTGATATCATCAAGCAAGAGTCCTTCAATTTCATCTTGCATCAGTCCATCAAGTGCGTCGTGGAACTTCCATTGCATCAACCAAGACATGCATTAGACCTCTCCGCCTCATTCTGGCCATTGTCATCTCTTGCTCTGTGAATTCTATTCACACGATCAGAATTAAGGATCCTAGCCATCACCACATCCCTTTATCTCACTTCTGCATTGCTGATTTGCACACCAGGCCCTACATCTGTTTTCTTAAGGATGTCAGTCTGTAAGGGTGGCAAACTCGTCTCTGATGCATGCTAGGACTTGGTCCACTTTTCTTTGGAGAACGCCACATACTACCCATAACTGCTTTCTGGTGGCTGTGGTGTTGGCAAAATCTTGCTCCAAATTGTATATTACTGAGACTACTGCATCCTTCACCTCATTTCCATAAGCTACATCTTCAGCTTTGACAACAATCCTGTCCTCATCCCTTCTTGACATAGCTGCATTCATTTCATGTTTAAGCTTTGACAAACATTTAATTTCATATTTGCAGAACTTGCAATTGGTTCTTTTGTGTTACTACCATTATTTCTTCATACATTGACATGTCTTGAAAGTGGTAAAGACAGTCATGAACATGTACAAAAAACCGCCTTAATGGAATACTGCTATATCTGTATGGACTTTTACTGACTACGAATAGTTGAGGAATCTCTCTTCGCAGAAGCATGGTCTCTGAAGCCCAAATACTTCCTGAACTACCAATATTGTATTTTAGCCTGATTGTAACTATAGTCTGATCTTTGTCATTTGCAAGATGAAGTTTCCCATCAATGATTTTATCATTGCTTTTATTTTGTAGCTTTTTTTTAAATATATGTTTCACATATTCCTTACTGTCATAATCCTGTCAAAACAAGTCACTACTAAAGCCAGGAAGTGTAATTGTAGGAGCAGTTTTATTCCTAGTCATCTATAAAGTTGCATTACTGTCAATTTAAGTGTTAAATTTTGTATTTATACATACCTGCTAATAATAAATTTCAAGCATAATTATTCATGACTCACCCCTAGTGTATTGCCTGTTTTTTTTTTTGGACCCACCCCTTTTCGCATGCACAAAAATGATGGCCCACCCCCACTTTTTTTCTGGCCCACCCCTCCTGTACTTTATGACAAGTCCTTAAGATCTAGCAGATGCTTAAAAGAGTAGTATTGTAGCATATATAAAAATGTCCAACAAATACCGCCCTCGATAAATAATCACGTATGGAAAATAATGGCAAAATACACCTGTACCTCAAATAAATTCCCAATATTCATGATCATTCTCTGTGTGGTATAACTACCATCCTTAGAATATCAAGAGACATACCCAAATGTCTTACATCCACCTTACTGCTACACCACAATATAAGGGTAGTATTACTGATAGTATTTCCCATATACATATTATCATGGAAAGTGTAATTGTGTAGGTGGTATTTGAGAATTGAGGGAAATGTTGCACAACCCCAATGCCATTTGAGAGAAAGGGGGGAGTTGTGGGGAGGATTGGTTAATTCTCTTGTTTAAAAATGAAGCTGTATAAACAATTCATAATGAGTCAGCTGCTTTTTTGTGGAAATTTATTTGGTAATTTTACTTGTAAAATAGAGATAACAACTTAAAGCGTTGCATGGATATCACACATATCATTCCTTTAGTCACGCTATACTGCAAATCAATGTTTGATTAAGTACAAAAACTGTCAACACTTGTGGTTAAGTCATAAAGACATTTACATAAACAGACATTGCTCTTTGATGTGCACGAGATAAACACTACTTTGTCCTTGGAACTACAATAACAATTACATTCAACAAGAATAATTGTGATCTATTCATTTCTTTGCCTTATATGCTTGATCCCAGTTTGCGCTTCGGGATGCAGGCAGCCTAAACAAAACTCTGTTATTATGTGTAATGGATACAAGATAAACAATATCAAGTTATCATTTATAATTACCGCTCACCTGTTCTCATACTGAACAACACCTTGTGTTGTCGTGACTCTCACTAGTGCAAGTAGGTAGTTTGCAATTTGTCTGTATTTTAGCCAAGCCTTGTAATTCTCGTTATTTCCCAGAGCATATTTTCATCATGCGTTGCCACTCCAATCACCGCAATCATCCAAAAAGCTTTGACCCAAAGGCCATGTCATTCCAGGACTTACAAGCCTTGCCCAAGAAATCGCTATTGTTGTTGGCCTTGACACGCAATCTAGTAACAACTGACAGCAAGGCTCAATTGGCCCAGCGGATCTTCGAAAACGACAACAATAATCTTCCTCGACATCCCGCCGCAACAGCTGATCAGGCAAACATCCCCCTCCAGTTGCAGAATGTTGTCAACGTAGCGAACACCGAACAAACGTTCACGAGCGGCTAACTCGACCAGCTTTGTGTTCTCATAGCTGAAACAGTATGCACCGACTCCCGTCGACCTGCTGGGGAAAATACTACTGCTCTTCTCTCTCCATTCAGCATCTCAAGTCAACCAGGAGCACATGATGGTCTTCAACAAGATGGCACCCTACCTTCCTGCAATCCACTAGGCACCAGGCCCCTTGAAGTGAACACTGTCACGCCTGGCTTACTTCCGTTGAGCTTACTTCCTGTAGCACAACCACAAAGCAATCCAACAGATCCACACTTGCCGCCTCTTCCACAGAAGCTTAAAAACAAGATCCTAAGATGTGAGTACGTTGACTTTATTGATCTTCTTTCCTCCAACATGTATCCTGTCCATAATTCTTCATGATCTGATAATTTTACCCTGGCCATCAACCCTGATGATACTTCCACACTCTCATTTGTCCACTCCCGACAAAAGAAGAGTTGTGGGGCCATCAAACTCCAAGACCTGTGCCAATAATGTCAATATTATAGTCCACATAGCCTCACACCTGGGGATTCCTCTGGCTCCTAAGAAGATGGAAGGACCGACCACATCACTGGTCTTCCTTGGCATCTTGATTGACACCACTGGTATGGAAACTGCCCTACCAGATGATAAACGTAAGAAGCTTCTTGCTGAACTTCAGTCTTGGTCATCTCGAAAAAAGTGCCTTAAGTGCGAGTTGCTGTCCCTCATCGGCAAACTTAACTTTGCTTGTGAAGGTGAATTAATCAACATGACACGAGCATGGGACAAAGAAAAATTCTGAGTCTCCGACAGGAATCGAACCCATGTCCTCCCAAACACCAGGCAGGCAATCTATCCACTGAGCTACGAGAACTCATGAAGAGCAAGGTCATTTAACTGAGTTCGTATAACTTTGCTTGTCACGTCATCCCTGTGGGGCGCATATTCCTGTGTCGCCTTATTGACCTAAGTACAACTGCTAGGCTCCCCCACCATCACATTTCCGTGAGTCTGGAGGCTTGCCGCAATATTGCTTGGTGGCAAAGATTCCTTCCCACCTGGAATGGCCAAGCGATTATTCCTGATCCATACAGGTCAAGATCCCCAGTCTTGGTCCTCTTAACAGATGTGTCAGGGACCCTTGGATATGGTATTTGCTATTCTGGTCATTGGATTGCTGACACCTGGCCACCTCCTCTTCAAGGTCATTCTATCCAATGGAAGGAGCTCTATCCTATTGCTCTTGCCTGCCTCTTGTGGGGTCATTCGTGGTCGGGAAAGAAAATCCTCTTTCACAGCAACAATGAGGCAGTGGTTGATATCTGGGCTTCTGGCACTTCCCGAGACCCTGACATCATTCACCTTGTCCACTCCATATTTTTCAGTGGTGCTACTCACCATTTCACAATCCTAGTCTTGCATATTGGTGGTACCGATTACTCAATTGCTGACTCTATCTGGTTTGCAGATGGTGCAGTTCCATCAGCTCACCCCAGCTGTGGACCTAATGCCAACACCTATCCCTCCATCAGCCAGTACCCTCTGGAATGTCGTCTAGCGTTTCTCCAGTCAAGCCATTGCTGACTCCACTCGTCGCACTTACTCAGCCGGCATGCAGAGGTGCATCACTTTTTGCTCCTCTCGGTAATGGCAGAGTTTTCCAGCTACAGAACCTACACTGCGTTATTTTGCTGCTGCCTTGGCCGACCAAGTTTCTTACAGAACTGTCAAGTTGTACATGCCAGCATTCGTTTCTTTCACATTGAGAGCAACCTCCCTGACCCATTCCAGGACGCCCCATTACTCCATCTACTTCTGCAGGGCATCAAATGTAGTCTGGGCCTTTCCTCCAAACGCCACCTTCCCATCACCATGTCTCTCCTTGGGAAACTCAAGACTGAGCTGGCACAAGCACCTGACATCCTTCCGAGTGACAAACTCATGCTATGGTCTGCCTTCACATTGGCCTTCTTCGCTTTCCTATGTTCAAGTGAGTTTACTTCACCCTCCACCTCTCACTCAATATACTGTCACACCTCAGCAGCAATGATATATCCTTTAACTCTGATGGCTCCCTAAGTCGACACCTGAAGTCCTCCAATACAGACCCTTATTGCCAAGGTTGCTCCCTCCTGAGTGCCCCATCAGGCCGCTCTGTCTGTGCAGTTCGTGCAATTAAAAAAATACATGGCTCATCATCCCTTCAATTCGGATGGCCCCTTCTACACATTCCAGTCTGGCCTCTACCTCACCAGAACCCAAGTTACCTCAACACTTTGTCTTCTTCTCAAATGCCTACACATTCCAACAGAACTCTATGCCTCCCATAGCTTTCGAATCGGGGCAGCTACAACAGCAGCTGAGGCTGGCTTACCTCCGTGGCTTGTTCAGATTCTTGGTAGATGGTCCAGCAATTGCTTTGCTCTTTACATCCGGACTCCCTTGTCTATTCTTCAGAAAGTACCAGGCCTGTTAGCCAGTGCTGCTGCAGGAACACAGTCCATCTGGAACCCTCAGGAAGGACATTGTACTCATTTAACATAATAGTATTAGTTATTTTCTTTTAGGCAGTATTTGGGAATTAATTTGGGTGCACACCTGCCACTTAGCTTCGCACGTTGCAGGCCAGGTGGGACCCTGACCCCACCTCAGGCTTATATCTATCCAGGTGTGGCATGCGCCACATTCGTTGGGTCATCCCTTATTTCCAGGTGTGGCACACGCCACACTTGTTGGCTCATCCATCACTTGCGGGGTGTGTTGCTACCACCCCTATTATCATGTACCTATTTACAGGGTGTGTTGCTGGCACTCTTAGATTTACCAGGGAGCACCCAACAACCTTCGTCCCATTTACTGCCAAATGGTTGTCAACTTTATTGTGTACTTATGTAAGCATCCAAAGTTGTTAATTGTGGGAAAACTCGCTGTTTGCAAGATCTACATGTATGTAGGATTAGTTTCTAAATGCATTGTTGAACTGTGTCTGCAGGCAGTGTCAGAAACATAGTACAAAAAATATAACAGTCCCCCTGCCTCCTGAAGAGATGTTTGCTAAATACAGAAGAAGTGAAGCACTGAGAGTTCTTAAGAATACTTCCGGCAAGTGTAGTTGTTAGTAATGTCCTCCAGAAATGCCAAGTATGGAGCCTTTCTGCATACAGGTGGGAGAGGTATATCTAGTCTCAGGCCTTCGCACCTGCACTGTAACATAGGCAGTTTGAGGTTCTTTAGGATACCTACCATTGCCATGGCACAGGTTGTACTGATCATACACCAAAGTATGCTGGAGTTGGATTATTTCTTCAGCTTCCTTGCCTGACTAAAATTACTCTCCTCTTCAGTTGCCTGATGCCATCTCATCAGGATCACTTTGGCACACTGCAACACTTTGCTGAGAGAAAAGGAAGCAACCTGTGAGGTGGCTATAAATAATTCAGATGCCTGAAAAAGACACATGTGCATTTCCTGTGCGTCCATTTTGGCATCAAACGTTTGGCCTGTGGTTTGACCTATGAAGAATTTTCCCATAAGATACGATTGCTGCTTGTCACTGACTGCCCTGAGAGCCCAACTCTCTTTTAAAAACAGCAAGGGCTTCTTGGTAACCTATTGTGGGTTGAGTGTTGGCAATGCACCAATGCTTGTCCAAGCAGGGCTTGTAGCCCATTTTGGCTAAGTCCATACGGTGATGTCTCTTCAGTGACTGCGTACATTTCTCAGAGATGAGTGCCTTTCTAAAGCAGACAGCCTCTGAAAGACATGAATGTAGCCGCCCTGAGGAGCAGACGCTTCCTCTTTCACACCCATTGGTAATGGCCCTGATGTTGCGGTTGCAGTGGCACAGCAGTAAGGATTCAGTCAGGGAATCAGAAGTCAGGTGGAAGGGTTTGCAGTTCGAATCCTGGTGAGGGCAGTTCTTTCTCCTTTTTCTTCTTCTTCAAGCTGCTAAGGGATGGTTTGTGCTTATAAAGGAAAATAAAAATGGTCAAGCAATAAAAGTAAAGTAATTATATAAAAAAGGAGACTATGGGAATTTGAAATAATTCTTTGCTGAAGAAAAACACTTCTCAAGTGAAACCCTTGCACATTATTTTTGGCAAAGTTTCAGTTAAACGCCTCTCTCAAAGCTATCGATGGATCGAATTATACAACCACCTTTGTTACATACCAAATAGTCTTTGATTTGCCGACAATGCAACACCGGTATGACTAGTGCTAGCAATACACAACGCACTACTACGTACTACAAAAGTTGCAATGGCTGCCTTAACTTGAAAACAATCGTGCAAAATACTAGTATCCAGTCTACATCTCAGGCTACTTATGCTCCCAAAGCTTTGTCATGTTGACATCTAGCTTACTGGGCTTAGGCCTGCATAAGTGCAGAAAGGAGATTAATGTGCCCCTGATTCTTATAGCAGAAAACTTGGGCACTTCAAGACAATGTGGAATGGTGTTGAGGGGAATTAATGGCTTTTAAGTTTGTTTCCTGTAACATTTTCGGATTAAATGAGTGGTATTAATATTTTGTTTATCTACTTGGGGTCAGACCATTTCACTTCTTGTTTGCAATTTATACGGAGGAAATTTATTTGGAACTTGCCCCTACACTTTTACACTTACACGTTTGATGACCACAGTTTGATTTTTTTCTTGCACCGGTTAAGTACATTGCCAGATTAGTCTCTTCACTTCTGGAGCTTTATTATTATTATTACTTTTGCCAAGATTGGCTGTTTACCAATTAGAATAAATGTGTGATTTTGATTTTTGCTTCAAGATACCTCAACTTGATTAATTTTTAGTCCTTTTAATGTCCTTAATGCTAAACAGCATTCCAATTTTGCCCATTATTTGTCTAAATGAACTCAAAGGGTTTTGCTGAATGAAAAACACTAAGTTTCCAGGAAATATCTTGTGTTTGTAATGACAACCATTCACAGTGTTGTTTACATTAAGGGAATACCTCTGGATGACAAATTGGACATCTCGGCAGAGAGGAAATTAAACAAATTAAAAAAAATGTTGCTAAAAATAATGTCTAAAAGCAGTTTTTATCGCGGAGCTCTTTCACACCGAAGGTGCACAAGCAGAGCCCCATACCTTAAAAAATTTTGCTTGTCGCATGACTGTCTGTACGTTCATCTGTACATCCATACGCCAAGCCAAATACCTTGAAAAACAAAATGGTAGCACCATTACCATAGGTACATCTACGTACGTTGTTGACTTTTCGTCCGACATATTCCTTGCACAATTGTCTCTTGGAAACTCCCTGATAAATTGCGTGCATAATTTTTACAATCTTGGTTATGCTTATTATCTAAAATAAACCTTTTATTTGTGTTTTACTCATCAGGGAAGGAGAGAGGGCTGGTACTAGTTTCTTGTCATGCGTGGTGTCTTGTCATGTGTGTTGTTCGCCATGTGCTTAGCCCATACTAGCTGCTTTGCTGGGCATTTTATAATGCCAAACCGTTTTTAAAGTTACGAATTGTGTAATAATTTACATTATGGCCACAAGGAAAAGCAGTAGGAAGACAAAGGCTCCGCTTAAACTTAAAGATTTTGATGTGGACGGCATAATAGGATAATGTCCAACACCTCAACAGATGGGTGAGACAATCAAATGTGAACTTATCCAGGTTGAGATGGGAATGAAAGACCACACTCCCAACAATCGCCAAAGCCAAGTAGCCCATTGAAGAGGAAAATGAGACAATCGAGGAATTTTAAATCAAGAATTTGCAGCTTGAATTGGACCTCACTCATACCAAACTGGAGCTCCCAAAGGTACATGGAGATTTTGTGCCAAATAAGATGGCAACAGCGGTTAAATCAGCAACGCCTGATAAAAATCTTTCCGTGAAACCAACTTTGAAAACCCTTCAACAAGATCCCACAGATCAGTCAAAGCTTAAATCTCTCATGGAGTCCCTAAGAGAGCCTGTGTTGCTTGGCTCAACTGAAGAGGAACAGGATCCTGCACAGCAGCTGGTAGAGCCTACTGCTTCTGGAGGTAAACATCCTATGATTATTCCCAATTTCATTAGTTCCCACCACTTGGTACTACAAGAGGATAAAGAGACTGTGCTTGGAACCTCTGGTGATGCTCATATGTATTAAAATCCTCTCAGGAAAAGAAACTACCCCTAGACAAAATTTCATTCCCACAATGGTCAGCGGCTAACTTCCGTATCATGCACACTCTCCTGAAAGATGGGTCTTTTTTGTCCAACCAAGACATCCTGTACAGTTCCAGGATTTCTGAATTAGCAAAGTGTTATGCCTTGCCAAAAGTAATACAGTATGAGGACCTGTATCACAGAATGCAGAATGCTACAAACACTAAATGGGGCACTGGCAGCCTGTTTACAGCACATCAATCACTTCACCGACCAGATGCCCTCACCCCCTGTTATCTCTTCTCAAGTGTACAAGCTTGAATCACAAATGTTCCAAGGTTCACCTGCAGCAACTTGTTTGCAAACTTAATTGGGTAGCACTTGTTGTTTGAGGGGGCTGCACCTTTCTTGGGTGCCTTATTACCCTGCCCAACTCTGTCAAATGCCCATATCATGGCATCTTTTTCAACCTTCAGGCAAGATCTGACCTCCACTGGTGGACCTTTCTCCTACCTGCACACAACTGTAAAACACTGTTTCCCTCAGAGTCCCCACAACTTTCTACACCAGTGCTTACCAATGCTTCATTGTGTGGTAGGGGGTGCATATGGGGAACTGACTGGATGTATGTTAATTGGGCCTTAGACTACCCCACTCTCAGCCCTCACCACATCAATTATAAGTAGACTTTTACAATCATCGTAGTACACTGTTGGGCCCCTTTCTGGTTGGGTATCAAGCAGTCATCAAGTCTGACAGCCAGGTGGCTGCAGCTGTCCTGAACAAAGGCACGACCCCATGCCTGGTTATGATGGAGTGGATTCACTCCCTATTCTGGCTTAAAGAGTATTACAATTTCAGCTAGGTAGTTGTGAACAGTGTCTCACATCTTGATGATGTACATCACTGGCCACTGTTCCAAGCATGGCTCTCCAAGTCCTTGGTCTTGTACTAAGTAGAACCTCACATGTCCTTACTTTCTCTTGCACCCCTTAGATCCAAAGGATCAGCAGCAACTGAATCGTGAAGTCAAAAACTTTGTCGTCAAGCATATGCTCTTATTACCAAGTCAAGCTACATGAGTAAAACACTCTCAGGCCTCTCCTGTATACTCCTCCTCCTCTCAGGCCTCTGTGTATACTATGGTTACCAGCCACTCCCAGAAGCAGCTTCAACCCTTGTTCGTTATGCAGCTATTACTCTCAGCATCCTCTATCCCAGAATACTTGTATGCAGTTCACATCCTCCATCTGGAATGTGGACTTGATGACCTGACTAAACACAAATTCCAGCTAGCTACTAGAATTCGGAATCAGGCACGTAAAAGGTTTAACAGTGTTTCAAAAGAAACCATTTACACCTCAAATTCTCTTAACCCTTAAAGAACACTTGAATTTGGATGATCCCTTCCACGCCACATTTTGGGCTGTTTGCTTGGTAGCCTTTTTTGGCCTGTTTTGTAAAGCAAACCTCCTTTCTAAAGGATCCAGACAGTTGAACCCATCAAAGCATTTGCATTGAGGGGACATACTCTTCTTTTCAGATGGGGTCATCATTATTAACAGGTGGTCAAAAACCATTGAATTCAGTCAACAAATTCTGACTATTGCTCTACCATGCATTTCCAAGCACCCACTCTGCCCCTTCACGGCTCTCAAGCATGCCTTCTTGTTAGTACCAACCCTGTTATCGGGACCTGCATTTGTCATTCCAGCATCAACCGAGAGAGGCCTGATCCCTTTGTTGTCTGGAAAATTTGACTCCCTCTTTCAAGTATTGGTAATCAAGATGAATTTGGATCCATCTCGAGTTAGTGGACATGATCAGGGGGGCCTCCCTGGCCTTCCAAGGTCAAATCCTCAGAGAACTTATTAAGCATTTAGGAGACTGGCAGTCAGGTGCTTATAGATCTTATATTCACATTCCAGTTAAAGACCAAATGCAGGCAGTTAGTCACCTTGTTTCATTTGTTTAGATTATTTATTTATTTTTAATACTAGTATCATTATTATTAGTGTTATTTATATTATATTATTATTTTATTATTATTATTATTAATTATTATTGTATTAATGTGTATTTGTCTGGGTGTTAGGTCATGTCCTTCTTTGGGTAAAGTGTTGTTAAATGGAAGGGACCTTCTTGGGGCCCTTCCCTGTTTACCCCCAGACTTGTTTGTTGTAGTTCTATTTGCGATTCTGTAGAGTGAAGTCTAAAATAAACCATTTATTTGTATTTAGCTCATCAGGGAGGGAGAGAGGGCTGGTACTAGTTTCTTGTCATGCATGATTATATTTATTGTTCACCATGTGCTTAGCCCACACTAGCTGCTCTCCCTCCCATGCAAAGTGTTATTAAATGGAACAGACCTACTTGGGGCCCTTCTCTGTTTGCATTCATTCTATTTGCATTCTGTAGAGTCAAGGGTATAGTCTGTCAAAATTGAACTGGAAAGAAAATGGTGAAACCACATGCTGAACAATTACATGCTCACAATTGATAATTTTTAAGCAATGACTATGACGTCATCGTTTAAAGCTGACATGCAGCATTCCTTTGGATAAATGATGGCGCACTTATGGTGCTAACCACAGAAAAGATATTTCTAAGTCCTGCCACTCCTCCATGCATTATTTTTTCATCCTGTTTCATTCCCTTCACTTCTCCTCACTCCACACACAGGTTGTACCTTCAGTTACTTGTAGTTACATTTAAGCATCTGTTTGTTTGTTTATCTTCCAATTTTCTGGCCAGAATTTTAGAAATGGTAGTTAGATGTCATGGCTGTTGCATGCATTGCATTCCGTTTATTTGAGTTTCTAATCCAAGAAAAACAAATCCTCTTTTTTTTCTTTTAAGGTCATTATTGCAATCAGGAGCTCCACTTTTAGGCTTGGCTAAAGCTGTATATTATAGTGGACATCGTGTTCCTACATGTGTATGCTAGCAGTGAATTGACGGGATTTTATTAATATTAGTGATGGCATGTTATTTTCGCCATTGAAATTGATTTGTCCCTTGTTACTCGGGCTTCTGTAGGAAATTCTGAGTCTTAAAATGCAAGCGTTTTGGTCCCCAAAAGGGGGGTCATGGTCCCAGGTGTTCCATGCATAAACCATGGAAACTGGGGACAAGAAAGGCGACATTGCTCGCTCTTCGTGACAGAATGCGGTTTTGCGAAGAAAGTTTTGGCAAGAATTGCGCCTTAAATGTTCATCTCACAAACAAAGATGTTGATCGTTTTCCGGAAGGGTCGGTCCAGGAATTATATTGCTTGAAAGCCAGCCAGGTAAGCAAAGTTCACGCTCGAAACGTTCTCGTGAGATAACAACTGAGCCGATTGTGGTATGAGTTCAATCTACAAAAACACTGGGAAAAAATAGGCTGTCAATGACGGTATGTGGCTACTGCTGTTATTATTTAGAACATTGCAGTAAAACAAATCACTGCAATAAAATGAACTAAATACGAAAACGTGTTTGGACTCATAGCTCATGAAAAACATGCAACTTGTTTCTTGCACCGCACAAAATATGTCGATCTCCAAAGTTGTAAAGATAAGACTTTTGATAACTTGAATTAAATATCTTACCTCCGAGTTAGTTGGCTTTCTAGTAGGTGTCGTGTCCTCTTAGTACATAAATTAGAGGAGGTTTAACTCACTGGAGAAGTGAAACTAGTTCAGAAAGAAGCACACAACAAGTTGACCATGTGCTCTCTTTATTCTTCTCTCCCATGCTGCTCCTTGTCTACTTCATGACATACATTCACAAAATGTGACATACACGACATCTCTCCTTTTCTCTGAGGAAACAAAGTCTAACAATCCTTCGAACTTGAACATAAACATAGCGAAAACAAATTCAACTTTAAAGGTAGACGCCTTTATGTGATAAACATGTCAACAAAGTTAAAAGTTTAAATTGCCTCCGAATGAGCATCCTCAACAACACTTTTAAAAACAAAATCACAAAGTTCTCAGTCACCGAAACCTTAATCACAAAGTTCTTTGTATCTCTCTGGTGGTCTCCTCTGCCTCTGAGGTCTCTGAGTCAACCTTGGTGTTGCTGACGTGCTAGGTACTGTTGCTTGGTCAATTGCCATATCACTATGGGCGGTAACTGACTCATTTCCATTCTCTGCACTTGTTTGTGCTGACAGTGTACTCCTGGTTGGAGGTTCACTCTGTGGTGTGGTAGGTGCTGCCGGTGTCAATTCACTTAGCACTTGGCTTGGAATTGTGGAGGGTATGACCATTTCGTCTGGGCTAGCAGATGGTGTCCCAGGTGTCGATACAGGATCGTCCGCTATAAACCTTTTCACATGTGAGGTGTTTCTCAAGTATTGGGTCCCACCTGGAGCCTCCACAATGACACTGTTGCCAGTCTTGCCTACCACATGGTATGGCATTGGATTGAATGGTGTCGAGAATTTGTCTTTTCTCTCTGGTCTTACAAGTACTTGATCACCCACTGTAACGTCTGATGGTTTCGCATTTGCTGCTTTGTCGGCATATGCTTTGGTCTTTGCCTTCACTTCTGCATCTCTATCCTGAGTTTCTAGGTCTAGACGGCAATCAGCATGGAGCTCTGGCAGCTTCCCTCACATCTTTCTATTGAACAACAATTCGGCAGGGCTTTTACCGGTGGTGGTGTGATCAATACTTCGCTATTTCATCACATATCTTCTTAACTCCTTCCAGTCGACCCCTTCAGCTTGGGCAATGCGAATTCTCTTCATCAGGGAGGCGTTCTGCCGTTCAACTTCCCCATTGGCCTGGGGCCATTTTGGTGTTGTCTTGAGATGGACGATTCCATTCTGGACACACAGTTTCCCTGCAGCTGGTGCATAAACCTTACATTTCTCAAATCGACCGGTTTTAATTGCTTCTCTTAGGGCTTTCAACTCTTCATCCACTGCTGATGCTTCTTCGACTTCTCTCATGGTTAGGGCTGCGGGTGTGGCACTGATGGCTGCAAATCTAACATATTCTTCTGCACCATGTTGATGATTTGTTGGTTTGTTCTGACTGAGCAAGTGTGAGAGGGGATCAGCTACATTGCTCTGTCCTGGAGTATACATG
Source organism: Orbicella franksi (assembly GCF_964199315.1). Taxonomy (NCBI): domain Eukaryota; kingdom Metazoa; phylum Cnidaria; class Anthozoa; order Scleractinia; family Merulinidae; genus Orbicella; species Orbicella franksi. The sequence continues at coordinate 22,220,844 of NC_138148.1, read as the reverse complement.
ACTCTGAAATCATAGGGCTGTAGGCGGATTACCCAGTGTTCGATGCGGGCACAAGGTTTGGAACAAGGTCCATAAATCACTTCCAACGGCTTGTGATCGGTCACTAGATCAAATCACATTCCATAAACGTATGCGTGGTACCTCTCGCAAGCCCAAACGAGGGCAAGGGCCTCTTTCTCTGTCTGGGATTATTTCCGTTCACACTCTGAGGCGGTGGCTTGCATAGCAGATTGGTACCCATGCCCCATTCTGGTTTTACATTAGTACAGCTCCAAGGCCAACAGGGCTTGCATCTGCAACGAATTTGGTTGATGCTCTCTTGTCAAAGTATGCCAATGTGCCCGCTTCAGCCATACTTTGCTTAAGTGACTCAAAGGAAGCTTTTTGCTCGGGACCAAAGTGGAACGGAACATCTTTCCTGGTTAGTTTCCTCAATGGCTCTGTGATGGTTGCAAAATGGGGAATAAATCTGCTGCTGTAATTAGCCAATCCTAAGAAGCCTCAAACTTCATTGACGGTTTCAGGCTCTCTTGTTTCTTGCAGGGCTCTAACTCTTTCCTCTGTAGGGCCGATTACTTTCTCAGACAGAAGAATTCCCATGAAAACCAGTCTGTCCACATTGAACAAGCATTTGTCAGCATTGAGAGTCAAACCATGTTGTCTGAGGCGCTCCATGGTTTTGAGAAGGTGTTGGTCGTGAGTTTTCTGGTCTGGGCCGTGTACAATGATGTCATCAGAGATATTGTCAACGCCCTCTATTCCAGCAAGAGTGGTGGGCTACACTTTCACACTGTTCTGCGATTTCTAATGTGCGAGCGAGCGTTAGCTCCACTCTTTCCTCAAGCAGTTTGCGCTTTACATAGTCTGACCTACATTTACACAGGACAACATCTCTTATCTGGTTGTCAAAGTCTGCACCAAAATTGCAATCCTTTCCTTCTTTTCTTAATTGAGTAACAAACTGCAAAACAGTCTCACCTTCCTTTTGTTGGAGTCGGTGAAATTTCTGGCGGGCGAAAACTGTATTGACTTTGGGAAGAAAATATCCATTCAATGCTGTTACAGCCACGGCGTAATCGGTTGCTTCTCCGGTATCCGCGAGAGTAGAGAAGATTTCTTGTACATCTGGGCCTGCTAAATGGAGTAGCATCGCTCTTCTTCACTGCGTCGTGTTTGCATTTGTAGTCTCAGTGATAATGAGACCTGTGCCATCCGCAAATAACTCAAAAGATGTCAACCAACGCGTCCAGCATGGTCCCAACGTGGCGGGATCCGAGTGACAATCAAACTTAGGAATCGCTTTTGAAGCGCCATTTTCGCTGAAAGACATCTTGTGCCGTGCTTATCCTCGTCGCCAATGTCGTGTCCTCTTAGTACATAAATTAGAGGAGGTTTAACTAGCTGGAGAAGTGAAACTATTTCAGAAAGAAGCACACAACAAGTCGACCATGTGCTCTCTTTATTCTTCTCTCCCATGCTGCTCCTTGTCTACTTCATGACATACATTCACGAAATGTGACATACACAACAGTAGGGTGCAGGAAAAAAAAATTGTGTGAATTTGGAGGCACATTGTGCGGGAGAATTAAACCTTCAATTGTGCGGGGAATTGTGCTGGATTATTGACGAACCAATGTTCTTGCCAAGTCCTAAGGAAATCTGCATTGACGATAGCTTAGCCAGTTATTTCACTAGTAGCTCAAATATATTAGCAGTCTTAGCAATCGCCAATTCTTTTAGAAAACTGTGTCTGACTGCAAAACAAAATCATGTTGCATGACATGAACTAGACAAGTATGAAACTAAAATAGATAGCAAAACATAATCCCACATCTTCCCTTATAAATGAGAGCCCTTTTTAAAAATACTCCTGCCTTGATTCAGTAAAAATATGTAGCTTGAATATTTCTTCATGAACTGCGTTAAGGGTCGCAAATTCCTGGAAGTTATTCGCAAAATACACAACTTGAAAGTTTAGGCAAATTATGTGCAATGCAATTTGAGCCTAGGCACAGGACTGTTGTTTTCGTGAAAGAGTTTATCATGATTCGTTTTGGCTCTCTCGAAAGGGATTATTAGCTCTCCAAAGGAGATATGACTCTTGAAAAGGGTTTAAGATTGCGACACGGCAAAGATGTTCAGCTACACAATTTACTCGGATCGCGATGACCAGTAAACAAACTTCGTACAATTTCTGCTAGTATGTACAAAGTAATCGCCATAAGTTGTAAAAAGACCTCAAAAATTCTTTGCAAACAACTTCTCCATCAGTGCATAGACAGCTGTGCTTCATTCTTGAACCAAACTGGTTTAAACTCGCAACTTGTGATAGGATGAGGATACTCAACGAAGCAACATGAATAGTAAATAGTTAAGCAGAACTCTTGTGCTAAAATATCCTGATTCTTTAATTTGCTTTTATTGTGTCCAGTACACGTTTTCGTAAAGTACGATTTGATACTCTGGTACGAAGCCCGAGTAAACACTCTTAGAGCATCTAGTTCAGGTATAAATACTGTGTCACTTGTGCCTAACACATTGACAGATTTTTTTTTCTCAAAGGGAAATAGTGCAAGTCTGAGCCTGAAACTTGGCATAGTAAAGAGTGATATTTTAAGGCTGTAAAGTAAAATACTCAAAATAGGAGGGACCAGATGTATTTTTGTGCTGTTAAAGATGACCTATATTTTGCAGCCATTTTTAACAGCTTAAAGGTCAAATGAACCAAAACTTAGACATTTCTTCAGCCATTTTATAGTGACAGAATGTTAAAAAACATGTAAAAGGAAACTTATGTGGAAATTTTTCTTTCTGAGCCGTGAAAAGGAGTAAAAAAGTTAAAAGTAGGATGAGAGCAGATGGCTTCATGAAAATGTTTCCAAAATGACCTCGCACTTTAATGGAAGGAATGGAACTGAGACTCTGCTTTGTGATGTCATTGTTGCCTTGAACATTGGTGCATTTCTTTGTCAGTGGGTCTTTCATGGGGAAGGTTTTGGATCTAAATACAAACCTTTTTTACTTGGGAAATGGCAGAGGAGTTTGTGCGCTGCTTGGCGGGCAGTATTTGCTTGTGTTTCGTTTTTGTCCAATTGCTGGCTTACAATGTTCCACAGTGAATTTAAAAGTTGTCAGTAGTGCATCTTTCTTGACTACAAGTTGATGAAGCTTGAAAGAGGGTCCCAACAAACTCCTTACTACAAGATTTTGTTCAAAGCATTCTTCGATAAAGTGTTTTACACAAACACACGAAAGCTTTGAGGGCATGAAGCATTCTCTTTTCATTTTTATAAGCCATTCTCTTTTAAGTTTTGGGTTTTGGAGAAACTTGAAAGTGCTAACTTTTGAATTCAAGTGGTTTTCCTCTGAAGTTCGCTGTGAACTTGAAACCAAAACAGTTTCAAATTTCCCGCATTTATTGAGCTCACTAACAGTGACATCACAAGTTTTATTTCTGACAATGATCCGACAATTTTTCACTCTATGATTATGGAGGATAAAAAACAGTGATTTTAACATTCCAATATCTCCGCAATGCTTCGTCCAATTCTTTGGAAACTTCAGAATACGTTTATTTTATACTTAATGAACACATTGAACCCAAATGAAAAAAATGTCCAAAAAATTTTAGTTCATTTGACCTTTAAGGGGTGTTTTTAAAATGATTCACAAAACCACTATGTCAACATATCTGCGAAAAATGAATAATGAATTAGAATGGTTGTTCTACGTTTGTGTGAAGTTTGAAGTCAATTAATATTATACATATTATACATATTATTATACATATTATGACCAACAACTCTGACTGGTTGTTAATTTTGGACCGGTGATTATGGTGAACTTTTATTTAAGAGCAAATGTACACAAAAATCAAAAATAGTTCGGTAAGGCTAGAAAAATCAAATTTGCCCTACTGTTGTTTTTCTCAGAAATGCCAAGATATTTGAAGAAAAAAAAAAACATAGCGTTTTTACTTTTACTATGGCCTACATAAGTAGGCCATAGTAAAAGTAAAAACGCTATGTATTTTTTTTTCTTCAAATATCTTGGCATTTCTGAGAAAAAGGACATTATCAATTTCATGTCCAGACATCAATCTAATGAGTGCTAACTGGGCTGAAAATCGACCTTTTTCATTTGATTCGCATTTTGCAACTATTGAGCACAAAAAAGTTGTAATACAACCAACTTAATGCAGAACTATTCCTTGTCCAAAAAAGCCCAGTTTTAAGAATATTGGATTAATCTAATTATTTGACGGTAAACAAAACCAAAGTGTTCTCCAACGATGAGTTCATCAGTCGATGAAAAGAATTGTCGTTTTGACCGTGTGCTATGTCTCAGAATTCCAAAAGATTTTAGATTCTAACTATACTAGGATAGGTCTTTCAATATATGTAAAGTTTAGTTTGGGCAAATGATTAGGCATTCGTCAAAAAATTATTCAAATCACAAAAAAATTAAAAGAACGCCAGCAGTCAAATGTGTGACCAAAAGTGCTACCATTGTTTTTGTCATTAAATCACTTCAATTTGAAATATCACAGGAACATCAGCACAACTTAAGCATAAAACAATATAAATATGTTTACCTTAGCTTAGTTATCATGTCTTGACCAGCAAACAACATTCCCATCCTGCCATTTTAACAGTGTTCCATTAGCTTTGCATAACCTGTATGCATTTGTCTGGTGAATTTGAAACCCCCAAATCACTCAATATTACCAAGTTCCTATGTAAATATTCATACGTTTTCCATTTTGTTGTTCGGTACAATCATTCAACCTGCTTTCAGGCAGAAATCCCCAGTAATTAGCAATAATAAATAAGCTGCCATCTTCGATCACTCCACGTCTCTTAATTGCATATTGTCTAGCAAAAGTCTTTGCACACAGGGTAGGGGTAGAGTGGGGATTATTTCTGAAAGAAAAAGCATTAGAATTTTCCAATATCTGGATGTTAGTTCTAATTCAGGGCCTCCTTTCTTAGGTAAAGCAATAAAATGCTACATACTAACAAGGTCTTTGTGGCCTAAAATTCAAACAAAGAAAAGTAACTCTGTTTAAAGCTCTGAAATCCCGACCCTCACCCCCATGTAAAAAATGTTGTAATGCACCGATCTCAATAAACATCTTCAGTCAAAATGGAGGCCTTTCAAACGTCTTCAACATGGAAACCCGAAAGTCACACGTGGAATAATGCTTTAGCAGTTACTACTGGCTTAATCAAACGACACAAATGACACAGATATAATGATACATCCAATAATATATACATGGGAATTGAGACAGTAATTGTTTTTCTTCAAAGTCGGATATGAGTACTGACAAGAAATGCAGGGAAAGAATCAGTTTGCAAGATTCACGATACTACAAACCAAAGTAGGTGAACATGTCATTTTTATGTGTATGTCATTTATACTGCTTGGTAATGCTGACGTGTCGAACTGAAGTATTAAATGCCGATATGCTGATGATACTTTTGGTCACGCACTTGAGAGCTCCTGGCGTGATTTTGTGTCTTTTGTGAACGATTTTGAATAACTTTTTGACGAGTGCCTAATCATGTGCCCAAACTAAACTTTACATATATTGAAAGACCTATCCTAGTGTAGTTAGAATATAAAATCTTGTGGAATTCTGAGACATGGCACATGGTCAAAATGACAATTCTTTTCACTGACTGACTAACTCAATTTTGGAGAGCACTCTGGTTTTGATTGATAAGATTAATCCAACATTCTTTCAGCCAAGGAATAGTTCTGCAATAAGCTGTTTGTATCACAACTTTTCTGTGCTCAATGGTTGCAAAATGCGAATCAAATGAAAATGGTCGATTTTCAGCACAGTTGGGACTTGCTAGATTGCACGAAATTGAGTCTGAAGGTTAAATTGAAAATGTCGTTTTTCTCGGAAAGACAAAGTTATTTTAAGGAAAACACTACAGCCTGTTTGCACTCTTGCTAGGGGCTAGCTATATGCAAAAGACAAGTGAATATGAATTTTCTAGTCTTGCCGAAGAAATTTGATTTTGTTTGATTTTTGTGGGAATTTGCTCTTAATGGCTTTCTTGTGCAACAGACTGTAGAAGTCAATTGACACTACATGTACAAGGTAATGTAAAAATAATTTTTTTCCAATGCCAATCAAAATTAATTAATACATTCCATTTTAACAGTAGTAGAAACAGTAGTGGAAATCATTCCATCTTTGTACCATCAGAGTCAAAAACAGCTTACACTAAAGATTGTACGTAACTAGACGCCTTGCTGCACGTACTCAGGCAGTCATTATACTGAGACGCACTAGCTATGTTGTAGTTGAACTAATGCTCTGCATTTGAAGTCCTACAAAATTCAATTGAATCGATGTACTCGAGCTATTCTGCCTTTGACTGCATTTCTTGGAACCAATTAATACCTTATTACTCGTTTGCAGGCCTTTAGGGTGTGAAATGAGTCAAAGTCTTTATATCAACCTATAAACATTTCAGTCTATTTTCCTTAACCCTTGTCGTTGTGTTTTTTTGTGCGTTTTTCAAGCAAGCAAGACATTTTGAATTTCAGAGTTATGGCGGTGCATGACATAGAGCTACGAACTCGTTTGTTGAAAAACATATACTTATCCCGTGATTTTTAGCCCATTTAGAAGTTAAAGTATTAGGAAAAGTGCTTATGTAAATGCTTGTTTGTTCAGTACAGATAAACACTTGCCTAGATAGCCAAAGTAAGTTCCAGGTGTTTACACAATTTTCCAGCCACGATGTTGGTGTACCACGGAGGTACACCAACATGGCGGCTCCATACTGGACTCTAAATTTGTGCAAAATATTTCGACGAATATTTGAGGTTTGGGAAAACGCACAGACTTAAAAATTATAGAAGTGTCATCTTTATTAATCTCCTATAACATCACAATTTCTTGAATGGTTTTCCAATAATTTTTGTAATTGTGTTAGGATTGCGTGACAGTGCAAGCCTAGAATTGTTTTTTTTTTTAGGGGGGTCAACATACATTAGTTTCTTTCAGCTTAAATGTACAATAAAAATACGATGATGCTTCTGAAGATGCTTTTTATCAAGTTGAAGAGTTGATAGCTCCTTTGGTATAACATGATTTATGATAAATTCACTCAAAATGTTCGCTCGTAAATTGATCTCTCGCAAGGCTTGCAGACCGATCTGTTCTGAAAACGCTTAACGTCCTTTAGTGTTGGTCTACCGCGAACGGTGTGTTAGTTTGTATGTGATTTCATAGCCCTAGAAATCATGAAATTTGTGCTAACTTTTCATGACGACAACTTCTATAAATTCCATGTGCTGTGCGCATGTACAGGTGACGCATGCGCTTTAGAGACCAGACAGTGATTTGTGACTGAACGAGGAAAACAAAAAGAGAGAGCTGAAATTTAAACCCAGGCCTCACTGCCTGGGTAATTATCAATGTTGTCATCTGAGCAAGCTTGCAATAAACGGTCTTTACTTAGTCTTGAAAGCCTCACTGTCTTGAAATAAATCTGTTTTAGTGGTTGGTTTTTTATTTATATATGCACTGCTCATGTTTCAAATAAAATGATGAAGTATCACTACGAAACTTCTCTCTCTTGATAAGGTAATATGCATGTATTGCATGCCCAACCATGTGCACATTGTATACCTATTTTTTTTTTCACTGAGAGTGGTTATTTTGATGTGCAGAAATGTCCTGGCACCATGGCTTTTATGAGCAGACATTAACAAAGGGAATTGTACTTCTGTTAAAAGACACCCCCATAGACAGATCCCTCTCACAAGTTGACACCTTTCCATGGACCTCTGCCACATAGAAACACTATACACTCTCTGACTTTACATAAGCAGGTGTAATTATTATGTCCTAGCAAAAATTTTTTGGGCCTAAGGGTGTCCACCAGGCCATAACAGTAATTGACTGTACAGAGGTAGAGTTTATTACAAACATTTGTTGCAAAATTGTCCCAACGTAATTGCCAAGTATTAGTTATAGAAGTTAGTTAAAACTCAATTAGAAATTCTTTTGGGTACTTAATAACTTGTATATGCAAGTTAACAACATACAGTAAATTTAGTATCTGTGCTATTGTATCTTAGAGCAAAAACCAAGCGACCTTGCAATCCTTATTACCTGTCTAAAGACAGCCCGGTGCTCAGGAGTTATGACTTTTTATAAAAAGAGTTATGGAATGGTTGCCCCAAAAGCGACATCTTACTGGTGTGGTGTAGTACCTGTCGAGCTTATGAGGAAAGCCCTGTCCCATTTGGATGATCAGGTGAGCCAACATACATACATACATACATATATTTTTGATGAGGCAGGTCTGCGTCTGGCAACCCAGAGGGCTGGTGTGGACCTGCCATAAAATATATACCTAGAAACTAAAATCTAAAATTATTAAAAGTACATCCTTAGGATTCAAAAGCTACTAAAAGATAATTTAAAATGACTTAAAATTTACATTTCTATTAAAATTAAGTGTAAAAAAGAGTGTTTTAAAAATATAAAAATGCACTATTCTTAGATTTAATAAGGCACGCCTCTTTCTCGAACTGTATTTGGTCTAATGTTTTTGAGGCTAGTTTAAGTTTTTCATTAAAAAGCTGAAGAGAAGTAACGTTTCTTATGAATTTTGGGATGGAATTCCACACAAAAGGGCCTCTATACCTTATGCTATTTCTTCTGAGATCACTATGATAACGTGCTAGCGAGAAGTCATTCAAGCGCCTTAATTTGTAACTAGTCTCATTTGTGCGAGTTCCAAGTAGGGCCGTAAGCTGCTCCGGTAGAATATCATTATGCACCTGAAACATTATTGATGCGAGCCTCCGCTTGTAGATGTAACTCAATGGCTTCCATTTAGCCCTTTTAAGGGCGTCACAATCAGGAGTTCCACTAGGGAGTTTATGGATTAGTTTTGCAGCTTTTATGTGTAAATGCTCTAGGTCATTAAATGAAGACAATGAACAGGATTCCCATACGGCAATGCAGTAGGTTATGCTTGGAACAATGCCTTTGTAATAGATTTCTTCAAGAACACTGGTAGGCAGTCCTTTCATAGACTTTAGGAATTTTAGTTTTCCTCCAAATTTGGAGGGGAGCATTTTAATTTGAGGTTTCCAGTTCAAGTTGTGGTCGATTACAACACCCAAGCAGGTAGATTTGGAGGTGAAATATATGTATGAGTTGCCAAATATCAGTGGTCTCATAGGGCCGACAAATGCGTGTTTGCAGATTAACATTGCTTCCGTCTTGCTAGTGTGAACAGTCAAGCGATTTTGGTCACACCAGCTTTTAAAATCAATTAATGTTCGGTTTAACGCATCCACTATTTCTTCAACCTCCTTCCCAATGTAATACACAGTGGTGTCGTCGGCAAACATATGAATAAATCCGGTTGCGGACAAGTTGGGTAAATCATTTGCATAAATTGCAAAAAGTCTAGGAGCTAGGAGGGAACCTTGAGGGACCCCAATATTGACTGGTCGCAGCCCAGATCTTACTCCATTTACAGTGGCAAACTGGCATCTATTTGAGAGGTAACTTACGATCCACTCGTGGAAACCACCTGATATTCCTGCAGCTGCTAATTTGAGTTGAAGGATGTTGTGGTCGACAGTGTCAAAAGGTTTTTTGAAATCAATAAATAGTACTCCGACTTTGTGGCCAGTATCAATTGCCTTTTTCCATGTTTCAGTGAGATAGATGAGTAATGATTCAGTGGAGATTCCTTTCTTGAACCCCCATTGGTTTGAGTGAACAAGGCTATGCATCTCGAGATGATTGTCTAGAGAGTCGCAAACAATACTCTCTAAGATTTTGCTGTTTAAATTTAGCATTGTCAGGTCTATAGTTCGCACAATCTGACTTGGACCCCTTCTTGAAAACTGGGATTACTTCTCCAATTTTCCAGTTACTTGGGTGGAGGCCGCGTTGAATACTGTTCTTAAATATACTGAAGAGACCTTCAAAGAGGGTGTCGCCTGCCTCCGCCATTTCACGTGACATTATTTTGTCAGGACCCCCTGTTTTTTGTTTTATCCGAGATAGTTTCAGCTTAACTTGTTTTTCGGACAGGCCAATTTGGTTTATGGTGGGTGTTATACAATAAATGGTCTCGAATGGCTGAGCAGTCATGGCATTGTGGTCAAACTTTTCAGCAAGCTGAGTTCCAATGCTTGCAAAGTAATCATTCATAGCTTCGGCCTTGTCGAAATTGTTTGTTAGGATGTTACTCTCTCTCATAGACTGGTGGAATTGGTTTTCTCGTGCCGATGCCTTGTGCATTCTTTACCACTTGCCAGAATTTCTTGCTATTGTCGGTGTCAGCAAATTGTTCCCTCCAGTATGAAATTTTCGCATTATGGATCAATTTCTTTACACGGTTCCTAGCGGCTTTCTACAAGCTCCAGGTTGTTGGATCTTTGTTAACTTTAAAGAGTTTTAGCAGCCGGTAATGGTTGTTTTGTTCTTTCTTTATCTCGTTAGTTATCCACGGCAATTTGTTTTCTCTCTTTCTGACTTTCCTGGTTGAGATGTGGTTAGACGCGATTTCCTGGTAGATGTGTTGCCATGCCCATACTTGATCCTCTAGGTCATCAAAAATCTCGCATACACTCCAAGGGGCACATTCGATGTCGTTTTTAAATTTTTGCTGGTCGAATTTCTTGTAGTTGTTTACGGTTTTCGTTACCAATGGATTTTTCTTCTTTCTCATTCGCAAATTTGCATAAACAAAACTGTGATCAGATATTCCCAGGTGGGCGACTCCAGCTGTTGTGATGCTCTCCGCATGGCTAACAATTATCAGGTCGATTAATGTTTGTGCTTTGTCAGATATTCTGGTCGGTTCTCTTATGACACATTTTAAGCCATAAGTGTTTAATATGCACGTTAGGCACCTACCAAGGTGAGATTCGACACCTTCTTGCCTTTGTAGAGACAAATCAGAATTTAAATCGCCCATGATTACTATGTTTTTTCGCGTAGACCAAACCTCCTCTAACATGACATTAAACGTATTGTAGAAGGAGAGATCAAGCGGTGGTCTGTACACACAAGCAAATAGCCATGATTGCGATTGGCTTCGTACATTTATCCAAACACCTTCGATGGTATGAAGGACTTGCATTCTAACCTCTTCGTAGGCTGACAAAAAATCTTTGTAGTACATTAAAACACCACCGTCATTCCTATCGCGATCTTTCCGGATTGTGAAGTAACCCTCAATTCCGATTTCATCATCGGTAATGTCGTTCGCCAACTTGGTCTCAGTTACAGCTAGAATATCCAGGCTAACGTTTAGCAGTAGCATGCGAATCTCGGGTAGTTTTCCCTTTAGGCCGTTAACATTGATGTGGCCTATTTTCAGACCAGGATGATCTGAGAGGCAGTTGTTGATCGATGAGAATACATCGGAAGGTTGGGATTCGGGGCTGCTGGCACTGAAGGCCGCGGTTTGCCAAGTGCACTGTCGACAAATCCAGCTAATTGTGTTCTCTTTGATGCGAATAAAATCACTTGGTTTAACATTTCCACACTTCATATGGTAAACGCACCCACAGTTCGAACACATTAGCGATCGGTGATTTATTCCTATCGTTCTTAAGCATTTCTGGCAGCTCGGTTTTGGTAAGGGTCCAGGGTTTGGACAAATGTCTCCACTGATAATTAATCTACTTAGTTGGAATGTAGAATCGGTGTTGGGATAGCGGCTGACCCGGAGACCAAAGTATCTCTTTACTTTAAGTCGCATGAAATCAACATGGCCTCCGCTCGTTAGAGTAAACTTACTTAGCAGTGGGTTGTTTCATGTTGGTTCTTGTCCTGGAGTTCCTGATATGATCACATTGCGATGGCCAGGTACATTTGGGACACGAAGATCTCTTCTGAGATTAAAAATACTCGAGAAGAGCGACAGAGAAACTAGAAGAACCATGGATAGTTTCAAGGCACGTCCGCCCGCCATTATGCCACTCAGAATTATGCCCAGTTACTGTTGTTGATTTTAGTAATCATTCAAGATAGTTTAGCATTCAGTTGAAAACCATCGTAGGAGATACACTTAAGGTACCTCTGGGGGCAAATGGAGGTAGTGCTATGACTACCACTATCAGGAAAAACAGCTGTAACTATAAAAAGAGTTAATGTTTCACAATTAAAAATTGGCTTTAGATTTAAGGTATAAACTGAAACTGTTTATCGCAGTATATGATTTGTATACATAATCAAAATCATGATAAAAATGTTCACTGGCAAAAACATCAACATCTGAGGCACATGTTTTTGATCAGGAACTAGCATTTCACCTATTTGAAGTACCTTTACCAATATTCTAACCTTAATAGTACTCTGTCCTTCAGACTATACACTAAAAATAGCTTTGATGCAGTAAAATGTTGTTAAGAATTCCTATCTCAGCCACAGGATTTCCTAGCAAAGATTTAACAGACTGCCTGTGCTTATAAATTGTTTGCAAATTTTTTAGCCAGTGATTTTGATTGTCTCATCCTCGCTGTGCTATAATCTTTAATCTAAATGTGTTTGTTGTCCCTTTTAGCCCACAAACATTGAACTGAGGGGTGGGTGGGAGCATGGGCATGTAATCTCTCAGCATTATGTAACTCGGTAGAATCTCAATTAAACTTCAACTTACAGGTTAGGCTCGTTCTATTTTCTAATTCTACCTTGTTACTATGCTGAGAGATTCCATAAGATTTCTAAGCTAACATGCTAATGAAGAGAAGGCACACACCTCAATAAAGGAAACAGTGTTTATTACAGTGGCAGTGAAGATCATCGTGATAATCTACCTAACTGATAACACAGAGTTTGCATAATTGGAAGCCTTAACTAATGGCTTGTTACAGTATTTAGTGAAACAACACTATGATGACCAACCAGCTGTTTCAGGATGTCATCTAAATTAACAGATGTTCTATGTGCAGCTGACACGGATGCTGCTGTAGTACTATGTGATGAAAACTTAGAAACATCTATACCAGTCTGTGCCAGACCTTGTCGTACCCAGTTGGTAAGAGTATGCCCACTCACTTCTTCATAAGGTTTAACATAACTGAGAAAAATCTTAGATCGGCTTCCCCCAAAAGACTTAGTTCTCTGAAGATACTCCTTACAAGTTGTGACAACACAAAGCCTAGAGTCGTCATAAGGTACAGACTTAACCTGAGGATTATGGTACCCAGGTTTACTTTGCTTTAAGTGATTTACAGTAACTTTAAAGTAAAGCCATTGACTGTAATAACCATATCATTGATGTCAAGCATGTGGATAGTCTGACCTCGCTGGCCTGAAACCAGCAATAATATCACCACAAGTTTGAAAGAGAGGTCTTTCAGACTTAAGGAGTCCACTGGGTGCAAAGTCTTAAGGTAAGACAGTACAATCTGAACATCCCAAACTTCAGTATATTTTGGTTTGGGAGCCCTTGACTGGAAAATGCCTTTTAACAATCTTGAAATTAGTGGATTCTGACCTACACTAGATCCATCATCTAACACAACAAAAGAAGACTGCACTCCATGCAGTATTAATTGCAATTATCACTATTAATTTTCACATACTTTCCCTTAATATGTGACTGAAAACATCTCAGTGGGAAGTGAACTGCCAATATCTCAAACTCAATTATTTACCTCAATTGTTCTACTTCAGACCACAAGCCTTCAGTGGTTTCTCTAAGGCACACTGCTCCCCAGCTTGGTGTTTAAGAATCAGTAGTGATTTAAATGTCAGGGTTTGAGATATCAATGTCTTTGTATGCATGTGGTAGGTTGCTTACCCACCAACTAAGATCTTGCCTTGATTCTAGAGATAGTATCATCAGTGCTTCATAGCTGCCTTTGTTTTTATGCAAGGCTTCATTTTTAACTTGGAAAATATTCATATTTTCCAAGTTATAGTGGTGGGACGATTTCACTCCATCACTGCTTCTCCCTTTCATTCCTTCACTCCTTCGCTGGGTCACTTTCTGTTAGACATTTGGAAACCCCGGGGAGGAGAACTCCCATATGAGAAGGTCAGGGATGCTCGTTAAAAAATTTGAATTTAAGGTGGCTTACTACAGTTTTTTGGAGACTAGTAGCACACGCTATGGTTGCTTGCCAGATGTCAGTATTAATTGCACATGCACAAATGATGCAAGCAGCCCTAAGATGAAACCAAAACCACTTCAGCACTTGAAAGGCATTAAATCACTTCAGTATACGTAGCAATAGTTTCAAACTCCGTTCAAACATGTGTTTAAGACTAGGGCCAAAAAAATATGACACAAAAACTCAATAAACAACTGGTAAAGGAGCTCTAAATTGATCTTGCTTTCTCGCACGCGATACATGGCATCACACGAGCACGCACTTAAATTAAGGGCGTGTGCAATTCAATTCTCATCCAAGGTTGTAAAAGCCAGTCTTTCACTGAGGGTTGCTTGAAAACCTACCGTACATCCCATGATGAAATTTTCATCATCGATTGGTAGGGGTGAATCATATTTAAAGCCAAAATTTACAAAAAAAATCTGTAAGACAGATTTTGAGCTATTTTTGATTTCACATTTTCTTAGTTTGCAAAAAATCTGGCCTACAGATTTTTATTTTACTTTGCATGAATGTTAAAGCAGAGCTAATTTGTTACTCCTGAAATTTTGAGGTGGGGTCATACAGGTAGATTTTGAGAAAAACGTGATCTAACCCACTAGTGCCCAGTCCCACCCTAGGCACTCGGTGGTTTATTTTGGCCATTTGTTGAAGTTCGATTGTTCAAGTCTCACATAGAATAGTAAAAGACCTAAGTAAACAGTAAAAAATAAAAGGATAAAACATCTTGGAACATTTTTAAGAAGAGTTGAAAGTTGGGCTGTTGTAATCCATCAAAACTGTAGTAAGCCACCTTAACTCCTAAAGGAGACTAATGTGGGCATTGCTTGAGCTTCATAAGACCCCTAAAAGTTACCTTTTAAAACAGAATAGGTCTAATTACTAGCCACTGTTCAAGAAAGTATTCCGCAAGCACTTGTAGACCTGACCTGCGTACTTGAGAGATCAGCGGAAAACAAATGAGAGCATTTCTTTTATTATTATTTCTTCGGGAGCACCCCAAAGGATACTTTGACAGCTAAGAAAGGTGATGTTTCGTCATCAACACCCTAAGTGAGACCAAAATCCTTAATTTGTACCCGAGATGACAGGCATCCCCGACCCTTTTATATAGGAGTCCCCTGGGGTTTGAACATTGCGCTTTCCAAGGCCATTTTACAGTCGATTGCATTGTGTCAAGTTAGTTATTCTTTGAATTTCTGATGCAAGTACTAAATATCTTGCCGCAGGAATGATCTATACATTGAATAGATATTTGTACAAATGTTTTTATATATAGAAGCTAATTATACTGTAGAAATAGCTCATTTCCTGAAGGTGTCTGCTTATACCGGTTTAACAGTAGGGTTAGGGTTAGGGTTAGGGTTAGGGTTAACCGATTGCTGAAGACTGAGGAGATATTGAAAATCACAAAATTTGACAAGCTGTACGAATTTTCAGATTATGATTCGAGCCATAATTAAAAGTTTTGGACAATCAGCAGACAAGAGGATTGAGGAGAATTTGAATGACGTGTTTCACCATTATACGGTATTGTAAATAAATACTTCAAAGATGAATGTGGACATGGCGAAATGATTTGAACAAAATAGTTGAATAAGAAAAAAAAGACATTACACAAGACTGGAAGTTTAGCAGTCACTAATATCGTCTTTGAAAGGGAAGGAAAAAAAATAAAAAAGAAAGAAAAAGAAGTTATTACAACATGGGGTATTTGAATTTGTAACCCGTCCAAGCAGGAACCCTGCGGAACAGGGCTTAACTTTGTTGAGCGGACAAGGTGCAGTGCTGCCCTTGTGGTATTATGACTCTACTTCGGATAATTTTTTCTATTTTTAAGATCTCTCAAATGGTAACAAAGAAAGAAGAAAATCACTGATATCGCCCATTAAATAAAGAACGAAAAAAATAGGAATAACTGTCTTGGATGAGGATCACCAATAACTTCATGAATGTCTTCAACGGTGTTACATCTCCTTGTGTATTCCCTTACCATTGTGTTTTTCCAGTGGGCTTTAATTTAACTACAGAGTAAAGCCTCAAGTCGGTGGCATCAAAATTGTCACTGTTTACAGACAATCCATTTTCCAAGTTGAGTGGCCCACAGCCACTTTGATTATCTATTTCAATGTTTCTGTAAAATGGTTGTCCATACTGGACTGCTGGTAGTCTGAACACAAGTACCCCTATGGTTTGGGCAACTTCTCTAATGGATACATAGCTCTTATTTAAAAGTTTCTGGCAGGCTGAAACAACTCTGGTTTTTCTGGTGTGAGGAAGACCCTCGTGAGTATGGAGTCCAAAATAAAACCAATGAAAATAAGTTTGTGACATGGCCACGAAACAGATTTCTCTTTGTTAAGAACAAAACCTAGGGACTCAAAAAGGCATTTGGTTGCTGTGGTGATGGCCGATAAAACACACGGATTTAACACGGATTAAACTCCTCAAAACTCTTTTAATCCACTGTACAACACGGCATGCTTACAACAACCCGAGATCCTTTTCGAACTTATAGTACATCATGTATACTATCACGAAATGTCTCAAGAGTACTAACAGCTAAACACTACATTCCCTTCCTTTGTGGCAAATAAAATTGCAGTTAAAACTGAGTTCAAGAAAAATGTCTTCCAGAAAAAATGGAATGTCTTAATATCAAATAACAAGGGTACCAAATACTCTCAAACTAATGGTTCGAACTGCAAACTGCAGGACCTTAACAAAATAATGTTCAGTTAAAATCCTAGAAAGTCCAAACAAGTCAGTTCATTTGTCCAGGACAAAGTCTTTAAATCTTCCAGGCAATTTCGTAGCACGGGTTGGTCTGTTTCTTGTCTCTGCTGTACTTGAGCTTGTGCTAGACTCAGGTATTGCTGTAGCTGGACTTGAGGTTTTTGCTTCTCTAGGGCTTTGTTCCAGTGAAGAAGGCTCTGGCTCTCCAGGAGTTTTGTAGGGTTTGACTAAAGAGCTGTTTCTCCTATACACTGTGCCGTTTTCAGCTTTCAAGGTAAGTTCTTGTCCTTCCGTGATCTGGACTGTGTACGGCTGAGGTTCAAAATTTGGAGCCAGCGTACCAGATGATTTGGTGTTTTTAAGCAGAACCTTGTCACCAGGGAGTACTGGATTGGAAGTTGCATTCCTTTGCTTGTCAGCATACAGCTTACTGGATAATTTGTGATTCCAGTCCTGGTCTCTGATACTTTCATCCAGCACGCTCTTGTTGGGACGTAATTCAGGCAATTTTGTTTTCAGCTCTCTTCCAAACATTAGAGATGCTGGGGTCATTCCAGTGGTAGAGTGAGGGGTGGTTCGGTATGCCAATAAGAACTTGTTCAATTCATCTTTCCACCTCTTTCCTTCAACTTGGGCTATTTTGAGCGCCTTAAGCAATGTTTGGTTTTGTCGTTCAACCTCGCCATTGGCTTGAGGCCAAAGAGGAGGAGATTTCCGATGCTCAATACCATTCTTGGACAGGAACTCTTTGAATTCTTCTGATACAAACTGGGATGCATTGTCAGACTTGAGGCTGAATGGATAGCCGTAATGCACAAAGATCGGAGTTAGTGCTTCAATCATCTTCTGGGATGTAGTTGAGTGCATAATCACTACTTCAAAGAAACGGCTGTAGTAGTCTACTACCACGAGTAAACTCTCTCCAGAAGGAAGTGGACCCAATACATCAATAGCTACATCTTGCCATGGTCCTGTTGGTGGTTCTACCCTCTGCATTGGTTCAAGTGCACAGAATCCACTAACTACTTGACATCCATGGCAGCTTTTACAGATTCGCTCAGCATCAGTGTCCATTTTAGGCCACCAAACTTTGGTTCTGAGCCGGCTTTTCACCTTGACTATGCCTTGATGACCTTCATGGGCTAAATGTAAGACTTGTTTCCTCAGGCTCTGTGGTATGACAATCCTTGTCCCATGTAACACCAATTTACCAAGCACACAAAGTTCATTCTTCACACACATGAAATGGGGCATTTTGCACTGAGACCAGTCTCCACTTTGAATGTAATGTCTCACACCGGTCAGCTCAGGATCTTCTGATGCACGTTCTACTTCTTTGGCTGTTAACACCACAGGTGTGCTCTCTTCTGCAATCATTTTCACAGCATCTGTTTCCTCTCCACTCCTATCCTTTGGCTTCAGTGAGTTAAGCCTTGAGAGGGCGTCTGCAATGTTAGTTTTTCCAGGACAGTACACTACTTGACCTGCATCTGCCACTATACGAGTTTTACAATCATTCTTGAAGTATGCCAGTGTTTCTGCTCACGTCAAGAGGTACTTGAGCTTCTCAAAAGACTGCTGTTGAGCTTCTTCCCATACAAATGGTTCGTCTTTTCTAGTCAGCTGTCTGATAGGCTCAGCTTCTTGTGCAAAATTTGGCAGGAATTTGGCACAGTACTGTACAAGACCGAGGAATGATCTGACTTCAGCCACATTCTTTGGAGGTTGCGCATTCTGAACTGCTGCCACCTTTTCTTCGCTGGGGGTGACTCCATTTCTGCTCAGATCATGTCCAAAGAAGGTCAACTTGGGGAGTCTAAACTGGCACTTGCTTCCATTCAGGGTTAGTCCACACTGTCTGAGGCGATTGAGAACAGCTAGCAAATTCTTGTCATGTTGTTCGATTCCACATCCATGTACAATCACGTCATCTGCAATGTTTGCAACACCTTCACACCCTTGCGGAACATCACTCACAATCTTCTGATACTTCTCTGGGGCTGACGTAGTGCCAAACAGTCTCTTGTATCTGTAAAGGCCTCTGTGCGTCACAAACGTGGTTATTTGATGGGACTCTTCATCAAGCTCAATTTGGTGAAATCCCCAGCGCAGGTCTAGTTTGCTGAACACAGTTGAACCGTTTAGGTCATGGAGAACTTCCTCTATGGTAGGAATAGGATGCCTCTCTCTTTCGATTGCTGCGTTTTCTCTTCGCATGTCTACGCAAATACGAATATCACCATCTGGTTTTGGCACGACCACAGGAGGTGATGTCCACTCTGTAGGACCACATGGTACTTCCTCTATGATATCTTCTTGCAGCAACTCGTCCAGTTTCTTGTCTACTTTGTCTCTTAGGCCAAAGGGTAGTCATCTCACTGGCTGGGCCACAGGCTTGACATTCTTGTTAATGTGCAACTTGAGTTGGAAGTCTTTAAGTTTTACAACACCTTGGAATATGTCAGCAAAGTCCTTTAAAACATCTCCAGCATCGCCTTTGCTGGTGATAGTACATGCCAGTGGATTACTGGGCGGTCCGACTCTTAATACATTCAGTTTCTCTGCAGTGTATTTTCCAAGCAAAGTTTTTCCAGGGCCCTTAACAACAGTGAACTCATCCAAACAGCTTTTCGCAGAAACTTCACAGTGAATTCCAGCTTCAAATGTTCCCAGTACTTCAATTGGTTCAGTTTCACCATAGGTGAATAACTTCTTGCTGCATTTCTGAGATGTACACTTCACTCCCTTTTGCTTCAAACTTTCCCATGTAGTTTTGTCCACTATGTTGCATGATGCTCCAGAGTCGATTAGTACATCCTTCAACTCTACACCTCCCACTTGCAGATGTACAATGCCACTTGTTTTGTTTCCATCATTCACGGCAAAGGCATAACCATCTCTTTGATCCAACTCTTCTTCCACTTGATACGCACCATTTGGATTAGGTCTGCCACTTGGAGGATGTTTAGGATTCTTTGTCTTGCAACAAACAGCCAGATGACCAGTAAAACCACACTTACTGCATGTTTTGTTTAGGGCAGGGCAATTGCAGACAAAATGACCGGTTTCATTGCATCTGTAGCACTTCGGATGTTCCCCTGGCTTAAAATCTTTTTTCTCAGGTTTTCTCTTCTTTTTCTTTTTGTTTTTCCCCCATTTGGGGTCGACAGGTTGCACGGCATTCACTTGATCATCTTTGCTCGAGGTCTCCAATGACTGCATTTGAAGTTTGACAGATTTATGTACTCGTGCAACATCTCGAAGGACAGTAAGGGTTCCATCCTGGGCTTTCTCCAAAAATTTCCGTCGGAGTTCCGGATCTCTATACTTCTCAATCAATTGATCCTGGATAGCCTCATCCAACTTGTCAAATTTACACGAGACAGCTTTTTACCGAAGGTGGCACACAAATTGATCGATTGTTTCACCTTCTAATTGTGCCATTTGTCGGAATCCGTGTCTCTCAAAAGGTACGTTCACTTTTGGCGTAAAATAGTTGTCGAGGACAATTAAACAATTGTCAAAGTTGTTCTGAGCTTCGTCTTCTGGTGCAAGCGTGTAGTAAATTTCTTGCAGTTCCATTCCACCTGAGTGCAGTAATAGAGCCACTTTTTGCACTTGATTTGTTACACCTTTCGATGTCACATACAAATGAAAAGCACATTTCCATCGCTTCCATTGAACGGAAAGGGTAGTTGGTTCTCCCTTGGGGTCGGAGCAAGGAAGACCACGAACTTCAAGAGATTTTGGTTCAACAGTGGAGGTTGGCGATAAACTTGGTTGCGTGTCGCTGGTTTCACCGCTCCCGGTTCCAGGCATGTTGCAAAATTCAACTGAAATATACAGAAGAACCTTTTTCCAGTTTGATACTTGTCGCCAAATGTGGTGATGGCCGATAAAACACATGGATTTAACACGGATTAAACTCCTCAAAACTCTTTTAATCCACTGTACAACACGCCATGCTTACAACAACCCGAGATCCTTTTCGAACTTATAGTACATCATGTATACTATCATGAAATGTCTCAAGAGTACTAACAGCTAAACACTACAGTTGCTACAATATTCTGGTGGCACTCTGACGTTGAGCTGCCTTGAAGATAAGAGTCATCATTGTAGCCAACATTCAAGTGTCCTTGACTGTAATGTACCGTACACTGGCTTTAGGAGCTTAGTAAAATATCTGGGTGCTGAGGTCAAGCCATTGGGCAGGCAAGTATACTGAAATAATATGCCTCTCAATACAAACCACAGATATTTCTGTGCTCAGATGCCACTGGCACTGAGTAGTAGGCATCTATCAAGTTGATTGAGGCCATGAGGCCAATTGCTTCTTATTAATTGTAGAGCACAGGACAGACTCTCCTTTTTTGAAGTGCTTACATTCGATAGACTCATTTAATCTTTTGGGATTAAGAATCATCCTGTACCAGCCATTCTTCTTTTTCCTAAGAAATACATTGGAAATAACTTGGTTTTCAGAGGGCAGGGCTTCCTCAATAACCCCTTTCTGTAAGATGTCTTAATCTCGTCATCAATAATTTTAGCCTCCTTTGGATTGAATCTGTTGGGAGGAAAATTATATTGCTGAGATGGGGTCTCAATAAACTCTAGGTGACAGTGCTGTACCATGTCAACAATCTTAATATCAGTTGTAATTAGTTTCCAAGCAGGCAGAGAATATTTGAACCTACCAGCAACTTTGAGACTGACATTGTTGCTTGCACTCACCTCTGAATTTGGGTGTTATGTGCTCATATCAGTCAAGACTGAGACTTCTGGATTTTGTTCTTCCCCTCCCCCTTGTTTGGGGGGGGGGGGGGGCCATTGTAGATTTTTGTCCCAGAATAGTTCCTCTGCTTGCAAATTTGTCATGGTGTTCATATTGCCTACCTCTTAAATAACTCTCTTTCTTATCCCTTTGGAGTTTTGAGGTAATTCTGTTGGTGTCGGTTATATCCTTCACTGCTTTGGGTAAATCGTTCCCAAATAATTCTGAAGTAATTGGATTTGAGGGTGCACAGAGGTATCAGTAGCTAGCATGGAGCTCTGGTTAAAGAGCTTCTCTGCAACAAATATTAAGTTCCATGTTAGCATTAGCTACCAACAGCACTGCATCCATGAGTGTGTTTACATCTTTGTCTTTTGAGGGCTTTTGGGAGCAGTTATTAAGTTATTTACAATTGATACTACTGAAGTAGCTCCCTTTACAAGAGATGTTTGCACTCTCTGCACCTTTATGTCAGCTGTATGTGCTTTCTGTGACAGGTTATTCCATTTTGGCAAGTTAACTCTTGTTTCGGCTAATCTTTTGCAATTTTTTGGCGACAGGTAGCATTTCTTTATTTTAGTTAGCTTGTCTTCCTCAGTTTTCTCCTTCAGTAGTTTCCAGACAATGGCAGCTAAGTTGGTATTGATTTCAGCTCCTTTTTGTTCAGCTAAATCAAAATGTTAATTAAGCTGACCTATGATGGCTTCATTTTCGGTACTTTGACCTGTTTCATTGCTTTTCCATTTCTTTGCTACTGGTTCCTCATTGTCTGACACATCTGGGTCAGTAGGTCTCATTAGTAATCATGGGCTGCATGAGATGACTCAAGCACATCATCCTGCCAATTCCTATGTCTGTGTTTTTACCAACACATTTTACCTTGATACTTAGAGATAGGTAAAGGTAAAGGTAAACTTTATTTAGCCAGGGTGGCCCATTCAGCAACGAGGCTGATATCCAGAGGGGTCCTGGAATAAAAATATAATGATTAAAAATACAAGACATCGTGATGAAGAAACGTAGAGATGCATTAAGATTCAGATTATTAATTAATACTTTGAGAAATTAAAGAAGTGTAAACGAAAGATGCATTATGAAGTCTGTAAAGAAGCATTGTTTAGCGTCATACCTTTACGCGGTGCGTAAAGAAACCTAAGTATGCGTTAATGATACCTTTACATAATCCGTAAAGAAGCGTCAAGATATGTTATCGATATCTTTATGCAATGCGTAAATAAGCGTACAGATGCGACATGGATATGTTTATGTGATCTCTAAAGAAGGGTAAAGATGCCTTATTGATATCTTTATGGAATGCTTAAAGAAGCGTACAGATGCATTAATGATACCTTTACGCGATCCGTAAAGAAGCATAAAGATGCCTTATTGATATCTTTATGCAATGCGTAAAGAATCGTACAGATGCGTTATGGACATCTTTACGCAATGCCTAAAGAAGCGTTAAGATGTGTTATTGATATATTTATGAAATGCATAAAGGATCGTACAGATGCGTTATGGATATCTTTACGCAACGCCTAAAGAAGCGTTAAGATGCGTTATTGATATATTTATACAATACGTAAAGGAGCATATAGATGCATTATGGATATCTGTAAGCAATGCTTAAAGAAGAGTCAAGGTACATTAATGATACCTGTACGAAATCTGCAAAGATGCGTTAATACTGATAGCACCTGCGTTTACAGATGTTTATCTGACTTAAAGCTTACTTAACATGCCGATAACTTCGCTCAGTAAGTTCTGCGGTAAGAAGCACTCATTATCGTGGGGTACATTTTTCATGACAGCACTATTTTCAGTGGCCGGGGCTTTCGTTTTCTTCTTTTATGATACAAAATAACAAACAATTTGAATTTACTTTGTCAACTCATGCAAGGTTCTCTTACACTAGGTATAAGGTAATCTCCACAATACGTATACATTAGTACAAGGATACAGATGTATACTGATCATTATACAGAACTTATACATATACTTCAGTGTACATCAGTATACCTTTCTGTGCACATCATGTATACGAATTCATTATACACTGTACCTCCTTATGCATGCCATTTCATGCAGTGAACAAGCAGTGTAAGGTACTTGGTGAAAATATAAGGGGCCAAACTGAGACCAAACGGAAGGACTGTAAAGCTAGAATATTTAACAGCACGGGAAAAAAGAAACAGGAAAAATCCCAAAATGTCTGATGATCTGGAAAAAATATCAAAATGGTGATAACCAGACTTACGATCAAAACTGAAGAGGAAATCACCCTTGTTGACGTATGACAACAAGACTCTCCAATCCTCACACTTGAACTTTTGCTTCTAAATAGTCTGGTTGACATGCCTCAAATTGACAATAAGCCTTTTCTTGCCTGACGATTGCATAGACACAGAGATGGGGCTCACAACATGTGGGACAAAAGGCACCTCAACAACAGAGTAATTTAGATATAGCCAACTCGACAAAAGATACATTCTCCAAAGCTGACTGATTGTTATAAAAAAGTTTTCTACAAGATGTACTGATGAAAGGGATCTGATAAACAAATTTTATAGTTTGGAAAAATAGAAAAATGATCTCTGGTTAAAAATTTTGTTTCAGATGAGCTTTCGACTACCAGTCTGTAGTCTTTATCGAGTAATAGATAGGAAGCGCAAACATTAAAATATATACTAAGGAAAGTGTGAAAAAACAAAATTATAATAAAAACAATAGAAATGCTTGTGTGCGAGTAAAAAATGCTAATGTGAGGTTCAAAATAAAATTGAATATTGTCTTGGTAATTGTTTCGCATTATTGTCAGCAATGTTTGTAATTGCTGTGCCAGAATTCCAAAGTTTTTCTAACACAGAAATATCCCTTGTCAATCACGCGTGCATTGTCAAAGTCGATGGAATGGTCGATCAACCAGGCATGTGAAGCAATGTTGGAACCTTTTTAAAAGGTTTTCATGTTTCTAATATGTTCTTTCTTCCTTGTTTGTAAACATCTGCCAGTCTCGCCGATATAACTCCATGGACAATCGACGCATCGGATCTTGTAAACGACATTTGTTTGTAGTTTCGCGGGTGGTCTTGATTTCAGAGAAACAAATTCTTGTTGTAATGCCTTAAGGGGTCTGCTTGTAGTTTGTATTCCATTGTTTCTTAGAAGTCTTGAGAGAGGTTCGGTTAGGCCTTTGATGTAAGGTAAAACTGCGAAACCAATGAGTAAGTCAGAAGGATCAGCCCAACCAAAGAACATTCCTACCACTTCTTCTGGAGATGGTGTGGTTGCCGGGGGTGGTTTCTTCTTCAGGATGTTAGATATGACCGAAAGTGGGTAGCTGTTCGATTTCAGAGCATCAGTGACATGGATTAATTCTTTCGTTTTTCCCTCGGGGGTACTTGGGAGATTAGAAGCACGATTCAGGAGAGTGGTGGCAGTATTCAGCTTTTGTTTCATTTCGTGGTGTGAATAAAAATCCAGATATCGGTCTGTGTGAGTAGATTTCCTGTAAACATTGATGGTTATGACGTCATTGTTCCTGGATACCAAGGTGTCTAAGAAGGGTATCTGTCCATTATTCTCAGGTTCGATGGTAAAAGCTATCTCTGGGTCAATTGAGTTAAGAGTGTCATGAAAGGATGCGACAGAATGTTTCTTTATAATAACAAAACTATCGTTGATGTAGCGCTTCCAGATTTTTGGAGGTGTTGAAGAGGCAGTGATGGCTGTTTCCTCGATTATCTTCATGCAGAGATTTGCAACAACAGCGCTAACAGGGCTGCCCATTGTGCAACCATGAATCTGTTTGTAGATGGAGTCATTGTAAACGAAATAATTGTTTGAGAGAGTAAACTCCAGAAGAGAAACAATATCATCTGTAGTGAGGCTGGTTCTTAGATGTAGGGTTGTATCTTCATTGAGTTTTTTTCTGATGCATTCACAAGCTTTCTTAACTGGGACGGCAGTAAAGAGTGAGACGACATCAAAAGAAACCATGGCTTCGTCATCGGAAATTTCTAGATTGGTGACTTAGTCAACAAATTCACTTGAGTTGGAGATAGAGTGGCCGTTACAGTTCTGGATAGGTGCCAGGATGTCGGTGAGAAATTTGAATGTGTTATAGAGAGCAGAACCAATACAAAAGACAATGGGCCAAAGAGGGTAACCTGGTTTGTGATGTTCAATAGAACCTCGTATGGCGGGTGGAACAGTGTCCGTGGATCGAAGTTTACGATGAGTTGGCTCGTCAATCTTATCCTTCTTCTTGAGATCTAGTAACATGTGGTTAAGTTCTCTTTCAATTTTGACAAACGGAGATTTCTGGACGAGCTGGTAAGTCAAATGATCACTGAGTAAGGCTTCCATTTTCTCGTTATAATCAGATCTATCCATAACAACAAAACTCATTAGCATTTTTTACTCACACACAAGCATTTCTATTGTTTTTATTATAATTTTGTTTTTTCACACTTTCCTTAGTATATATTTTAACGTTCGTGCTTTCTATCTATTACTTGTTAAAGACTACAGACTGGTAGTCGAAAGCTCATTTTAAACAAAATTTTTAACCAGAGATTGTTTTTCTATTTTTCTAAATGTCTTATCCTGGTTACTCATCTATTTTTAAATTTTATAGTATCAGTAACAAAGTAATTGGCACCAAGTCAATAGTGTACCAATAGTGAAGTCTGCCTTTAAGGACTGGCAATTCAGAATTCTGTTTGTATTCAAGCAAGTTGTAATCGTAATCGAAATTGAGTAATAAACTAGTCTCTTTCTCTAAAAAATTCTAAATTGGAAAGATGCCTAACTACTAAATATGATAAGTACATTAAATACTTAACTTGTATGACAAGCTCGTGGCTAGATTCTTATTTACGTCCAATGTTAGAAGAGAAGCCAAAACTTGACTGACCATAACTTGAGGGCCTGAGTTGTTAATGACCCAGGCACTCGGATCTCCAATGACCTTGCTGATCACACATGAGCCAAATATCACTGGGCTTTGCCTTGCTACTAGGTGTGAAGGAACAAGAATTGGACTTAAAGTTAAATTGACGTTGGCAAGCAAATGGAGTAGTGGTGACAGATAGCTGACTCTGCTTGACTGTAGACTTCACTTTTAGTTGATAATGATCTTTTCTTTTGCTCTGTGTGTCAAGTGCGTTTCTCGTCCTCTAACCCGCATTTTTTAGCGTCAGCCTCTGTTTGTTCCACCTTTAAATTACTTCAAATTTTCTTTCCCCAAGAATGGTGGAAGCCAAGCGAACTTCCACGAGGTCTGAATTGAAGTAAACCTTTTTTTTTGTTCTCTTCAAATTTGAAGGATATTTTGGAGTCTTCTCTGAGCTTTTTTGCAATAGAATTGGTACTGATTAAGAAATCTTCTTCAGTATTGTCTGAAAGTGATCAACTTCTTATCAAAGTAAGTGTGAAGCCTTTGAGCCGACTGGCTTATAGCTGCCAGAGCTCATCCTGGTTTCTGTAGGATAAAGTGGCTAGGAGTATTTCTACTCCCCCTGGATGGAATGCTAGTCCATTGCAGGTCACTACCCCTGAAATTTGTTAGGTTTCCCCAACAATTCGCTGGTACCCATTTATATTCCTGAGCGGAGAGAGGCACTGTGAGAGTTAAGTGTCTTGCCCAAGAACACAAGACAGTGTCCCCGGTCAGGGCTTGAACCCGGACCACTTGATCTTGAGGCCACCACGCCTCCCAACTTCTTATCAAGGTAATCTATAAAAAGAGCAGACAACAATGCCATATCAGAAGATTCATGTGAATGCTCTGTTGAAGCCAGAGGAGGTAGCTCTGGATTAAGATCAGCATGGTTTTGAGTATCCAACATAATTTAGAGGGCAGAAAAGCAGCCATGTAACTAGAAAGAACACAAATGAAGACAATGCGATACATGTACCAATGCCCTGCCCTTGTCCCCAGGGACAATATTACACAATCCATGATAAATAAATGTCTTTATTATTATTTGGCATCAAGAAACAGAGACTGCTTACATAGGCATTCGGTTTTAGAAATGCATCATCGTGTGAAACAAGCAGTGCAAAAAGGAAGGACAAAATATAATTATATATAATCTTACTGCAGAAAAAAACTCACAATTGAGGAAAAAAAGTCACCAAAGCCAGCAAAAGATAATACAGTTGCATGATCTGATGTCAGTAATAGTTTCACCAAACAAAATACTCATTTTGTCGGCCATTTGGAAGTTTATGACCTCTCTGCCCGCAAAAGTGGCAACTTTCTCAGTATGGCCAGGGTGTTGGCATGACTTTAACACTCTCAAGAATTTTTCAAGTGTGCATCTGTGCCTTGGGCAGACAGTAATGGACACAAGTTGTGTGGCAAGGATACCATGAATATACCTGCTTTTGCCATGATTAGATCGCCTTCTCTAACATTGCCAAATTTTGGAAAACGGCAACCTAACAAAGAACCTTTTTATTATTATCAAATTTTGATAAGAAAAACTGTACATGGGGTTCAGAGCCACTTTAAATTGTCAAAAAATTTGATGTGGCTGTGAACCCCAATTCTGAAATGGCTGTTTTTCACCTTATCTATCTAAAGCTCAGAAAATTCATATGCAACCCTTCTTTGTAATCAAATCACTGTTTTGAAGTTGGGATTAACTTTTGTGGAACAACTTGCTTCACCAGATTCGTCTTGATGCTCTGGGACTACTCTGTGATTCTTCACGAACAACCGAATCAGTAACAGAGATTGACCTCCAGCTTCTTCAATTATTTGTAGCTCCAAATATGAATAACCAAACTCCTTCCTTTCGGCAGCAGGCAGGAGCACATGTAAAAAAGGTAATGAGTGAAAATGGGAATATGTTATTTCTATGTTGTTTAGTAAAGTATATTATTGTGTTGAATAGCAAGCACCACACATTGAATCATTATAGAAAAGATGGAATTATATTTTAGCCCAGGTGCATATAACCAACCTATGTCTATTTTTAGGCTTTTTATCCTTGTTCATTATTTAGGTTTGTCTGCCTCGTTCCCAGGAACTCTCATCTTCCCACCCCCTGGAGCGAGAGAGGAGACACCCTGGTTGGGTTTGGTCACATGCTTCTTTCTCAATTGAGAACATCAGGAAGGGGTCCTCTCTAATCAGATAATTTGTCACGTTGAGCTTTGTCAAATTCAAAGCATTGCGCTGCGACTGTCGTACCTTCGATGTTTTACAGTAGCCTTCAGGCTCCAATTTCGAATAGCATTTATTTCAACATTAATTTGAAGGCTATGCAAGGCTGTCTTGAGGCTATTTACCGTGGTAGTGATGCTGTCGCCATCTTACCAACTGGATATAGAAAGTCAGTCATCTTCTTCCTTCATTGCTCCTCAACAAAATCAAGAGATTTTAAGCAGTGCAATCTCATCTGGTAGTAGTTTCTCCTTTGAATGCACTCAATCAAATTGATGCAAGAAATGTAACGTCTCTAGACAAACATATAGCTTTCTTAAAGTAAAGCTATGGCAGTCTCGAAAGGAAAGCGGGACGAAGATAAAGACATTCATGATACTTGCAAACAGTCCTAATCAATCAACCAGGCCCAGTGTCACAATATGGAATGCAAGTAAGCATAACGTTAACAAAATGTTTCAAACTTTGTCTCTGGAAAGCAATTATTTAGAGAGCTTAAAACATATCTTGCAATAGAAATGAGTCTAACCAAGGTATCAGCACAACAGAAATTGCATGAAAGTGTCAAACTCTGCAAAGCGACATGCAGTTAACAGTGGAAACCATGCAGACCTAAGACCTCTAAAACATTTGCTATAAAATAGTTAAACAGGCCATTCTACTTACAAATCCTCCTAATAAGCGTGAAGTGCCCTTCAGAAATATGCGTGAAGCAAACAAAGGTTGAGACCGATAATTAAAATGTTACGAACTGTAGGATAGGAGTCGTATAGGCTAGTTAACCCCATTTTACAATGATTAATGACAAAAGAAAAATGCTATTTTTCTTTTTCTAACTTTCTTTCAGCCAAAGATGAATCTAGTTTATCAGCAGTGACAGCGAAATTCTGACCGCAATGAGTCATTCTGTAATCCTTTGTGTTCTACAGAGATTGGGGCACCAATGGTGAAACTTCACCCTTTTGCTCCTTTAGAAGACTGACTTTGTCTTTCAGTGATCATGGTCCTGAATGCTGTGAAATTATTTAATCGCTGTTCACAAGGCCTTAATTCATTCCAAAGTAAAGATCTTCCATATACAGCTGTTACATATGTGGCTTGTCTTACCATATTCGGAGAAACATGTGTTTTGTAATTGCGTGTGTCTTACATGAAGTAGGCGTTAAAACGAGTTTAGTTGCTTTCCAAATGGTGTCTTGTTGTGCCATCCGCAACATGGTGTCAGAAGTGTTTTGTTAATCTTCAAGCAAGCTGCAATGCTCAAGATTCCTTCTTCTGGTTGATATTCAGTCAAAGCAGTTACTGAAGCAAAGCAAAGCGATAATTCCGTGGTTAACAGTTAGTACAGCGACTTTCTTGTGTCGACCACATGGGTGGAAAACGAAACGATGTCGGACACTGAACAAGCTCCTCCACTGTCAGCTCCACAGTCGACTCCACCACCTCAAATCTTCAGACAAATTTTCCAGTACGAAGCGCTATGGTTTGTGGTGAACATCTCACGAGCAACTGGGAATTTTTCAAGCAACAATGGCATGATCAGAAAGGTCAGTCTGTTCGATTAGCAACTTTTTGCTCCATTATGGGAAAGGAGTGCCTGCAAATTTTTCTGAATCTAAATTTTGGCACCGAGGAACTGATGATAACTTCAGCACTGAAAGCATTGGAAACGTACTTCCTACCAAAGAGAAATGTGGTCTATGAGAGGTATGTTTTCAACTTGTGTGTTCAATCGTCTGAGGAAATTGTTGATTGCTATGTCAATAGATTAAGAAAACTCGCATCATCCTGTCAGTTTGGAACACTTACTGACGAAATGATACATGACAGCCTAGTTATTGGAATACAAGATAAGGGTACAAAGGTAAGATTGCTTAGGGAGAAAGACTTGTCTTTGGATAGAGCTCTTGACATGTGTAAGTTAAGCGAAGTAACGAATAAGCAGCTAAAATTGATTCAAAAGGATGAGAAACAGAACAATGAGGAACTAAACTTAGTTCAGGGTAAGCGTAAATCCAAAAAAGACAGGAAGCCTCCACATCTGGAAAAAATGTCAAATCAAAAGAAACCTAACAAACCATATCCAAGCAAAACGTAGAAATGCAAGTATTGTGGTCAGCAAAAGAAGCATGCCAAACAGACAGATTGTCTAGCTTTTGGTCAGCAATGTCGTAGTTGTAAAAGAATGAATCACTTTGCCAAGGTGTGTATGGCCAGCAAAGAGAAGGTTCATGTGGCTGAAGAGGCAGAAGGGTATGACTCAGAGGAATCATTGTTAAAGGTAGAAGAGATCACTGCCATTAATGGAAGTGGGAAACAATTAACATCCAGTATTACTTTCATAATAGAAGAGTACCAAGAGCAACTGGTGTGTCAGTTGGACAGTGGTGCAACTTGCAATGTGATCAGTCACAAGAACTTAGCTCAACTGTTACAGAATGGTGATCCTCCTTTGTGCAAGTCCAATGCTCAGCTGAAGATATTTGATGGTACCTTGATACAGCCTGTTGGTGAAACCACAATTACAGCAGAGAGAAGGGGCAAACGAGTGGACCTGAGATTTCAAGTTGTTGAGAGTTCCAACAAACCCCTGTTATCAGCTGGGACGTGCAAGCAGTTGGGGCTCCTGAAGGTGGATTTAGATCCTGAAGAGTCCATTCATGTCCTGAAAAGCAGTTACCTTACCAGAGATCAGATTCTGGGTGACTACAAAGATGTCTTTGAAGGGCTAGGCCATATTGGTGGTACAACCATAGTCACAGATCCTAGTGTCAAACCAGTGCAGCATTCTCCACGTTGAGTGCTAGTTGCATTGAGAGACAAAGTGAAGGCTAAACTGGATGACCAAGAAGAGAGAGGAATTGTGGAGAAAGTCACAACACCAACTGACTGGATCAGCAGCATGGTTGTGGTCACAACACCCAACAAGATCCGAATTTGTTTGGATCCTAATGATCTCAACAAAGCAGTCATCCGTCCTAAGTACCAGATGCCCACATTAGACGAATTATTGCCTAAGCTCAATAAAGCTAAAGTATTTAGTACCTTAGATGCCAAAGATGGGTTTTACCAGGTCGGATTGGATGAGAGCAGCAGTCTCAAGACAACCTTCTGGACACCCTTTGGGTGTTACAAGTACTTGGTATCAACTTGGCTCTGAAAGAATTTGAATGTAAATTGCATGAGAAGCTTGATGGAGTAGGAGTCATCAGGGATGACATATTAGTGATGGGTTTTAGAGAGACTGAGGATGAAGCAAACTGAAATCATGATGAGAACCTTCTCTGTCTGCTCTCATGGGGCACTTGATTACCAAGGAAGGGTTACAGCCAGACCCAGAGAAAGTAAAGGCAGTACAAGAAATGCCGAAGCCTACATCCAGGAAGGAACTGCTGAGTCTCCTAGGATTTGTTAATTATTTGTCAAAGTTCCTCCCAAGGCTGTCAGAGGTTGCTCAGCCACTGAGAGAGATGACCTCAAAGGAAGCAAAGTTCGTCTGGTCTCAGCAACATGAGAGAGCATTCCAGGAAGTGTGAGAGCTTGTAGTCAAACACCCGGTGCTCAAGTATTATGATATACAAGAAGAGGTCACAGTACAATGTGATGTGAGCGAGTATGGGTTAGGTGCAGCGTTACTGCAAAATGGCCAACCAGTCGCTTTTACTTCACAGTCATTATCACAGACTGAGAGACAATACGCTCAAATTGAGAAAGAATGTCTAGCAATTGTCTTCTCCTGCGAGAGGTATAGTCAGTACCTTGCTGGTCGTTAGAAGATAACAGTTGAGTCAGATCAGAAACCCTTAAAGTCCATTTTCCAAAAGGCAATCCTCTCTGCTCCTTGTTGACTGTAAAGGATCCTTGTTGACTATAAAGGATTATGTTAATGTTACAACGCTTTAACATAGAGGTTAAATACAAGCCAGGTGCACAGTTGTATGTTGCAGATCACTTGTCTAGAGCCTCACTAACTGGCAAGAAGGAGATGACAGACAACTTCCAAGTTTTTGCTCTTGAACTTGAAACACTCACTCCATTTGACTCCATCAAAGTGGCTCCATAAAAGTTAACTCAGCTGCAGAAGTGCACATCACAAGACCTTGTCTTAGAGACCCTGAAGACTACTGTTCTGTCAGGATGGCCAGAGAAGAGAGGAATGCCCAGTACCAGTTCGAGACTACTGGAATTACAGAGAGCGCATGTCAGCGCATGATTGTCAGCATGTCAGCGCATGATTGTTCCCAAAGCCATGAGGCCGGAGATGCTCTCAAGAATTCTTTCAAGTCATCAAGGAGTTGCTTTATGCTTAAGGAAGGCTAAAGACATTGTGTTCTGGCCAGGAATAAATTCAGAAATAAAAGACCAAGTCGAGAGATGCTCAACCTGTGCAGAGTTTCAGGCTAGGAATGCTAGTCAGCCCATGCAGGCACATGAAATCCCTACCTTTTCCTGGAGTAAAGTGGCCACAGATTTGTTCACTCTCAGTGGGAAGAATTACATCAGGGTTGTTGACTACTTCTCAGATTTTGTGGAAGTCTCTGAACTTGAGGACACCACCTCATGTGCAGTTATTCAAGTGCTTAAAGAGCAATTCAGTAGACATGGGATCTCGGACACAGTTGTCTCAGATCACAGTTCACAGTACAGCAACCAGGAATTTCATGAGTTTTCACCCAGCTGGGAATTTAACCATGTCACATCCTCGCCATACTACCTGAAGTCGAATGGTAAAGCGGAATCTTCAGTGAAGGCAGTCGAACTACTGTTCAAGAAGGCTGAAGGTGATAGAAAAGATCCTTGGCTAGCTCTATTAGACTACAGGAACACTCCCACCAAAGGCATAGGAGCCAACCTGGCTCAGAGACTTAAGTCGTGCTGAACACGAACTCTCTTACCTACAGCGTCAAGGCTTCTCCGTCCCAAAGTTAGTGCACATTCCACAGAGAAATTAGAGTGGAAAAGGCGAAAGGCCAAGTTTTACCATGACCATCGTTCGAAGCAGTTACCTGAGCTGGAGATTGGGCAAGAAGTCAGAATTGCACCCTTGCAAAAGAACCAAACATGGAAACAACCGACCTGTGTCGAGAAACTCTCAGATAGGTCCTACGTAGTCCAATCAGGCAACAAAACCAGAAGAAACAGGCAGTTCCTGAGACCGGCAGTTGAACCCGCAACATTGGAAAAGCAAAGCACCAATGTTGGTACACCTGCGTCAAGAGAGAATTGCAAGGAGATGCCTAGAGTCCCTGAGTTACCTGCTAAATCTACTGGTCCTGAACAAGGTTCTCTAGATGGATCTGTTGCTGAAGAAACAAAGGCTACATTGTCAGCATCCCAGAACACGACAACCCGGAGTATTTGTCCACCCTTGAGATTTAAAGATTTTGATTTGATCGTTCGAAGCAGTTACCTGAGCTGGAGATTGGGCAAGAAGTCAGAATTGCACCCTTGCAAAAGAACCAAACATGGAAACAAGCGACCTGTGTCGAGAAACTCTCAGATAGGTCCTACGTAGTCCAATCAGGCAACAAAACCAGAAGAAACAGGCAGTTCCTGAGACCGGCAGTTGAACCCGCAACATTGGAAAAGCAAAGCACTAATGTTGGTACACCTGCGTCAAGAGAGAATTGCAAGGAGATGCCTAGAGTCCCTGAGTTACCTGCTAAATCTACTGGTCCTGAACAAGGTTCTGTAGATGGATCTGTTGCTGAAGAAACAAAGGCTACATTGTCAGCATCCCAGAACACGACAACCCGGAGTATTTGTCCACCCTTGAGATTTAAAGATTTTGATTTGAGTCGTTAAGCAAAGGCTAGACTTTGAAAACTTTAAGTTGATTTAGCAAGTTTTTTGGTGAGACCAAGTTAGTCTAGACACTGAACACTTTCGTACGGAAACATGTTAATTTATAGTTTATTTCACCAGTTTTCGGCAAGAGTGTTTTAGTTTTTTTTTTAAAGAAAGGGAGATGTTACGTATATGGCTTTTGTTACCATATTTGGAGAAACGTGTTTTGTAATTGCATGTGTCTTACTTGAAGCAGGCATTAAAACGAGTTGAGTTGCTTTGCAAATGGTGTCTTGTTGTGCTGTCCACAACAACAGCCAGACAGCCTTGGCCTCAGCCGTGGTGAGAAATCCTTCATTCGTCTTCTTGAAGAGATGTTTACGATGTGTGGGACCACACAACCCACAGCAAGTTTGATTTCCGTTATCAAACAATGGATAAGTTTTCTTCGCTGTTTGCAACATTTTAGTGCCAGACATTGTCGCAGAACATTGCATGAGACTGATGTAAAAAGCTGGTTTATTTTGGTTGCAATACATCCGGTACTCCCGTAGGCTCAGTATCAACAAAATTCATACTAGGCTGCCCCTCCCTTCAATAATCTAATTGTCATATCCCAGAAATTCTGGGGGACACGTGACCAGACCCAACTAGGGTTTCTCCTCTCTCACTTCAGGGGGGTGGGAAGATGAGAGACCTTGGGAACAAGGTTGTTGGTTTGTCAGGCAAGAGCTCAAAACAAAATATTTTTATACAAAAAAAAGGTAAGTTTGAAAGCAGTGATCTTAATTTTACTTCAAAAATGGTGAGATTTTGACTTATGGTATTTACGTATTATTACCATACTTCTAAGGTGTTCATTTCACTTTAAAAAATGGTATAATGTTCAGTTCATGAGAACAGGCAACCTTAAAGATGTTGATTTCCCTAAAAAGTAAAATATTCATTTCACTTAAATGCACAACCTCAGAGATTTTAATTTTACCATGAAAAACAGTATAATGATAAACACTCAACTTCAAAGATGTTGATTTCATTTTAAACAGCAAACTGTTGGTTTCATGTTGACACATGACTTTGAAGAGGCTGATT
The DNA here is from genome assembly GCF_964199315.1 of Orbicella franksi. Lineage (NCBI taxonomy): Eukaryota > Metazoa > Cnidaria > Anthozoa > Scleractinia > Merulinidae > Orbicella > Orbicella franksi. The sequence continues at coordinate 22,185,151 of NC_138148.1, read as the reverse complement.
TATTTAAAAAACAGTAATATATAGATTTTGCAAGGCCTAAAAGCAGAGCTCCCTATTACAATAATTAACCAGAAAGGAAAAAGAGGATTTGTCTTTCTTGGATCAGAAAGACAAAAAAATGATCAATTGTGAGGATGCAATTCTTCAACATGTAGTTTCACTATTGTTTCCAGTTAAATTTTAACAAACTTTACCCAATGAGCATATCCAATTTTTCCAAAACTATAGAAATCACGTATATGTATCAGGGACTTTTCAAGAGATGATTGTGGAAGGAATATATCTGAAGATAAGTCAACAACATGCCAGGGGTTAATTTTGCACCACAATTTTGCCTCTGCATGTACTCCCTTCCTCTCCCCCAGAGTAATAGACTGACTGATCCAATACAAACCCAGTATGCGGTCACCAATCAGCTTAAAAAAAAACATGCAACCTTGATGAGCTTTCGACCTGAGCGTGCAATATGATCATGTGATACTGATCAGCAGATACCTTGTTTTGACTGCTATCAATTAATCATAACATGAATGTCAAATATCAAAGATGTACCTATGGTAATGCTGCTCTCGTAGGTGTGGGGCTTGGTGTATGGGCATTTGTATGGACCAGGAGGGAGGGGTGAACTTAAGCCTAGCACCAATGTGCAAATAAGATCTGATCTGTCTGGATGATCCTGGCCATTGTGATGTAACTTGTGAGCCGGCCCGTGAAGTTTCAACGGCCGCTAAAAAGTGACAGCAGAAAAGTTTTTTCATCTGATGATTGCCCAAAAAATTTGAAAGAAAGCAATCAACACACCACAGGAATAAGATAACCTGTTAATACTATGTCCAATACTATGGTTTTGTAACAGGCCGAAATAAAGGACAGTTCCTTCACGTAAATACACACGTGTTTTTTTAATTCTCTTCTCAATTCTCCGACCCAGACCTCTCCCGGAGATTCTATTACAACAGTGTGGTGATTTCACAACAACAAATAATGTCATGCATTCGTTCGTCACACCATCCCCCTTAAAAGAAACACTAAATTAGAGTCCCCAAAATGTCACTAGCCAGATATAGAGTAAACAAAGTCTTAGTCCATCTGATAGTCAACTGTCCAGGCCAGTCTCCTTGGTGTCCAACGCGGTCTTTCCTGTGCTTTCTCGTCAATGGCGGGCGCCTTTTCAAATTCCTTAGCTGCCGGCGTAGGTTTGAAGTTCTGCTGCTTAGTTGGCTGGCCACTCTTTGAAGCTTCACCCACAGTGGATACTCTGTCTTTGCCAGTCTTACCTTCGGTTAGCCAGTTAACATAACTGTGTCTCTGGTACTTCTTAAGCCGGTCAACATGGACGACCATTGGTCCTGCCTTTCTTGCATCTGGGGTTATGTAGCCAAACAGGGTCCCCACACTCAAAGCCACAGTGTGATGCCTTGTGATCGTAGTACGGCTTGTTCCTTTCGCTCCCTAACTTCAAACGCTCACGGGCAAATGCATGAATGCGTTCCAATCAGGCCTACAGGCGGTGCACATATTCGGCTTTGTCCTGGTCACCACTTTCTTGCTCGAGACGCCCAAACTGAAGGTCAATTGGAAGGTCAATCTGCTGCCCAAACATTAGCTCACATGGAGTAAAGGAAGTGGTTTCATGGACAGCGAAGCGATATGCCATCAGCAGGACAGGCAAGTGGCTATCCCAATCCAGTTGATTCTCTGTTACAAACTTGGACAACATGCCTTCTATTGTCCGGTTGAATCGTTCAATCATTCCATCTGACTGTGAGTGGAGGGGTGTGGTTCTGGTTTTATTCATTCCCAGTGCCTCACACATTTCTTGAAACACTTTCGACTCGAAATTTCTTCCCTGGTCGGAGTGAATCTGCCTTGGGATGCCAAAACAAGCCACGAATTCTTTAACTAACACTCTTGCTACAGTTGTGGCCTCTTGATTGGGAATTGCGAAGGCTTCTGTCCACTTCAAAAAGTAATCCCCTATGACAAGGATGTACTTGTTGCAACGGTCCCAATATGTTGAGAGCCACTCTCTGAAGGGGGCACCAACGTTGTAGGTCTGCAATGGCGCTTTTGGTGTGCGGGTCGGCCTCTCTCTGGAGGCGCAGAGGTCGCATGACCGACACCAGTCTTTCACACCTTTTGTGCACCTGGGCCAATAGAATCTTTCCTTAACTCTTCCCAACGTCTTATTGACACCTAAGTGCTCTGCGGTTCCCTCAGTGTGGAGCTCCTGGAGAACATCGTTTCTGAGACTGGAAGGCATAACAAGCTGCCAACGCACCTCGTCTCCCACTTCAGATTCCCACGGCCATCAGAGGACACCGTTTCGTAGGGACAGACGGTCCCATTGACTCCAGTAAGTCTTGATGGTTTTGTTTTTGGTTGACACATCCTTCCATGCTGGGCAAGAGGGACAGGACTCCTTCCATGCAATTATCTTTCTGAGGTCATCATCGGCAACTTGGCTAGCACGCAAGTCACATCTGCTAGAACTTTCGCTTGGGAACTGCTGGCATTCAGGTGGAGGTTTGGGATCTTGCTGAGGAGAGGAGAGGCTACCCCCCTCCTCAGGCTTGTCCAGGGCCTGAGGTGTACAGCATGGGACAACATCTGCACTTCTAGAATCTGCGACTGATGTGGTATCCCGCTTTTGTTCGACATGATCGCAGTATCAGCAGTCACCGCATGGCCTTATTGAGAGAGCGTTAGCATTCCCATGGTGTATACCAGAACGGTGTTCAATCTTGAAGTCATAAGTACCTAGCAGTTCTAGCCACCTGGCAAGTTGTCCCTCTGGATTTTTGAACTTCAACAGCCATTTCAAAGCACCGTGGTCTGTGCAGACGAGAAATTGCCTTCCACACAAGTAGTGGTGGTAGGTCTTTACTGCCACAATAACTGCCAAGAGTTCCTTGCGCCTCACGCAGTAGTTTCTCTCACTCTTGTTCAGTGATTTGCTGTGGAACGCAATCACCTTCTCCTCCCCTTGGATTTGGGATAATACTGCGCCAAGGCCAGTGTTGCTTGCGTCTATGTCCAAAATAAACAAGCCATCAAGTGTGGGGAAGGCCAAAATGGGAGCTGTTGTTAGCAGGCATTTGAGCTGACAAAACGCGTCTTTGCACTCTCTTGTCCATCAGAATTCTCTTTGTGCTTCGGTAAGTGTGTAAAGAGGTCTGGCGATGTCAGGAAAGCCACGGACAAAGCGTCTGTAGTAGGAGCAAAGGCCCAGAAAGCTTTTAACATCCTTTGCTGTTCGTGGGTAAGGCCAAGTATGTACTGCTTCAATCTTCTTGGGGTCAGTAGATATGCCATGGTCGCTCACCACATGGCCAAGAAAAGGTAGCGGTCGCTGGAGGAGAATGCACTTCTTAGGGCTTAATTTGAGGCCGACATCGTGAAGCCGCTGTAATACGGTGCGGAGCCTCTGAATCGCTTCTCTGAACTTGCAGCCATGGACTATGATGTCATCTAAGTAAATAAGGCACACCTCTTAAGGTAGCCCAGACAACACCTTTTCCATGAGCCGCTCGAAAGTTACAGGGGCATTGCAGAGACCAAAACTCATGACCGTGAACTGGTATAGGCCATTTCCAGTTGTGAAGGTAGTTGTTGGCTTGTCGGCCTTGGCCATGGTCACCTGCCAGTAACCACTACAGAGGTGTAGTGTGGAAAACCAGTTGCAGCCTGCAAGTGTATCTAAGCAATCATCAATCCTCGGAAGAGGGTAGCTGTCCTTAATTGTCACGTCATTAAGTTTACGGTAATCAACGCAGAAATGAGTAGACCCATCTTTCTTCTTCACTAATACGATGGGTGATACCCAGGGACTTGAGGAAGGCTCAATCACTTTTTTCTGAAGCATTTCCTTGATAAGGGTATTGGCTTCGGCTCTTTTGTGTGGGGGGAGACATCTCGCTGGCTGACGGATGGGCTGTGAAGATCCAGTGTTGATTGTATGCGTTACTAAGATGGTATGGCCAAGGTCGTCGGAGGAAACTGCAAATACATCAGCAAACTCGGTCAACAGTTCGGCAAGGTGTGAGCGCTCGTCAGGGTTTAGAAGATTAGAGCTGCATTCGAACAAGTCTAAGAGGTGTCCAGGGACAGAAGGCCTACCACTGTCTGGCTCTACAGCAGCTGTCATGCTTTCACCCTCCTCGCGTACCTGGCAAAGAGCCACGCTGGATTGTCCAATGTGGGAAGGTTCAACAAGTTCGATAGGTTCACACATAGCTGCCACGGTGTCCTTGTATAATGTACGAGGATAATCTGTGGGGCTGAGCACTCTTAATGGAATAATGTCAGATGCTCCATCTACCAGGCTTCTAGCTAGCATCAGGTGGTTCACTTCCATCAGTCTGGCCGTAGGTTCCAGCAGTCCTAGGGTAGGACCAACTATCTTGCCAGCTACAAAAGCTTCGCTCCAAGGAGGGGTGACTGATGTGCGGTCAATGAACACTCGAAAGCAGCTGGGGGAGAGTGATTGCCCTTGCTTGGCTTCACTGCCATCTCCAAACTGTAGCTCATAGCAGCCATCTTTAAGCACCAATTGGCAGTCATATCGACGAAGGAAATCTAAACCAAGGATCCCCTCTGGTTCGATCTCTGCTACCCACATCGTACAGTCAAATTCTTGGTCACCTAGTCTGAGTGTCGTGTTTCCACGTCCCAGGAAAGAAGAGGGGCGTCCATCGGCCAGTTTCATGGTGTCAAGAACGTGCTGAAGCTGTCTTGGTGTTGATTCTGGATGGCAAGAGATGGCTTCCCACGTTTGGGACTTCAGGATGGTGATGTTTGCTCCTGTGTCCACTAAAAACTTGACTGGCATTCCATTCACGAACCCGCTAACATACAAGCCGTCATTGTCGGCACCCACGGCATCTGTTTTGATTGAAGGTAAGGTGGGCCTTAGCATTGATTGGTTTGTTGGGCTCTGGCCCTTGAACTCGACAGTGTCTCGTTTCCTGGACATTCCTGCGGCTGTTGAGAAGCTAGCCTCCCCGATGGTGTACGCAACCCATCCCCGAGACGTTTAGGGCAGTAGCGTTGAATGTGCCCCTGGGCACCACAAGCCCAACACTCTGGTGAATTCCAGGCCCTTTGCCGACTACGTTGCAAAAAATCGGAGGTATCTTGTGGTTACTGGACCAGGCCTTGTACCAGTGTTTTAAGCTCATGCAGTTCTTGCTTGAGAGTTGAATCTGCTGGTGTCGGGCTCTGCGTAGTTACCGCCTGTAATATCTTCGTTCCACTACTACGTTGTTTCTCAGCAGAGAAAAATGCCTCAACTTCAACACCAGCATCCAACGCCTCCGTGAGAGTAGCTGCCTTGGCTTGATGGACCTTCCAACGAAGTTCTGGATCGGTCAATGCCTCAATGAACTGGTCTTTTGCGATCAGCTCTCGAAGGGAAATCGGGGCACTGGGGTAGGCCTGTCTTGTCAACCTCCGGATTGCCTGAGCCAATTCAGGGAGGCTTTCGGGTGGGGCTTCGTAGGGAAACCCGAAACATTTCCGTTCTGTTTGATGTTCCAAATCTGCTATCAAGTGCTGCAACCAGGTCAGTGTAGCTAGTACGCTGGGTTTTGTCAAGATTGCCAAGCACTGCCTGAGCTGGGCCACTCAGACTGACCGCCAGGTAGGCTGCTTTGGTTCGCCTATCCCATCCATTTATCTCTGCTACAAGCTCGAACTGGGCTTTATAATCCTCCCACAGAGTTGAACCATTGTAAAGTGAGGGACGGACACGTGGCTTCTCTTCTTTTTGTGGAAGCTGGTGATAAGAGCTGGGTGAAAGAGGGACTGGAAGTTTGCTAAAACGCACCTCCTCGTGATTGCTAAACAAATCCAGACCGCTATCATGGGGACTGGTGCCCAATGTAACATGACTGTCACGCTGTTTTGTTTCGAGGGCATCGAGGCGTTTACTAAGTTCGCCGAAACAATCCTCTAAGGCACTGTTTTGCTTTTCGATGCCAATGCTGATTGCCATAATTGCCTTTAAGACTTGGTCTACGGTTTCGTCGTTGCCGTGTCTTTCAGTATGTGGAGTACTACTCCCGACCAGGACAGGAGATTTCACCATTGTCGTCGCATCCTTTTCAGTTGGAGCTAAATCCTCGGAATTCAGGTCAATCAGCGGACCAAAATTAACCTCACCATCATTATAGTGCGCCATACTATCAGTTTGGCAAGTCCTACACCGCTGCCACCAATGTAATGGGCCGAAATAAAAGACAGATCCTTCACATAAATACACACGTGTTTTTTTAATTCTCTTCTCAATTCTCTGACCCAGACCTCTACCAGAGATTCTATTACAACAGCATGGTGATTTTGCAACAACAAATAATGTCACGCATTCGTTCGTCACAGTTTTAAAAAACCAGATGTCCAAAGGCACAAAAACATGTAAGATTTTGAGACTGCTCAATTGAAAACGTGATTGAAAAGTGAGGCATTTAGCCTGTTTTGTGGGCAATATCTGGAGAACCCAACGATGTGCAACAAGAACAGAAAAATGTGATCTTCATATGGTTTAAAACGTTTGAATGGTGATGAAAATGAATCGTTTAACAAAGGCATAAAAATGATCAGTGGGTTTAAACCCATTATTTTGTAAATGATAGCATGGAGGACCTCCTGATCTATACTTGAAACCCTTGCACTATGAGAAAGTATTAGATGGAAAATGCTCCCTCGAAAAGACATTTGAACTATCAGGTCATGTACTGGGTGGGAAAGTAAATAATGTGCCAAGGAATTATTTTTATATGTTAAATTATCTGCAAAACCATCAAAGATAACAATATTTTCTTCTGCAAGGTGAAGCAAGCTTCTGAGCAAAGTAGCTACCCAGACATTGTGTGGATATCTTAGATGATAATATGATAATATGTGGACTTAGCCAAGCCTAAAAGCAGAGCTCCTCAGTTATTTTTTGGAATGTTGTTACTAATGAAAATAATCCTACATGCATGTGAAGTAAATTGCAAACAATTTAATAGTTTCAGGTGGAACTAGGATTACATCAGCAGATCGAGGTGTAAGATGGTGTGATTATGAGATATAGAACCATGATTTCAAGGATTTCTGAGAAGCTACCAAAAATCTTGATCACATAACAGAACTGTCTTCTGTACTTTTTGGTGGCATTTCTTGTTCTTTCCTACCTTATTCAGAAAGACAAGACATTGTTATTAATCATTATATTCTTTCTTAGTTAACATGGGGACTCCCACACAAAAGAAGTTTACACATTTTTTTGTTGTGGGGATTGAGTGAGATGCAGTGGCTACAATATACTTAGTCCCTAAATCTCTACCAAATGAAATCTCACAAAAATACCAAAATAGTATACATATGTGAAAAGTTGGAAAGTTTTGTTTTCTAACTTGATCCCCAAAGATACATTTAGCCATCTTCACTTTTGTATGGAGTCTCCTCCTGCTGGAAGGGTTTGCAATAAGCAAAATCACTCTGGCATGAATGGTAATTATGATGTTTTTTTGCTGATCATGAATACTCGCATAGGCTTCTAATAACAATTTTATTATTCAGTTTCAATGTGATTTGTCCTTTTTCTTGACTGAGATTGTGGACTACAGGAGCTGTTATTGGGTTTAATTAATTAATTTTGCTATGATTGAATTATACCAAGAATTATAAGTAAGCTAAGAGTAATTTATATTATGTACATGTATTTTGTCTGCACTACACAACCAAATGCACTCAAAGGTTATGAGGCATAGGTACATTTGTCAGAAGAGCCCAGCATATCCAAGATATGTTTTGATTGACACATCAGTTAAGATAATTTACAGCAAAATGGATAAACAATACATCAATATCGTACACGCACCAAAGCTGGATATGGGGTTATAAGACAATCATTTAATCAACAGATTGAAATAATTTATAAATTAGAGAACACTATTTGTACAGCAGTAGGGAACAAATTAACCTTGAGATGTAGATCGTAATGTTTTGACTGCTTACTGCTAGTCTGCTTCAGGTGATAAGGTCGACTGATTGCACGGTATCATTTATATCACAAAGGTTGGCTGTGATTCAACCAAATTTACCTGGAAATTCACCCAAGCATTTCACCAAACCGAATAAATTGAACTAACAAAGTGAGGAAATCTCCATACTTTGTAATCACAATATGCAAATATTCACACAGGAACATCAAAAGTAAATTTAGCAAATCCTGTTCGCTTCAGCTTAGAATGGTTTGTGGCCTTTCTTGATTTTCAACAACAGGAGAAGAAATTTTAGCAGTTTATGAAGGGGCTGTGCCAACTAACACAGAGAAAACTTCAAAACTCGACTGGCTGTGTTTCCAAATACAGTTTTGGTTAAATTTATTTTTATATTTTTATAAGCTTAACTTTATTTTTTTTACAACTTACAACAACCTCCACAAAGTGACCCACGTGTTATTGTTTAGACATGAACGAAATTAAAACGATGTAATTTATAAAATATCTCACAGCATGGCTTCAAATAAGGAAGACTTTAAAAAGAATTCCAATTGAAAATAAGCTTATATTGCCGAGGCAACTTGTTAATTTTCATAGCAAATGCCACAACAAAAGTTACTCACGGCAAGTTGGCAATTCACTACGGCCAGTGTTAATCTTCCAGGCAGAAACTTGCAGCAAAAGTTGTGAAGACTGAACTGCGTCTTCTGAGTCAATTTGTCGGGTACTCTGCCTCCTTTCTATAGCCCTTGTTAGCTTTGCTTTACGGCATTGTTCGGTATTACTTCATCTCCTTTCTCTAGCCCTTGACTCGTGATAATTCACGGCATTGTTCAGTACTGTTTCGCCTCCTTCCCCAGTGCTGGCCCGCTCTGTTTTGCAATCTTCTTGGCTACTTCTTTACCTGTTAATTCTTGCTTTCTGTTGCTATCTTAATTTTTTTAACCGCGCAGCCATGGGCCGAGCGCGGTTCTAGGTTTACCCGGGGTTTATTTTTTTTTTTTTTTGTCGGTGACCAGACGCAGACCTCTGCTCAGCCAAATTTTGAGTCACGCAACGTGTGATGTTTTTGCGGCAGAAGCTGTTAAAACATAAATGCATGGACAATTTTACGGATATTGTTTTCTTTTTTGTGGAAAAAATATATTTTCTTTTCGTTTTATCAAAGCGTTGGATTTAAAGGGAATGATAAATACGCGAAAAAAAGGTATTACATCAGCCATGGAATGCGTTGACGTTGCAGCTTTCACTTTCGCTACGTGACAAATAAGATCGTGCTTACTTTGCAAGTTTATTTCGCCAGAAGCGACGTTCATTAATTTATTTGCAATTTTGCGAGTATTTCTTGTGGTTTTAGGCAAATGAAGTAAATTATTTGGCTGTTTCATCGCAGCGAGTTCATAGATCGGAAGGAAAATTAAACATTTGCAAGCCAAGCAGCAAACTTGTCAGAACGTGCAAGGATTACGTCATTGGTAGGGAAATAACCACGGTACTAAAGATAGCCGTGGATAACGCAATTCTTGAATTATGTGACTTGTGTGACTTCTTTGCTAGCCCTTTACTCAAGGGAAAAAACAATTTAATTTAATCGTGATTTTTAAGAAAGAAAGCTGTTGTTAATAGTGTTCATATCTTCATGCCCATACGTATCCCGAAGAAAGTTCCAGATTAAGACTATTACATCATCGGAGATTTCACACCGGTTACAACTGATGGTGCAATAATACAGTTTGTGTTGATCAAGTAATGTGGTGTCAACAGTAATCAATGAATCATCAAGGATTGCTTTGGAATGTACACTGCGTTGCGACTGTAGTGCTAAGAAAACAGTTAAATTTTAAAAGCGCGGTTATACGATCTAACAGATCTTCTTGTTTTTTTTGTCGGTGACCAGACGCAGACCTCTGCTCGGCCAAAGTTTGAGTCACGCAACGTGTGATGTTTTCGCGGCAGAAGCTGTTAAAACATAAATAGACGGACAATTTTACGGATATTGTTTTCTTTTTTGTGAAAAAAATCTATTTTCTTTTCGTTTTATGAAAGCGTTGGATTTAAAGGGAATAATAAACACGCTAAAAAAAGGTATTACGTCAGCCATGGAATGCGTTGACGTTGCAGCTTTCACTTTCGCTACATGACAAATAAGATCGTGTTTATTTTGCAAGTTTATTTCGCCAGAAGCGACGTTCATTAATTTATTTGTAATTTTGCGAGTATTTCTTGTGGTTTTAGGCAAATGAAGTAAATTCTTTGGCGGTTTCATCGCAGCGAGTTCATAGATCGGAAGGAAAATTAAACATTTGCAAGCCAAGCAACGAACTTGTCAGAACGTGCAAGGATTACGTCATTGGTAGGGAAATAACCACCGTACTAAGGATAGCCGTGGATAACGCAATTCTTGAATTATGTGACTTGTGTGACTTCTTTGCTAGCCCTTTACTCAAGGGAAAAAACAATTTAATTTAATCGTGACTTTTAAGAAAGAAAGCTGTTGTTAATAGTGTTCGTATCTTCATGCCCATACGTATCCCGAAGAAAGTTCCAGATTAAGACTATTACGTCATCGGAGATTTCACACCGGTTACGACTGATGGTGCAATAATACAGTTTGTGTTGATCAAGTAATGTGGTGTCTACAGTAATCAATGAATCATCAAGGATTGCTTTGGAATGTACACTGCGTTGGGACTGTAGTGCTAAGAAAACAGTTAAATTTTAAAAGCGCGGTTATAAGATCTAACAGATCTTCTTGTTTTTCCTTCAGTGCAACCCTATCTTAAAAACATTAGATCAACCTCCACTATCGTATGTTGGCATAACAAATAGAACTGAGTTTTCCTTTCTTTAAAAATCCCGCCAAGAAAAGATGGCATTATTCCGCTACAAACCGAGGGTGCATGTCTCTGTCAACTTATTAGCTGGAGTATGGCCACCTTATTGGGCAACTCAGCCGCCGTTGTCATCGTCATCATTGTTGTGCGTACGTGCCCACGAGCAATACCGCTAGCCATGAAAACCATGCGAAAATCCATTCATGGGTTTCCTTTTCTTTCCCATATGAGTACGGGGCTCTGCTTGGCAGCCCTTTGGGCCGCAGGAGCTCCGCTGTGAAATCACTGTACAGGAGACCTAGATGAAATAGTTGATATTCAGAATACCTCTTGGCAGAACAGTGCTTCAGTTAATGTCAGAAGGTTGGTCAAATATGAGATCAGAGTAGGATCTGTTTCCCTGGGCATCTACATCCAATGCAAAACTATTCCTTGTCTTGCAGCTTCAAGACTAGACGACTTTCACAGAATTTGAAAGTTATGAGGCATTTCTTAGTAAAAGTTGGTAACAGGAATTTTTTAAAGTAATTTGACATGCTGGAAACGAAAATGCTTGTCACCAAAATTTTTTTTGCCATCTTCAGCCTCAAAATGATGTCACAAACATGACATTGAAAATGACATGATCGTTGTATTAACTTTGCAAAATAAGTTAGATAATAAGCCGTCTGCTTTATATTTGCACCTCAGAATACCACATAAGTTGCCTCCCGCCTAATTCCAGTTAAATTAGTTGGATTACATTGCAGAATACATTTAAAGCAACATGTGACATCATTAATGACATCACATTTAGCCATATATTTATTTAATTGTTAATTCCTGCCCAAAAGGTCACAAATATTAATTTGAGTACTGATTGAAAACAGACCTTACGTTCTGCTGGTTTTATTAGTTGTTCAATTGTGGGTAAACAATTAAACCTGCAGCTAATAGCTGAAACTTACTGCAGATCGTTATGAGTGTTAATCTGTACGTATACACTCACCGAGTAGGATGGTTTCATTTTGTTTTAAGATACAAGCACATAAGTTTCCCAATGAGTAAATACTCATTTATACATTTGCCTTAAAGTAAATGATAATGCGTGTGTTTTTGCCTCATAAACCAATTTAAAGACTGTGCCTTCTGTTACGGATAAAAATCGGAAAAATTCATTCCAAAGGGTTATTTTTCAAACCTTAACTTGATGACTTTGTTGTCAATAAAGGTATGCACATCATGTTCTATGTTAGATCCAAGTGTAACATTTTTTCTATTATTCGTTCTTGTGTAATTTGTTTTTCCTTTGCGTACGCAAATTAGTGTATACTTCTTTTTGTCCTTTTGTTTAGTCTTTTTTTTGCGTCAATTTAGGTGTTTATTCCTTTGTGTCAGTTTTCACGCCCTCGTTAGCGTTTCTTTGCTGTTTCATCTTCATTAGCGCCTTTCTAAGTTTCTATAGTTTTATTTTCCGCATGTCCTAGCGTATTTTCCATATCATAGCTTTGCGGTACAGTTTTGGGGCAGTTCATTTTGGTCCTCGCTTAGCGCAGTTCTATTTAGTTTTCGTGCTAGTCTCTTCGCGTTATTCGCAGTCCGTTTCACAACATTTTTCTCTGGCCGAAACAATGTAAGTGTAATTCACAGTCCTCGTTTTGCAGTTTTGTTATTTCTTTATTTGAATTTAGCTTAGTCGCAACTTGTAACTTTTGCTCTTTTACTGTTTTAGTTTCAACCCACGCTGTTTGTATCCATGCTATTTGCATCTATGCCGCTCGTATGCACACTCTTTGTACCACGCTGTTTTGATTTGTGGACTTGTTTATTAAAGGCCAAGAGAGTTTTTTACGCTTATTGCAGTTTCATTCTATATAGTGAAATACATCACTGAGTTCATTTGGTGTCTGTGTTTTTACAGGAATTTATATTGACATTGTTCGATTTGCACCCACAAACACTGGTACAAAACTATTTAGCCTTCTTGCAACTGCAGCGGAGATTTCTACATCCAGTAGAGCATGAGCATGAGATTATTTCCTGGCAGGCTTTCAGAATCGGATCTTGTGTCATTAGGAGTGGTTGAAGTTTGTTATCAGTGATCTTCTTTAACCCTAATGTTTAAGGATCTGGAAGATGAGGCTCTGAGCAGTGAGCTGGTTTCCATACAATTGCCTGATAGTAAACACGCTTTACATGTAGTAATAAAGCATCACTTGTCGGTGGCGGTGCCTCTGGCTTTCCTTTCTTTGAGAACAAAATAGCTCGGGCCTCGTCAACTGATCCAATGCTATCCAATTTGTACATTTTACAAACAAATTCCTCAACTTCTTTCATTTTTTCTTTGGTTAGCTCTCCCTCTCGTAGAGAGGGGAGAAGTGTGTGTTGCTTTAGGAATACTTTCCAAGCTGATTTCTTTAAATGGCTGCATATGAAGGACGTTATGTCACAACCTGTTATGGCATGAAAAGGCAGAAGAGTGGATGCAGAACCAGCAGAGAGATTTTTGTAGATAGCCCTGATGTTGAAATACTTTCACTTTGTGGCTGTTCCAGACATCTTGTACAGGTTAGGACATGGGATGTGGGGGACATGTGTGATAAGAAGCAACAAGACATCCGTATCCCTTGGCGATACAACTACATTGTCAAGACTGCTGTTGACACAGTGAACCATCAAACGTGTATCTGCTTCCTTGTGGGTTGCCTTTAGAGCAGACAGGTCGATTGCTCTTCCTGATGATTGCACTTCCCTTTCATCTACAAATCCTCCAGCAGCTACAACAACTTTGTCTGGGGGTGCTTTCACGATGATGTGTTCCGATAGGAACCTGGCTAGATCTGACTTGTTACCTGGCAATACAAGGAAGTTTGGCCAACCGTGAGGGAGAGGGACACTACCATCTTCAATAGCACGTCGGATAGGGCGAGTGAACTTTGTGCGTCTTTCTCTCGTTCCTGACTTGATGGAATCTTCTCGATACCAATCAAATATGACGTTGATTTGCTGATAGCGGGATCCAGCTTGAAGAACTGCTGCTTGAAAGCTCTCTGCAAAGTCCCCAAATTTTTGAGCACCAGATGGTCTCCCAATTGCAGAAACTAATGCCAGACCATCTATTAATAGACCTGAGCTGCCTTGAAGCTCTTTCACTTGGGCAATTTATTCCACTTGAAATTAAGTCTGCTAAGACAGATTTCTGCCCATTTCTGAGACTGTCATTCATCTCTGCTAATACGACTGGTACAGGCATCAACTCATATTTTAGCACACTGTGGAGATCAACTTTGCACCTCGCCTCAAAAGCAACGATAAGGCGTTGAAGGACATTTCCGGTCGGCTCTTAAAATTGTGCTTTTGTTCTTCTCTTTACTACTCTTTACAACTTGATAGATCTAGATCTGACTTGTTATCTGGCAATGCAAGGAAGTTTGGCCAACGGTCAGGGAGAGGGACACTGCCATCTTCAATAGCATGTCGGATAGGGCAAGTGAACTTTGTGTGTCCTTCTCTCATTCCTAACTTGATGGAATCTTCTTGATACCGATCAAATAAGACGTTGATTTGCTGACAGCAGGATCCAGCTTGAAAGCTCTCTGCAAAGCCCCCAAACATTTGAGCAACAGATGGTCTCCCAATTGCAGAAACTAATGCCAGACCATCTATTAATAGACCTGAGCTGCCTTGAAGCTCTATTTCACTTGGGCAATTTATGCCAGACCATCTATTAATAGACCTTTGCTACTCTTTACAACTTGATACAGGTTATCAATAGTTGGAGCGTTATTCTTGTGCATCGTGTCCCAGAATCTCACTTCTGATGATCTATCTTGCTGCTGTTGAGAGACACTTGGCAACCTTTGCTCCACGAATTCTTTCATTTTTGCTGATTCCTGCCCAGTTCTGAGACTGCCATTCATCTCTGTTAACGAGACTGGTACAGGCATGAACTCATATTTTAGCACACTGTGGAGATCAACTTTGAGCCCCGCTTCATAAGCAATGATAAGGCGTTGAAGGACATTTCGGTCGGCTCTTAGAATTGTGGTTTTGTTCTTCTCTTTGCTGCTCTTTACAACATGATACAAGTCAGGGTTGTCCCCTTTCAGGCATACTCTTTGTTATCGCTATGGAGCTTCTTGCCCAAAGTATAAAACGGTCAAATACATCAAGGGCATACATATCCAGGGAAATGAAGAGGTCAAGCTCACACAGTATGCTGACGACACAACTGCCCTTCTTGCTGATGTTCAGTCAGTTTCTAATTCATTTGACTTACTCTCACTGTTTAAAAAGTGCTCTGGCCTAAAAATAAATCAGGCAAAATCAGAAATGCTATGGCTTGGCTCCATGCACCATAGGAAAGACGCAAGTTACAGCCTCCAAATCAGTGATGATCCCGTTTACGCACTCGGTGTGCATTTTACCTATAATATTGAATTGTCTCATAAGAAAAATTTCTTTGAAAAATTAGGATCCCTAAAGAAAACCTTAAGTGTCTGGTCCCGAAGAGACTTATCTATATACGGTAGAATAAATATTGTTAAAACGTTAGCCCTCTCCAAACTTGTATTCATCTCCAGTGTTATGGAGACTCCAAAAAACTTTGCATCAGAGGTCAATAAAATAGTGTTCGATTTTATCTGGAAGCAAAAACCTGCCAAAATAAAAAAGACAACCCTCATCAAGAAGAAATCGGATGGCGGTCTCGGCATGAAAGATTTTGTACTTTTTGATAAGGCTTTGAAACTAACTTGGGTAAAACGGCTGTGCTCAGACTCAGATGCACCGTGGAAGTATATTCCAAAATCGTTTCTCTCTACTGTCGGCGGTACTGAGATCTTTCAATGTAATTATGACTACAACTTTCTTGATCTTAATGGCCATCTTCCTGAATTTTACAAACAAATTATTCATCATTGGCAAGAAATTGTGTCTACGACACCGCACAGCAAGACTGAGATACTGTCTCAGACAATCTGGAACAACAAACTCATTACGATTGACAAAAAAATGGTATATCTACCTCATTGGCACCAAGCAGGTATAAAGCAAATTTCAGACCTTTTTGACAAGTGTGAAAATTGCTTCCTGCCTTTCCTTTCCTTGCACAATAAATACATGCTAAATTGCAACTTTTTACAATATTATAGTCTTTTATCTGCGATCCCTCAAAGTTGGAAGAAGCTCCTTCACGTTAATTCTGGCGACTCTACTACACCCCTGCCGCCAATCTGTACTATAACGCGCAAGATGTTATACGACAAACTGTTAAACTTAGAAAATCTTCCTCCTCCCACTTCATAAAAAAAAACTCTTATCATATGGCATCGCAAAAGAGAATCTAAATAAAATTTATCTTCTGCCTTTCACAGCCACAAAAGAAGTTAAATTGGCAATGTTTCAGCACAAAATTATACACAACATTTCAGCCACCAACAGTATATTATACAAAATGAACAAGGTTGCCTCCCCATCCTGCCCTTTCTGTCCCTCTGATAGTCAAAACATACGTCATTTGTTTATTAGCTGCCCGCAAGCGTCTTCCTTTTGGTATAAGTTCCAAAGTTGGTATTCTACTGTAAGTAACGCGAGTTTACTTCTCTCCGAGCCAGAGGTATTATTTGGAATTACTCTTCCTTGTACTCACCGTTTGACCCTTGACCACCTCATAATACTAGGCAAATACTTTCTTTATATCAACGCTCTAAATAATACTATGTTCGTTTTCAGCGACTTCATCTCATTAGTGCAGGATAAAATCAAGATAGAAAAATATATTGCTGCCACGTTGAATGGCGAAAGGGAATTTCAACAGAAGTGGAAATTCCTTCTCACCATTTAAGGCGTTTCCCTTAGTAATTAGTTGCAAGGTCTTTGTTTCTCGTTTTTTTGTTTGTTTTGTTGTTGTTGTTGTTGTTTTTTTCTATAAGTAATTACATTGTATTGTAACTCCTTAAGTAATGTAATGTGTAAGTCATAATAAGCAGTTAATGTGTATTGTAAGTAAGTAATGTAATGCCAAGTATTGTAAACAGCTGTTTTTTTATGTATTGTAAGTGACGTTTGTAAGACAGTAAAAGCATTAGAAATAATAATAATGATGATGATGATGATAATAACAATAATGTAGTGTATTGTAAGTAGGTTAGTTATTGTTGTGAGTAGAGTAAGGCAATGTAAGTAATTATGTGTTTAGCAATAAAAAAAAAACATGATACAAGTTGTCAATAGTTGGAGCATTATTCTTGTGCATTGTGTCCCAGAATCTCACTTCTGATGATCTATCTTGCTGCTGTTGAGAGACACTTGGCAACCTTTGTTCCTCAAATTCTTTCATTTGTTGCCGACCAAGCTCATTGGCATTTAACAGCGAGACTTAAATTTCATCAGTGACAAGATCTTTAGTGGCAATGTTATAAAGACAGGTTGGATGTTCTGGTGGTGAAAATACCTTGAGCTGCTTGAGAATGGTGAGCAATGAACATTCATCCTTCTTGTCACGATCTTTCCTTCCAGGAGTAGATTGATCAGGACTGACCTGGTTGAACTTGCTTTCATTCCATTTGACAACGAAGTTCCCCTTTTTGAACTCTTCTAAGACTTCCTTTGGCAACTGCTCCATCTCTGCAATGTACACTGATCCCCATCTTGCATAATTCAGATGGTCATGTCTGAAAAAATATGGCAACATGTGGCGGAAACTGTGCAAGTACAGGTCCCATATCCCCTCTCTCTGAGCCCGAGTGAACATGAGGAGAACAGATACCATTTCCATGTAGTTCCACCAAAACTTGAAGTTGACATTTTCCTCGGATCTTTGTGCAATGAATTCGTTTAGCATCTTTTTCACTCATGGTGACTTCAGGGATGTTATCAGTGCTGCAGCATTTTCAGGAGAGCAGGCAAAATCAGATACTTCTTGGAAGAGATCTGGGTACGATTTGTGGCAGAATTCTAACAGAAAAGGCATCAGCAGCTGCCACAATGACTGCAGAGTAATCTTGTGGGTGCGCATAGCTCTCTTGTAGGCTTTTCCATTCATGACATGTACGGTTGCATTTGGCCCAAGCAGTCCACTCTCGACCCATTCTTCGACCAAGCGTGATCCTTTCATGTAGTTTCCAAACGTAAAACAGTACAAGTATCATCATTCCTTCCAAATAAATCAAGCAGGTGATCGATAACCTCTCTGTTTGCTACATCCCTGTACTTTCTTTGTTTAGTTGTCGCTTCGTATACAAAATTTGTGCTGTAACTTGTAGCCTCTCTTACATCGTCCTTTGGCTTATTATGCTTCTGACAGAAGATGCACAGCTTCAAGTCAACTTCCAAAGCTCTCTTTAGGGTCACAACTGGATCCATTCCAACATTTCACAGCTTTAGAGCAGCTTTCTACTTGCCAAACATCGAGCGAAGGCATACTAAACAACGAAGCTGAGTAACCAGGCTTACTTACCACTGGACTGGACTCAGACAGTGAGAGCGAAATTAGGGAAGCGCGACCGTGAACGCGTTTCTGTTTCCACATTCAAATGGGTAGCCAGCAACTTCATTGAAAAAAAGCCCCATTGAACCCAAAATAACAGTGCATATGAAACACTTTGCTGTTTTAATTCAGCCAGTTGAAAAGAATGTGTTTCTCTTGTGAGAGAATATTATGAAAACATAAATGACATCATACATTGGCCCACTAGACAGGCAAGTCTTAAATTCCTCAAAATATGAAGCATGTAACATATTATAACTGAACTGGCTCTAGAAAATCCAAATTTGTGACATTTAACTCAGTGGTTTCCCCTTTTCTACACATTTATCATTGCGATGATGTCATTTTAAATGTCAATTTTCTGACGTCATTTTCAGACTGAAGATCACAAAATGAACTTTGGTAACAAGCATTTTCATTTTCAGCATGTCAGATTACTTCAGAAAATTCTTGTTACCAGCTTTTACTAAGAAATGCTTCTTGATTTTTGTGAGAAGGACTTTATCCAAATACCGACTGGTCTATTCTACTGAACTTTTCCGTCTGGTCACCAACAAAACAAAAAATAAACTGAAGGTAGAACCTAAATCGCACTCAGCCCTTGGCCCCATGGTTAATGAGCACTTCTGTGGTTGACCAGCTTCTTCTCCTGTGTGCGAGTTGTAGAGACCCTTCCCTGCATGCATTGCAATCACACTCAGTGGATATGTCATGGCTGGATAAACAGCAACAAAAAGAAGAGGAACTGGATTTTTTTAGTTTATTGATACTGGCAGTGTGGCAACAGGTTGTGATTGATTTAAACAGAGATTTTATTTGAAATTAGCATGATTTGTAGTGTTTCTAACTTATGGGATCAGGGGACAGCACCCTAACCTCAAGGGGTTTGTGAAATCAACATTTCACTCTTCCTTAAGTGAAATCAGCAGCTCTGTGATTATGCATTCTCATGAAATCAAAATCTTACTGTTTCTTCAGTGCAAAAAGCATCTTTGAATTGCATGCTGACATGAAATCAACATATTTTTTTTATTATAGAAAACAATGTTACATTTGCTTTCAGAACAATACTTACTCTACTTACAATATGACACAATACTTACAATACAATACAAGATTTTACTCTACTTACAGAATGGTACAATACTTTCTTTACTTACAATAGGATACAATACTCTCTACTTACATTATGGTACAATATTTACTCTACTTACAATACGACATGGTTCTTATTCTACTAATAATAAGATACAGTACTAACTCTATTTCAGATGAAACAATACTTACTCTACTTGCATTTCATTACATTATGGTGCAAAACAATGTTCTACATTGTCTTACATGACATGACATTACATTACAGTGCAATAATTATGATACATTAAATCAAATCAATCTTTATTTGTACTCATTCTTGCTTAAGAAAAAAAAATTACAATTTCAATGAAAATGTTAAAAGTAAAAATTTGAGTGCTAGCTGCCTGGAATAACCATAGGGGCTAGCGGAGCCAGGCAGCCAGTTAACATCAGCATTAAATAGAAATAAAATACAGGTCAGCAAGAAAACTTGAACACAAATGCACACAAGAAAAAAAAGAAGAGGAAAAACGCTATTTCTATGCTATGAAGGAAGTCTAAAATAGTTTAAGTTATAGATGAATACAAAACATTAATATAAGAAGAGCACACAATAGCTATGGCAACTAATAACAGCTATATATTAAACTATAAAAGAAAGACTTGGAAAGGTGACAGAAATCAACAAAATACTGATTTACTGGTAAATTGGAAAACAACACAACTGCTAATAAGAACCTAAGAAACTAATAATCTTTGACTAGATCGTTTTTTACTGATTTCTTGAAGTTTGAAATAGACAAAGTTTTCAAATTTTCATTAATTGAGTTCCATACTTTGGGGCCCTTAAATCTTATGTTGAATATTCCATAATTTGTTCTTACTTTAGGTAAAGTATAGAACATATTCGAAGCACTTCTTGTATTATAGTAATGTCTTTTATTGACTTGAGTGAAGAAGGTATCAAACACAGATGGTAGACGTCTATTGTGAAATTTATACACAAAGACTGCAATATTAAGAAAGACAAGGTCAGGCAGTTTAACAACATTTAAGTGTTTGAAAATTGGACTAATTGAATAGCATGACGTGATATTACAGTCCACTACAATTGCATTTCAAAAATGTAAATTGGAATGCCCTCCTGCCTAATTATAAAATATTTGCTTATGGCAATAGAGCAGCCACACGGCCTTGTGAATAGCATATTGGTGGTATTAAAATTGACAAGAGGCACAGGAGACAAATTAACAGGTATCGAACAAGTTTTGAAAAGTTATAAAGAGACTTCTGTTGAGTTCTGAAGATCCAAATGTAATATCTAGCAAGTAAGCAGAGATGATGAGTTTTCTTGCTAAGGAAAAATGGCTTAAAGCCTGATACTATTGCTGGACTGAAAATACTGGTTACGTTTTCATGTTTTGTTGTTATCCACTGTTTAAATTATTGCCAAAAATGTGACGTTACACCGCAGGATCAAAATAAATGAATTGGACTTTCTTCCTCAGTTTTACAGAAGGTGCACAAGTCACTTTGTTTTATTCCCACTTTCTTGAGAAAGGAATTCGTAGCAAGTCTTCAATGTAAAAGTGTAAGTTGAAACATGATTAGTTTAGTAATTTGCGTACATTTAAACAGGAGTAGGTAAACCGACTTCCAGTGAATTGTTTCGTGACTTTCAAATTCACAGTCAGCCAACCATTTTTCCTGACTTGCAAAAGGGGATTTTTGCTTTATGGTAACCAGCCTTTCATAAACAACCTTGGTATGCTTTTTGGACTTTTTGGCTTGTAAGAAACTTTGAAGAAAGCTTTGAGAGGATGTGTTACTAAGTGACCGGCTTTCTCTCAAAGATTTTAAAGAAGATTTTAGACTATGAAGAACTAGAAAGTTTGCTTTAACATTGTAGCATTCCGTAAGTTCATGAGAAGATAGAAAGGTATTCCGGTCTTTAAATAGGTCTGTAACGTTCTGGATACCTTTACAGTTCCACAATTTATAATATATGGGTCTGTTGTCAATTCATTTCAGAGAGTTATGCCATAGAGGTAATGAAAGAAAATGATCGGTAGAGTTCACATTCGCCTCGTAGCTTATCTCTGACCAAATTTGTAAGATTTCCGTCATAAAAGCATCTGTTGTGTTGATAAATTTATTTAAGTCATGTTTGTTAAGGTTTCCTTTGGAAACGGCTGGGCCACCATAGTGTTGTAGTTGCCAGTCAAAAAAGTACTTCCAAATTGCCTTGGTAGGTCTTGGAATTCACCCTCGGAATGGCCAAAGGGAGAACTTCACTCATAAACCGCCATGTTTCCATACAAATAGTTTTGGTGTTCCAATCACCATCAAATTATCTCTCACCTCTGGTTTCTTTCAGAAGTTTGCCTCTTCCCACCATTCTAGCTTCATGATGCCAGCCTGGGGGCTTCTGCAGTGGAAAATGGCTCGAAAAACACTTTTGAACCAAAAACTTACCATGCTTGCTTATCGAGCAAGCAACAGCCAAATACTGACATTACAATGAAAATTTGAGCAGCAGCTTAATTAAACAGCACATACACTATTTTCAGTTGAACTTCTTATATGCAATCACAAAATTCTAGAGATTGGCTATGCTAAGAATAAACCTTAAGGTAATTCCGCAGTATTGCATTGTGCATCCCTACTGGGTATGATTTTTGTGTCATTGGGATGTGCACATGAGCGCATGCATGTACCCAAAGTAAGAGATTTCCCTCAAGCTAAGCTCGACAGCAAAATAAGTGCTCGTTTTCTCTTAAACAAGCATGGTGACCCATATTTTTTAATCCATAATTTTGGTGTACAAATTATCCTCTTTGAGTTAAAAAGTTAAGAAGAAAATTGCTCAGAAAGAAAAAAGGATATAGCTAAAAGAGTTCACAAAACTGTAATGCGAGGATGTGAATTATGACCTCGAAAACAATGATTTGAGGAACATTGTGAGTCAATGTCATTTAAAATTGTGTGATTTTGCCATAAATTATATTTTACATTGTTCCAAATGCCGAGACCTTCTATGTATCAAGATTTTTTCAAGTATTGCCTTTAATAACCTCTGCTTCCCTCTATGGCAAAATGTATAGTGAACTGATGAAATGCATGGTTAGGCATGAATGGGGTAAGATTGGCTCATCATGTCTTTTCAGCGAGAATGGTGACCTATCCTTTTTATTGTATTTTTCAAAACAGTGGTTGGTAAGGCACATTCAGGGAAGTTTCAAAAAATTGTTTGGCAACTTTTAGTACTGAGGAATCACCTTAAAAAACTCATAAAAATTTACCAGTTAGAGGATTAAGAAAAAAAAAATCTTTGCAGTGGCATGCTGATGTGACAGCAAATAAATTTCTAAAGATCTGGCCAGGAAAAACCAAGCTTTTTGCATATGTTGAGAAATAAAAATCATGTTGAAGCAAACACTCGCTATAGTACAACCAATCGGTTTGTTTGGGTTCATCCGTACAGTAGACCTGATTTCAATGTGAAATTGGACCAACTAAGCACTTTAATTGATTACATGATACTAGCATAACTTGAATACCAGTAAGATTTAACCCAAGATCTCTCCCGTGGCTCAATGTTTTGGCATGATCGCACCTCCCTCCCTTCCACCAAGAATTTTCTTACCAGAATGACTGATTCCAGGGCTCATAGTAGCTTTCTAGTTGTACGTAGACAAGATTGTTTGCTTCCATACAAAAACCCACACAAGTATTATGTCATGCATGCAACCCCACACAAGTATGCACTGTAGACTTCTTTCTTGTCAGAGAACATGTTGATTATCTCATAATTCGCTATCTTTCCTAATCTTATTACATTTCATATACTCTTAATGCCTAGTCTCTTAATAGCATAGTTGAAGAATTTTTCACACTTTCTTTACAACTGTTCAAGTTGATCTGAATTGCTAAGATTTATTCTCTTTTATTTGTGTCTTTTGTTAAAACCACTTGTTATCTACCTCTTTTCCCCCATGCTTGTTTTTTGTTTTTTTGCTTATTAAGTACACTGTTTCACAAGTGGTACTGCCCTGAACAAGCAAACAAGATCCTCGTGCATGTTAGGATGAGGAAGTAGTCTGTTGAATTTATTGCTGTTACAACAAGCTCTCTTTTGAAAACCATAGCCAGTGAGAGAATTTATTCTGCCCATGATAACATAATTATTGTGCTTTTTGCAGTTCCTAATGCGAGTGAAAGAGGGGATCAGGATATCTAGCAAGACTATCAAACAAAAGGGAAAGGTTAACGAGAAGCAGTTTTACCAACGGCAACTTGCTTTATACAAGGTATTGACTTTCCTAAAATTTTGAGGATTTAATGTCCTATATAATTAACACATTTTTTTATAATATAAATTATGAAACTCTGAGATTAATGAATGTACTTATATGATTGACAATGTTATATTTTTATATCTTTTATTGTAAATAATCAGTTTAATTTTATGTACTTACATTCAACTGTCGGCTGTTTTACACTCTATGAACATCACATTGCTGTAGCAATGGAAATGTTGAATAAGTTGGCAATATGCTGCAGTGGGAGACCCAAACACAATCTTGCAAGGTTCAAAAAGAGTTCGTCCTCCTTTGACAGAGCTCTGTTAGTGTTCCCTGAGCTGACATTAGCCATTTGTGTGCTGTCCTCATCTCCATCAGGCAGGTTCCCATGAAGATTTTGGCTCCAGTAATTCATGTTTTCAGCGTGACACAAAACAAAAGTCAAATTTTCTATAGCTGGATGCAGTTTCAAAGCCAGAGTAAAAGTGAATGTCATCGCCACTACCTTTAAATCATTTAAAAGAAAACGTCATACTATCGATCCTTGATTTTACTGATATAAAATTGGATTTCAAAACCTTTATTTCATCATCCTTTTCTCAAAGTAAAGCCGTCCAATGCTCAATCTCACAATCCTTCTCCTGGCAATAACTGCATAGTGTTTTCTCTTCGCCTTTCCCAATTCCGCGTGAACTTGTCTTTGACAAGCGCTGATTGACTGGTGTTTTCCATACTGAGGGCATAGCATCGTCTATGAGAACTTTAAGTCCACCAGGTGTTGTGTGGTAATCATCACTGTGAAATGAAGAGAACACGTTCGAATGTGCTCAGTTATAGTAAACAATTCCCTTTCATCACAACATATTTTTACCTTCCATTTCTTCTTTTTCGACTCGCATTTTGGAAAACGATGGAAGGATAGTTCTTTATCCCTTGATAACTTCAAATGGCAGAGAGAGCACAACAGTGGTTAACCATGGCCGACCCACTTCACTTTTCCCTGTTTCAAGATGGTGGATGCATACCTCCAGTGACCAGTCCCCGCACAGCATGTAAAAGGTCTATACAGACCAACACTGTCTAGTTAATCTTCAATATGCTTCAGCTGCCAATCTGAAGCTGTTTTCAGTAATACAAAACTTGACAAATAACTTTGCCTCTGCCCCAGAGTTGGACCAAATCGAGTATCGACTGTGTAGCTTTTTAGCTGGTTTACGGGCATTGGCAGTATCGACATGTAGGCGTTGAAAAGCGTTGTGGAAAATTGTTAACGCTGCCCTAGACAATAGAGAGTTAAAAGTTTGATTTACACTGTGATCAGCCATGGTTTAGGTGGCTAAGCAAGGTGTAGGTGACAGATATATCTACTTGCGGTTGCATGGTGTCTTGCACTCTGTGGTGTCCAGATTGCACCCTTGGGGAGATGGAATAAACGTATGTATGTATGTATCTCATTTGGTCACATTTTCGACATTTGTTTTCATGGCAAACGAGCGTACATCTAGATAGTCTGAGGTTTTCTTTCCACCATTTTTCAATGAAATTTCCATGCAAAAGGGTTTCAAACCAGAATTGGTAAGCAAAGTCATTTAAGGCACTTCCTCTCTCAGCGATTTCTGAAAGTTGCATGGTTTTGGAATTTGAATCGCCTGGTTAACAAGTTAAATGGATGAAAACAGAAGTCACATTTACAGTGTGGACACTTGAACCATGTATGCTATGGCTTTATTTTCACTTTATTTTCACTTATTTTGTAGTCATTTTTTACATTTTTCCAGAGCTAACCAATCACATCCATAAACCAAAGCAATGGCACAGACATTTTTTCTCCTTTTTTCCTTGTTTTTATCGTTCCACGCAACACAACGTTTGAGATGCCTTTCAGTGCGCAATTACACATGTATACCAAACAATGTTAGTGGTTTTTTTGGCAGGAATTCATTGTCTCTCACAGAGATCAGACATGGGTTTTCAGTTCCGCGAAATGGCCTACTCTTCAGCAAATTATACTAGTAAGTACACTTTCATCCAGAATGATGCATTTTTAGATACTTTTGTTGAATTTCAGTTCTTTTGGGGAACGAAAAAATGACTTTTTATTATTTTTCTTGAAATAATTAGGCCAATGTAATCTCAGGATTAATCAACAACAAGGCATCTACGACAATGGAAGCCCGTTACCAAATATTTATCGAGAGAGAGTTCTTTATCTCCACCTCCATGGATATTGTCAAAGACAAATTTCAGGCACAGCACGGGTTAGTATTGGCTATGTCATTAAAGTTGTTCAAAACTATGAGGACAACAACACGTGTCTTCCTCCGATGCGAAAATTAGCGACTCATAATGTTGTTACACAAGACATTGCCGATTACATTGAATCCGAGAAATTATTATTTCTTTTGGTATTTTTTTTATTTAACATTCTTTAATTCCTTACATAATTTCATTAATTTACAATATTGTGATTAAAAAAATAATAAAATAGTTAAATGGATATTTACATTATTATTGTTGCTTCTTGTTCAGGGGAAATTGAATAGAATAAAGAAGATACAAATTTGTGGGAGAACATTTTTTGTATCTACTGTAGTTATTCACACTTCTTACTATTCAAATACATACACTACGAACAATTATGATAATTTCTTGCATAGTTAATCAGATTATAACATATATTGTGGTGAGTAGGCTGGGATAAATATTGAGATTATTTTTTAATATTATTTGAGGAGATAAAAAATGATGCAAATTTGCTGGAGAGGGCATTTTCTCATGTTTTCAAGAGTTTTTCTATTTTGTATTTTAATAAGAGGTTGTTTACAAATATTCTAAGAATTATTGGTTTGTCTTGTAATTTGCAACTATAAATATAGTACCTCATGAAAAGCATCATGTAGTTAAATTTCTTTACTAGCTCTTTATTATGCGGACCCTTGTCTAGGCCAAAAAGTTTTTCTTCAATGGATGGGTTGAACTTTGAATTATTTCTTGCGTTGAGCCATTTCATAACCTCAGTATCAAAGGAAATTACAAACCGACAATCTTTGAATGAATGGTCGACGGAATCTTTTTCTCCAGAGTATAAGCAGTCGTCATCTGGTTTGATGCCAAAACAGCATAGCTCTTTTTTAGTAACTATAATGTGGTGAATCAGCTTAAACTGAAATTCTTTTAACTTGGTTTCTTCGCATAGATTTTTGATGGAGGTAAATGCTATTTTCCAGGAGTCTTCATTCATATGCATGGATAGATTTTTGTTCCATCATCTGGGATCTGCATGTTCTGCTGTATGGGTCTTCACATTTAATAGTTTGTAAAAGTCGCAGGTTTTGGCCTTATTTAAAACTGATAGAGTCCGGATCTTTTAATTTTATCTCTTTTGTTTTTCCAAAGAAATTTAACTAATTTTGTTTTCACTAAGTGTGCGAAACCTTCAGGAATGTTGAGGATCGAGGATGAGTAAATTAGTTGTGACAAACCAAGTGACTTTAGTATCATCACTAGCAAACAATGTAAGATCTCTTGCTCTCCACATATCAAGTTTTGTTTGCAGCTTTTCAGTTTAAGATTGAAATTCCATTCGCTATTTCCTTTCACCTCATAGGAGACATGTATTCCTAAAATTCTAACCAGGATGCGAAGCCATTTTAGCTGTAGAGGGTTGAGTTTGTTTTTCTCCTACTTTCCAAGCCAAATCCCTTTGGACTTTTTTACATTTAGTTTTAAGCCAGCTAGTACACCAAACTTTCTAACTGTTCTTAGTGCATTTTCAGTGGAGGTCAAATCAGCAGAAAGCAGGTTTGTATCATCTGTGAATTGACTCACTTTAATTTCGTTCCCAAATATTTTGATGCCTTTTATACTTGGGTCTTGTCGGATCTTATTTGATAATACCGGTAGTTCTACCGATAGAACAAATAGATAAGGTGAGAGGGGGCATCCTTGTCGTACACCCCTGGATGGTTTGAACCAATTCGTAGTAAAGCCATTATTTATGACTGCGCTCTCAATATTTGTGTAGAAAGTACTTATCCACCATTTAATCCTAGTTCCAAAGTTAAAGATATCTAAGGTATTCATTGTAAATGACCACTCTAGAGAATCAAAAGCTTTCTGGAAATCTAGCAAAACTAAGATACCAGGTGTGTTTTGCGACTTTGTATGTTCCATGATACCAATAATTAATCTGATATTTTGCCCAATAATATGCCTTTGATAAACCCTGTTTGATCTCAATGCACCAGGTTTGGAAGTGACGATTCTATTTGTTTGGCAATGACCTTAGCTGCCACCTTACAATCTACATTTAGTAATGTAATTAGGTGCCAGTTGGATAATTCTAAGAGTGATCCGTCTTCTTTTGGAATTAAGGTGATGACTCCTCGACGTTGGGAAATGGAGAGTTCATTTGCATCATATGCAGCATTGCAAGTCGCGACCAGGTCCTCTCCCAATAATCCGATAAAATACTTATAAACTTCAATGGTGAATTAATCTTCCCCAGGAGTTTTATTGGCCTGGAAAATATCTAGGGCTATTTTGCATTCCTTGAGAGTTATTAGTCCTTCCATTCTATCTCTCTCCTCGTCCGTGAGTTTGGGTATATCCAGATGTTCAATGAAGTCATTCAAATCATTGTCATGTGTATTGTACATGTATACAATGTTTTATAATACCTTTCAATGGCTCCAAGAATCTTCTCATCATCCTCTATACAGAGTTCCCTTTTGATTTTTTTGTTGTGATTCTTTTTTTCGAGGTTAACTTTTCAACTTACTAGCCTAGTGGATAGTGACAACTTAGATGTTACTAGCCAAAAAAAAAATTTACTAACCAAGCATTAATGTTGGCTTGGTCCAATAACAGCAGAATTACTAGCAAGACTTGAAAGCACAACGCAAGTAACTCTTTAATACATATTGTTGGTAATTACATTGTACTTAAACCAGTTCCAGTTCCACAACGTGAAAAATATAAAAGAGCGCATTAGCATTTTGGCGGTGGACGTTTTAGATTTACACCTTCTTCCTGAGCAGGTTGTTTCATTTCAGAACTCTCGTTTTTGGGCTTTTTCTTTTTTACTGCTGGTAAAAAACCCTCTTATATCCATTTTCGAATTTTAAGAAAAACAAAACAATGTTATGTTGCATCTGAAACCTCTTGACCAGTTGACATATAGTTGGCACACCTTGTGTCTTGCTTGACTGGTAACGTTAAACACTAGGGCAAACCAATTTATCACCGAATTACGCCAGTTTTAATTTTAATTGCCTCATGTTTTCCTCACATCAAATCTCTCAGGCCAACAGATCACAAAGAAAAATCCAGCAATTTTCCCAAAAAGACTTTCAGCACTCTGTTTTTCTTTGAGACTTCATTGGAAAAATATTGAGGCCCCAAGATGTTATTGTAAAAACTGTGGAGACTTCTTCAGTCTCTTCACAGACAGGAGCTGTAGAATTCAAACTGTTTCAAATGCAGGGTTAACGAAACTTGAATGCCTTTCTCGTGTAATTATTTCTGCAGTGGTAAGTTTCGTCAGTATGGACATAATGACAAATCCCCTATGTGTTATTACACCAAATGAAATGTCATCCCTTTACAGTTCTGCACGATTTTGCACATGATTTTATCAGGTTGCACATGTTTTGTGCACAGTGCTACTAATTTTGTAACAAAAGAAGAACATCGATGTATGCTTTCAGAAAATGCTGTCTTGTTTGTCAAATATTTCTTTCAATATAATAACAAGTTCAGTTTTTATACCCTTTCAAGTACCACACAGCAAAAAGTAAACATGATGTGTCCAGGATGAAATTTTGACCTTGTTTCCGAGTAAAGTGTTAGTGTTTGACTTACTTGAGGAACACAGAAACTAGTTCAGCCAATTTCATTTTGTTTACTAGCCAAAGTGGCTAGTGGAAGTCAAAAACGTACTAACCAGATCTAAATTTCTACTAGTCTGTGGCTAGTTGGCTACCGTTAGTGTTGAGTCCTGTCAAGATTGACAGCTTATCTCCAGATCTTGATCTCTTGCACGCAAGCTATTTATAGCCCCTGTGATGGGAGAATACAAGTGTTGCCATTGATGAAGATGGCAAAATCAATTGACTCATCAGACTCTTCCGTGCTGGGTCTGTCAAAGGTTTACTCATGGTTAAAATCTCTATCTCCATGCCTAATACTGGAGCATCTTTCAACACAATTCGAAGATAGAGGCTTTAGATCAAGAAGGCTAGCATAATTTATGTGAAATCAAAAGACCTCGATGCCTTCTTCCCATCTCCAGACAAGCTATTGTTAGCCGAAAGGCATGTGTTGGAAGCTAAACTGGAGAACATACAAAGTGGAACAGCACCGTGCTCAACCAAAAAGATTAAAAATGACCCACAATTTAGAGAGCAATGCCTATGCAGCCAATTGTAGCACACAGACACTCAACTCAAGCATCTATGGCAGATTTTCTAGCATACTACAAGCACTAAACTGTACTGAGTGACTAGTAACTCATCTCTCTGAAGATTTCCATTATAATGTTGATGTTGTTTTCCCAATTGTAAACAGTGTAATGTTATGTTGTGTTCCTAATGTTGTTTTGCGTCCTCTGCTGAAATTAATATGTTGTTTCATTTTTTCCTTGTTGAATGACAAAGTGTAGTCTTTCTTTCAGAAAGTGCCATATGATTATAGTTTCACTGGTAAAATATCCTGCTATTGTAAGAAGCAGACTGACCATGATTGATAAAAAATGTGGAAAAAATTTGGAAAAATGTCTCCACTGTCGTGTGAAATTACAGCACCACTTTGAAAATAATGTGGAAAAAAGGAAGGAAAAAGCGTCTCGGCTGTTGCATCAACTTGCGGCTGTGATGGGCTAGTTCTGAAAAAAGTAGCAAAATAAGTGGAAAAAAGTACAAATAAAGTGAAAATAAAGCCATAGCGTTCATGGTTCGAGTGTCCGCACTGTAACTAGAGAATGTTGGTCAGTAAACAAATGCCTAGAAAGAATGTTCAGCTAGTTAACAGGCATAGTGAACAACAGTATATTTATTTTACCTGTACGTGAGTTACAAATGATTATGTTGTTCGGCTTCCCTGTGGTCTGAGTTCATTGACAGTAAATTAAAAATAACAAACAGAACTTAGCATTGACACAGAGCCTGAATTATGAAATTTTGCAAACCAAAGTGCATTTCCCTTTGGGCGAGCGAGAAGATTTTCATGAACACAGATCCAAAGGGAGCTTTAAAATTGAATACAGGCCAAAATTTAAGCTTGTTCTTTTGTTTACGTTTTGAATTCATGCTGAGTCAACGTCAAAACATGACATAACAGTCATGCAAATGTATATCAGAATTCTTTTTTTCGGGAAAAAGAAATATATTCCGAAACTTCTTTGATCTAATTGGTAATGGTTGGCTTTGCTGCATTTTTTTTGGAAAGTTCAAGGGATTTTTTGTGTTGAATTCCTTGGTTTTCCCGGGTCATGTTACATGTAGGTCACCTGTCTCGATTGCGCGTGGTTGATTCTTCACTCAAATTCGTGGCCATAATTTCCTTTCAGTTGAGACTTTGTAAACTTGAGCAGCCATTTTCTTCAAACTAAGGTAGACATCAGACCAAGAGGTGATTTGAAAACGAATTTATTCCATGCTCACTCTGATTTATAGAGGTAATTTCAAGAATGCATCTGGCTGAGTCATGTGGTGTTTGACTAAAAAACAATAGGCTACAATAATTCTACGAAAAGGTGACAAACAGAATCAAAAAGATAAAGACAAACAACTTACAGATATTTCCTCCTATTGATGTGAAGAGGTTCATTGAAGTAACCGATGAACTAAACTGAAACTAAAGGTAATTGACACGATTGCTGCATGATTTGTTATGTACTGAACAAAAATCTTTCGCAATGTCAATCACATGACAATTGACGAGTTGAATTCTGACTCAAGTGTAACACACGTAGCAGGCATTTATGAATCCTACATACCGGCCTTAAATTGAGAGCATTTAAACTTAGTTGAGTGACTCAAACAGAAAAACTTGAGTAACATGTTTATTGTCACTAAATCCATTCAAAATGGTTCATCACAAGCAAGTTAATAAAGAAACGACTGTTCTCTGATGTTACAAGCAAACTTCATGGTTGAGAAAATCCATGGGGAAGAACACAACACAAGTGAACGGTGGGTTGTGAGCATGCTAGCGTGATACGTGAAGCTGCGAGCCTCCTGCGCTACTTGCAGCTTGTCGCTTTGCCACTCATCACTTGCATGTCATGCTCGCAGACACACTTGTTTTGCTTTCTTCATTGCTCCGGTGTTTGGGGAGATAAATAACTGATTAGACACCATGTAATGCAACTAATGTCGTTTAATGGTGGATACTGAAATATACTACTTGGCCAAAAGCACATAGTAAAAACCATGTGATGCATGAGAACCAATCAATATACATAACACTCCTATGAAAGGTAGTAAAGTAAACTAGAGACAATATACCTGTAAGCAGTGTCACTAAAATAAAATGTCCATTGTTCAGAATGTTCAATAGAGTTCAACAAAGTTTTAAATGAAATGTCCATTGATCAGGCTATTACAATGTGTGGACATAAGTTAATACAGGATCAAAATTTCTTGGCAGGATCATAATCTTTTGGTTAAGGTCGTTAAGGTGGGAGGGAAGTGCTTCAATATAAATGGAACCTGGGAGCCTTTTTAAGGGTGAAGGGGTGGAGTTTGTCAATGGCAGTTTACTGTACCCTTTCTATGTTATTTGTATTTTGCGGTCCCAGTGTGACCATGCTATCTTTATGATACCATTACCACATTACAAAGCAAGAAAGCATTTTATGGTGGATAGCAGCTACACTTCAAAAAATCTTTAATTCGACTAAAGTAGGCCATGAAATATCTCGATTACAGCTAAGCAAAAGAACAATTTCTGCAGACTCTGGCAGTTGGCTGTTGTCAATTGTGCCAGCATAATATTTGGCATAATTTAGCAAACTGAGCAAACTGAGCTTTTATCTAAATTTAGCACTGTTAGCATAATCTGGTTTTTCTGAACTTCATGAAATGACAATTTCGTTTTGAATATACATCTTTTTACTTGTTCTGTTGCTAAAACTTTTGTTACTGTTGTCTCCAGGTCGCCTAGGGTCGGTGTGATGTTTCTTGGTCTTAGGCCCCACACATGCAGTTTGGTAGTGAGCTGACTGAGCTCTGGCATCCTTGTCGTTGATCCAAGCACTTCCCAAGTTCCAGTTCAGATATT
Source organism: Orbicella franksi (assembly GCF_964199315.1). Lineage (NCBI taxonomy): Eukaryota > Metazoa > Cnidaria > Anthozoa > Scleractinia > Merulinidae > Orbicella > Orbicella franksi. The sequence goes on along the minus strand of NC_138148.1, from coordinate 22,152,198 downwards.
TCAGTAGCTTTCAATGTCGTACAGAGAGCTTCAATCTCTGGCGAGTGTTCATTGAAACTGTCTTTAAGAGCGAATTAGCCCAATTCATACCCCCACTGTAGTATGGGGAGGTTGATGGCACCCCTCCACTGTGTTTTTGTTCAGAGAAATAAATTTAAATAGATTAGATAGCACTGAGTTTACTCTACAACTACTAGGTGATACCATTTTTTCTAATTGAGGCTCATATGATGTCGTCATTTGACCCACCATCTTGGATCCACCATCTTGGATTTCACATTTTTAAACTCATGGAGATGCAAAGCGTAGAAACTTGTTTGTTGCGGGGACTCCGATATGCAAATGTGTCACTCACTCACTCACTCACTCACTCAGGTGTAGGAACTGTTCGTAATTAGTTGGCCCTAGCATGAGCACCCGAGCTTGACGCCATGTTGGAATACTAACCGTGCCTGCCGCCATATTGGAATAGTAACTGAGCCCAACACCATATTGGAATAGTAACCATGCAGTCACTGCTAGCCTCGTTATCGTGTTTGAGCGGTTACTACTCAATGCATGCATCGAGCTAGCCTGAATGGTGATTTTATAACTTTTACATGACCATTTATATTAGGTCTTTCCGGCTAAATTGAAGTGGAGTTGACTTCGAATGTTTGAATTAGTACTATGGTCAACTTGACGGCTGAATTTCATGAGCATTTGACTCATCAGGGGTTAAAAATTACCAGGAGACTCGCATTTGTCTGCTGGAAAGTGACCTGAAAATGAGTAAATCTCATGCTAATGTGGTAAGCTTTGATGAGAATGTGTCTTATTCGTCAACCTCAATGAACTTGTATGAGTGAAACGAACAATTTTTAATGAACGAAACAGCTATTGAAAACAGGACAAACATCGGCACCATTATATAATATTGTAATTTCATTTTCATTTAGTAACATCTAAACCTGAGGCCAGCCAAAATGTTGTTTTAAATAAAACTTATCAGCTAAGCTTACGACGTTGCATCAGCCTTGCAGTAGCCTTTGACTTATTATCGTTTTATTTTTCAAGTTTGGCTGATTAGATATCCTGTGAGATCCAATGTTTAATCAAGCTGGATCTTCATTCACAGCTTTGCAATTTTATAGTACTTAAGTTTTCCATGTTGAGTTGTCCATGTTCAACCGACATCGATTTAAGTTTAGATTAAAGTTGTGTTTGCTATACTTGTCTTGTTTATTTTAGTACATTGATCTGAACTCTGAGTGGCATGTGAAATGCACATAAACGTGGAAAAAAAATTCCCAGATACTTGATTTTGATAAGCTTAAATGATTTTTGCCCTGTCTTTTGTTGACATTTTTAGTGCAGAGTGTACTATTGGGATGGTTTAGGGGGCTGATATTCGCTAAGTTTCTAATGCTATAAGGTGTAAACTTTAATGTTTGTTTAATTAATTAATTTCAATTAATCCATTAGCCTTGCAGGAAGGGGAGTTGGTTGGGGTAGATACCCAAGTGCATTACGCAAAAACGTGTCATATTTACGTTGCTTTCTTCAATAATATGACAAAACTATATATGTGGTTTTGCAAATCTCATGCTATCCTTGTGGTGCCATTCTCTTAAGAACAAAAGCAATTTGCTCCAAACGCACGCGCATCAAAGAAAGTGTCAAAGTCGACTATATGTTAGGTGAAAGATACATTTCATACAGGACTACCCACAAACGTTGAGTGCTTTCCCTTGTGGTAGAACATAACATGTAAGACGCATGCATACTAGCATTGCTAGTGTGATAAACTCCGTTCTCGAGTTCAGATGCACGCTTTTTTTTTCGTAAATGAGTGATGTCACACTCTCATTTTAGCTGGGGATAGCAGCTATATTTCAGGTAACGTCAGTTCTCCTTTTTTAGTGCAAAGAATGCTACTGTGACTGTGTATCTTCTGGAATCTTCCCTAGCTTGATTCAAGAAATGTCGTCTGCTGTTTCATAAGTATTGTGTGTTTGCCAGGGTTGAAATAGAGAATGGGAACATATTGCTTCTCCTTAGCAGCTTGTTTGTTTCCTCTTCTATGAAAGAAATCAACACTGAAAATGCTTGCAAAAGAGACCACTTATTTTGATGTATTACATGCAATATATATGGAGACAAGCGGTCCCACATTAGGAAAGAAATTCTGCCTCATAACAAACCTTACCTATAGCCTTGAGTGAAATGCAATGAAAAAGGTCTGTGAGCTCATACAACTTGAATACATACAAATTTTCCCAGCAGGCAGACTAAGAGTACTCTATGAATGTTTTGGTACGAGTGTCTTCTGTGACCTAAGAACCCCTTTAACCTTTACCAATCCATGTTCAGCTGCAATTTTGCCACCCTAGCTATTCTGGAGGTATGTGTTTGTAATATGTGTGCAACAAAAGCCAATGAAAAAAGCGTGCGTTTGTGAGATAAGTGCGACCTTGCATGGTACGAACCCAGCTTGTTTTAACAGCCTTTAATAATACACCAATAATTGCAAGTTCACCAGCATGTTTCATCTCTAGATTACTTAATCCACAAGTTTGGCCATAGGTCTCCTTTCATTCTTAAAAAGTTAAGAAATAACAGAAATCAATACAAAATCAAGCCAGCATGCTTAGAAAGGTAAAAAACTGTGGTTCCAAATGGCATTATTTCTTGTTTTGTCTATTCACCCTGTTCTGTCTTTATTTTGCTTAAAAACCAAGTAACATAATAGACCGTTTGCATGATCCGGTCACATGGTACAAAATCACACATGCTGGTGCGCAAGTTGCGCAAAGGGACTTCCAAAACAAAGGCAGGTCCAGGTGGACTGGTATGAGTTGCATTCTTTTGGAAGTCTCACTGTGCAACTTGCACACCAGCATGCGTGATTTTGTGCCAGGTGACCGGATCATGCAAAGGACCTATTGTGACCTTACACAGGAAAACGTATACTGCGCCTTATCTGTTAAACGGATAAAAGCGTTTATCATCCATTTGTAATCTATTTGTAATTCGTTTAAACGTTTTATGAAAACCATTTAGAGCGTTAGGTGAAACGTTTAACGTTACAATCAAACCATTCGAACGGCTTTTGCAACCATTCATAAATTTTCTGGACATGTTAAAACGGAAAGAGGTGTCCGTTAAGAACATCTAAACAGCCGTTAAAACGGCAAAAGTAATCTGTTAAAAAATCCAAGTATACGTTTAAACGGCAAAAGCAATCTTTAAAGAAATCTTTGAATTCGTTTTAATGGGAAGCCTATGCAGTATCCATTTAGAAGGTCTTGGAACCATTATAAAAATGTTTTAACAAACATTTTAAGCTTACTGTTAAAACGACCAAGAACAATGTTAACCAGAAGCTACAGAGTTCAGAAGACAGGCAGAACGGAGTGGTAAAACAATTTGTCAAACTGAACAGAAAGCCGTGGTATGCTTGAAAATAAGCTTAGATCAAGTTGGCATCTCGTCTGCGAACGCTCAATTTACAATTCTGTACAGACATGGACAGAACTGTGTTTCTGTTTTCTTGACAATTCAACATACAGACAGTTTCCAACCATGAGTAGTTATGCGCTTGCTTTGAATTATATTATCTATATCCAATCTACTGATGATTAATTAGAGTCATTCTTATTGCTTTCAAGCACTTATGGTTGGATATACAGTGCAGCTCAGATATATCAGAACCAAAATATACGCGTAATTCGTGTCAGCCCAATACATGTATACACGTATGCGTATATGCACATACGCGTATACATTATATACGCGTATGCCTGATTACTATGTATGAGCTAACCTATTGTTTTTTCTTTTCTTAACAAGTCGTTGTTTTCAATGGCTTGACAGCTTGCCACAGAGTGAGAAAGAGTTTTCTTTATTTTTAATACGCGTACACAAGATACACGTGTGTCCCTTCAGACTAGACTTATTATCAAAATGTTTGCTGAAACTAACATTTTGCAATTAGGCACTTGACAGAAAATTAGCTGACTGAATATTAATGAAAAGAGAGAGTATTTTGCCGTTAAATCAAAAATTTACTGTTTTTTTGGTCAAATAGACCCTGGGATACACGCTTCCACAATCCCATGTTCATGGAGCAAACAACACAACCGAAAGATAACATTTTTCGACACAAAGTAAACACGGTCCAAGCAAGCGACTTGGAAACATGTGCCGAAACACACAACTTTTCCTTGAAGAAAATTAAAAGTAACAAAATGTGAGCAGCGCACCATAGAAACCTCAGTAAACATTTCTTTCGTCAGGGAAGGAATATTTTACCATTTGAATGAATGATTTGTGTCAGATATAACTGGAGATGTCATTTTCTCGACAAGGTCAAGGTCAATAAACATCTCGCAAGTGACTTGCCGATGCATGCCGAAACACAGAACTTATCCTTGAAGAAAAAATAACTAAACGTGAGCGACATGCTGATGAAACTGATAAACAATTATTTGGCTAAAGAAAGAGTATTTTACCGTTTGAATGAACGGTTTGTGTCAAATGTAACCGGAGATATCATGTTTTTGACAAGGTCTTCGGAACATTTCAAACAATAAACATCTCACAAGCGACTTGCCGATGTGTGCCTAAACACAACTTTTCCTTGAAGAAAAAATACCTAAATGTGAGCAGCGCGCCATAGAAACTTTGATAAACAATTTTTTCGTCAAGGAAAGAGTATTTTACCATTTAAATGGAAGATCTGTGTCAAATACATAACCAGAAATATCATTTTTTTTGCTATTATCTTCAGAACACTCAATTCAGACAATTAAACATTTCGCGAACAACTTGCTGACATTTGCCGAAACGCAGATCTTTACTTGTAAAAACAGTAAGTTCACCTGTTAAAGTAGGGAGTTCAAGTGACTGTTTCAATTTTCTTCCCATTTTTGGTAGCTTAAGATCAAGCAAGTGTTAATAAACGGAAGTTTGTCGGTGAATTTGTGAAGTGGTCGAAAACTCAAAATAGGAGAACTTCATTGATCAGCAGGACGTTTTAATAATATACAAATTTTGCTGTGAAGCCTTTTTTATTCCCAGAAATGTAATGTCCTTTGTTTGACCAACGATGCTTCACATAAAGAAACTTATGGGAAAGCATAACAAAGAAACATATACGCGCATATGTGCGCGTATTGACATGCGCGTATACACAAAATATGCTCGTATAATAGGGTAACCCGAAAACACTGACCCCCGGTGCACGGACCCCCACTACAGACCGGGTCCATGGACTACCCCTACGGACCCCCTCTACGGACCACCCCCCAAAAATATAATAAAAATTAGAAATAAATACTTCACTCATGGGTTGTCTAATAGATTACTTGTCTCGGCGAATTTTCGAGTATTACATTGTACAAATGTAATTGACACCCTTCTTCCCCCGTCCCCCCGAAAAAAAAAAGCCTATAAGCTTTGCTCAGCGTAAGGAGATGCCGATGGCAAAAAGGAGGAAAATTGTTACATTGCATTCGTGGCTCAATCTGACTATGGAAGATGAGTTTTTCGGTAGTTCAAGCTTGTTTGTATCTTGTTTGTATCCACGAATTCACATGAGAATGGGCTGAACAAAATGGTGGAGGGGAAAGAGTACAAATTCCGAGGCTTCCTGGAGACTTTCACTGTCTTTCATATACAGTATGGCCACAGCAAAGGAAATTGCAATGTATAATGATACAACTTGCACCCGAGCTTGAACCCCACGAACATTGAATTTGCAAAATGTAGTTTGAAATTTCGCCGACACGATCTCTTAGACAACCCATAACTGAAATATTTCTTTTTTTCTTTCATTCTAATTTGGGGGGTGGTCCGTAGAGGGGTCCGTAGGGGTAGTCTGTGGACCAGTCCAGAGGTGGTCTGTGGACCCAGTCCGTAGTGGGGGTCCGCGGATGGGGATCAGTGTTTTCGGGTTACCCTGTATAACATGCGTATGCACAGTTGGCATATATCTGAGCTGCACTGTAATTTTGACTATTTTGCTGACCACATGCCAAGTCGGTGAGCCTTCAATTGAAAAGTTGAACGTTTGAAAAGTTTGGCTAACCATTCAAATGCTTGAGGTCATCCATTTGAACACATGAGCTAACCGTTTAAATGCTTCAAGTCATCCATTCCAAAATTTTTGTCAGCCGTCTTAACGCTAGCAGCTATCCGTTCGAAAATTTTTGCCAGCCGTCTTAACGCTTCCAGTCATTCGTTCGCAAATTAAATTTTCACTAACCGTTCGAATGCTTTGCCAAGCCGTTTGCCAAGATTCAGTAACCATTAAGACATTTGTAGGAAACATTTTAACGGAAACATTTCTAGGAAACGTTTTAACGCTTTTATAGGCGTTTACTATCCGTTTATTATCCGTTTATCATCCGTTTATTTTAGCCCGTTTAACTGAGAGGGGCTAATGTACATTTCCTGTGTAACGTCACAATTTTGATGCAAGGAGCATAATTTAGAGAAACAAGCATAATTCGGGCATAATTTTAAAAGATTTTTGAGCAGTGCTAGGAGCATAATATGCTAGTTTTACAAGCACAATCGACAAAAACCTATCTGCAGTGATAACTTTCGTATTGGAACTACAATAGCTGCAAACAGTGGTAAGAAAAGAACATGCCCTGCTCTCCATGTCACTTCTAAGATGGACTTTTCAATTACGCCAAAAAGAGATCCCTTGATCAAGGGTTGCTGATTTCACCTCTCTTTTTCCATGCTAGAGGTGTCATGCATTGTAATGACAGCGCATGACCAATTCACTAGAATAGAAACTCTGGAAAAAGGCATTCTTTTCATGTTCAGGAAATGGGTACCGGTCTAAGAGGAGAATATTCAGCACATAATTATGATGAGCTGTTTCCTTTCTTAGCAAGATAGCTATTAGACACCAAGGCAAACGTGGAGCAAGGACGATCCAGTCTTTCCCCCACCCCCCTTTAATGGTGCTATTTTTTCGTTCCTTCTGAGACATGTTCCTTCTAAAAACATCAGAAATTTAAGTGATTATTGTATAGAGGCCAAACTATCCTACCACTTCTGTTTGCTCTGTGTTGGACAATTTACCAAACAAGTTTTTATGTCATATGTAAAATTTTGTGGCATTTTCCTTGAAATTAAAGCTAGTTTGATCTCATAATTCAATTTGAATGTTAATACAGGTGTAATGGTGCACTGGTTTTCAGAGCTGAAAGTATATTTGGGCTGTGGATTTCTTGCCTTATGCCTTTTTTCAACCTGGATTCAAAGTTTTGTCATCGGCTAGTTTTATGTTACTTTTAATGCATTATTGTTAACTTCTGAGTAACGACCCTCGTTACTTTCGACGGAATTAGCAGCCTTTGGGGCTCGTTTCTTTGGCGGGTCATTTAACTTTTGAGGAGCAAAAAAAGTTGTATGAAGTTGCCACAACTGAGCTCTGTTTTACAAAATAAAAGACAAATTTGTAAAAACAGTTCTTAAACATGAGATTAAATTCTTCATTGCAGTTTGAAGCTATGTTTCTACCACATAGGCGAGTCTTTCATGCCTAGATTGTGTTGTCAGTGGTCAGCAGGAAAGCTAGTCAGATACTGTAAACTGTTTGTACTTCATGACGTACTGCTATGTTAGCCTGTTTCAACAATATTTGACTGCATTGGGGGGGAGGTTTCAATGTAATTAAGTTTGAAGAAACATCCCTTTTAATGCACACCTGTTGAAATGATACAGAATTGTCAATTTTAAAGTAAAGAAAAGTTCTCGCTTGTATGTTCCTGTTACTTGATGAAAATTCTATGGTTTTTGTATTAGCATAGCACAACATACACTGACGAACTACGAAAGACATTTCACAATGTTCTGTGACATAAACAATTCTTTCTCTTGTTGTAGCATGCCTGTGATCATATGGTAACTTTCACCTGGCTATTGATTAGGAAAATAAATATACCACTAAACCCTGGTCTCACTATTTTCGGTGGAGGTGGGGGGGGGGGGGGCAGTATAGGTTGGTTTCACCACTTTAGGAGTGCTTGCTACTTAAGGGATTTATTAGCGGCCAAAATTTTTTGATGTTACTTTCAGGGGATTGCTAGAGGCAGTCCGCATTGTAGCTCGGTGATGGCAAATGGCCATGAGTTGTGGTAGCTCAGCAAATAGCCATGGTGACCCACAGATCTGTGGTGAGAAAAAATTTTCCAATATGTAGCTCAGCAGATTCATTGTGCCATAATTGGTTGTCAGAAAATGAACTTTCTGTGTTGTGTAACTCACCAAAAGGCCATGTTTTGCAGTCAGAATGGCTAATTAACCTCTTTCATTTGTGAAAACAAGAAGTAAATTCGAGCAATGTAAACAAATACAAACACAAAATTTAAAAACATTTTGCGACATGCTGTCTTGTAGAGTCACTGGTCAAAACTTTCTTTTCTCAAGAAATATTTGCTGCAAGTGTTGGCAATATTTTGTCCAGTGCAAGTTAATACTTAATTAATTAACAACACTTTTACTGCAGGCTTCAGCATAATCTGCAGATCGTTATCTGTCATTCGATCAAACGAATGCCACAAAGTAGACCAAACATGCAAAGTATGTGCATGAATGCACTGCTCTAATCTTTGATTACTACTAGTTTTATATAATACACTCCTTTATCACTACATCCATCGCAGCATCAGATTAACAGAATTAAAAAACTTAATAATCAATATTTGTTATTGGAAGCAGATTTTTTGAAGCAGCAGTTTAAACGGCTTTTTGCTCACGTGTGAGTGTTTCGTTACTCTGACAATACGAAAATTATTTGGAATTTCAGAGAAAATGCTCGGATTTTGGTGGCATTTTTTAAAGCACCTGCTGAAAAAAACAAGCAAATTTTTATATCTCGTGGAAGAAGAGTATTTCAACACTTCATAGTCATAAAATGAGCTTGATTCGAGCTCAGCCACATAAAGAAAAGCCTTTTTGCAATTATAGACTAAATCATTGTCATCATTGACTATGAACTCTCATTGCTGGAGAGGTTCACAGGTTTGATAAGCCCAATGAGAGTTAATAATAAAAACTGGAGATGTAATCTGAATGTCACATTTACAAAGTGGCAAACGTTCCCATATGAAGAGCTTTTCTGCATTCTGCCCGCGTGTAAATCAGAGCGAGAGCAAAAAATTGACAAAGCAGGAGGTAGTTGGGCGAGAGAGGGAACGCTTGCCCGCAAACTCCTTGATTTTGAGAAGTGCCCACCGTTTTTCATGGTTGAGTTCATTTAATGATTGACAACTTGTCACCGAGTGTGAAATTTTATTTTTCAGAGGTGCCAGAATGGTGCTAGCCCTAAAATACCCCCAGTATTCACAAATAATGGAAAGAAATGCCTTCTGTTTGTTGACAGTGTAGAAAAATTTTACTGCCACCTTTTTGTTAGCCTCCATTGCAGACACAACCTACCATGGATAAATTTCCGTTTTTGACACAGGCTAGCTTTAGCTCAAATAATGGAACAATTTACCGTGTGCTAGTATAGTTTTATTTTGACCAGCAAGGTTGCTAAAATCATAATAGTGCTATCTTCATACTCATTTGGAGGGCAATGTTAAAGCCAAATGTATGGCTTAGGACCAGCTTTTCCTGTGGTTTGACTTCAACCATTCATTAGCTTGATGGTCATTTCCTCTTGCTGCTGTGTAGAACTGACTGGAAATCAGACAATTGTCAGCACGGGTGTAAATTTGCTTTTGCGGGGAAAACGACCAGTCACTGGCTTCTAAAATTCAGTCTCATATTATCTGGGCACAAGAACAACTCAGTTGAGTGAGGTTGCCAAATAAGACTTTCAAAGATTGGTTCTCCTTCCCTGGTTGCTGTTTGATCTTTGCGCATGATTGATTAATTAAAACAGCACTAAAGATGCAATCTTTCACCAAATCCAGTGGGTAATATAGCCACCAAATCTTTACCCTCTAAAGATGGTGTCATCTGAGTGAAATCAAATACCATTCACCTTGAGGGCCCATTAACCGATTCATACGTGCACTTATGCACGTTGCTAAGGTGAAATTTTACTTGCGTCAGCCTGAGCATGGAAAATTTAAACAATTCAAAAACTTTCAAATTTGGTTACATTTTAGATGTTTTTTCTTTGTGTTTCACAAAACAAAGTACAGTCGAACCTCGATTATCCGTACCTCAATTATCAGGATTTCTTGATTATCCGCATTTTTTCTCTAGTCCCAATTTTGTCATGAATATTTATTAGTCATGATCAAGATCCATAGCAACATTGTTTTTAAAACTATAGCATTGAAAAGTGTAGTCAAAGGCAAGTTTGTTTTGCTTTTAAAGAGCAAAAGCAGTGCTCGCACACGTCATAACTAATGAAAAACACTCAGATGAGTTCTGATTGGCTCAGAGTTGGGTGGTTCAAGATGTACAGTAGACCATATTGTTTTACAAATGATTTGTAAAAGTGTTGTTTCACGATTAAATGTTGCTTTATTTAAACAGTTTTGTTCTTCATTAATATTCATATTTTTGATTATCCAGATCCTCGATTATCCAGACTAATTCATCTAGTCCCAATGAGTCCAGATAATCGAGGTTCGACTGTACAAGCGAAAACAAACTAAAAGAAAAACAGAGAAACAACCGCAAAAGAAAAAGAAAAACCATCTCTGTATGGCTTTTGTGAGCTTCATTTGATCTTATTGTGCGGCTGGTAGTGTAAACTGCACACATGCTGATAGGGTAACTTACAACAGATATTGCAGGCATTTCCAGTTTCTTTAAATGCTAAAGGAAATGGGGTTTTCCATTAAATCCAGCTTTTTTCAATGAGTTACGATTTAAGCCAACCTTGAAAACATAGCTATGCATTCCTTTTGCAAAATCATACTTTTTCCTGTAAATTACAAATTTTTAATATTTTCAAATCCTCAGAAAATCTGACTGTTTAGAAATGAAACAAAATCTATGCATAGTGTAATAGAGATTAAATTTAAGATAATAAATCAAGGGGAAAAATCCTAATAAAGTTCTATGCTTGGGTGCCTTTATAATTTTCCAGATTGAGTCACATACCATGGGCGTGGCCTGATGACATTTAATCACTGGTGTTACTGATGATTGAAAAGTTAAAACACATGAAATAACTCTAAACCAAGTAAAAATGACAAGGTTATGAGAGAATAAATTTTTCTTAGCAACAGCTTAAAAAGAGCAGTTAATGGGCCCTTAAGTATATCTTCGCTGGGGCTGCCACAATTTCACAAACGTTGCTCCACTGCATTGTGCAAGTCACACTCGAGTTATTCCTTGAATAATTCAAGCAAATTTGACACAGTTGTCCATCAAGGTGACCATGACGCACACATTTGGTGCCCCATTCGTGGGCAAACAGGTTTTTTGAAAATCGAGGAGTTTGCACAAGCTAACCTGCGTAGCTGGTGGTTTAGTCAACATAGAGCACGTAAACAAGCAGTGAGAGTGGCAATGCCGTAAGGGGCCTAATGTGAGAATTTCATCTCCAGGCCACTCGCGGTGTCACCACTTATTTTTGTGGATCACACTCTATACTGTCCGATACCAAGCCAACTAAACCGCCAGTTATGCAGGCTACGGGGAAGCACTCTCTCAGTCGCCCCACCACCCCGTGCTTTGTCAATTTTTTGCTCTCACTCCACTTTGCGTGTGGCCAGAATGGGGAAAAGCTTCTTGAAGAGGAACGCTTGCTGCGCAGGCTATCTTCGCTGTTAGTCAAATCCCTTCGAAACAGTTCAGAAAGGCCCAGGAACACACATAAATAACAGTACATTTGTTTTACGTGAATGTAAATGATTAGGTTATTGTTGATACAGTGTTCGGGTACCCTGTGGTTAAGATTACTTTCCACCTTTAGGGGTGTCCTTCAGGAAAAATTTCCTGCATGCACCAGTTTCAATACAACTCTAATAAAGTATATATCAGGAGAATGCGTAACAAACAAAGTATAGGATAAAAATACAATTTAAGGGAGGTTTTATTTTAGGAACTTCAGGAGCCTGTAAGGCGTGAAACGAACAAAGGTTCTATTGAATTTATCGATCATCGGATGCTGCAACATGAGCAAAATGGCTCTACAGTGTTATCTATGAGGCATCAATCAACAAACGTGTGTCAGGCTTTTTTGATATTGATTGGTTGTCTAGATATTCACATCTAAAGTTGGAGTAGCTAAAAATATGTGGGATGTGTTGCATAAGTGGACACAACCAAGTAAAGAGTATTCTGGAATCAATTTCCCACTTGAAAGCTGTAAGAACTTGTCTATGTTGATACCAGAAATACAAAAAATATGTTACATAATTCACCTCTTTCTACACCTCTATCTTTCCAGTGATTGCCTTCTCAATTGTAGCAATTCAACTCCCAGATACCTCCATTTCAAGACAAAATCTCCAACCGATTGGAATAAAACTAAGCATAAGCCCACAAGATCACGTTACAGACATATTTTTAATAGGCTTAGTTTTAAATACATTGTAGCAATATGAGAATTTCTTTCTGAAGTGCCTTATGTAATCGTTTTTGAAATTTATGTAACATGGGATATATACTGTATTGAATGAATAGACATCATTATTATTATTATTATTACTATTATTATTATTCATAACCAAAAACATAATGTGCAAGCAGAATTTCTATAAGTAAGTTGTAAAACCCACTGAATTGTTATCCACTCCAGTCCAATTGTGTAATTGCTTCAAACTTGGGACAAATGAAGTACACTATTTTCATTGAGTTCCACATCAAATTATTATAAGTTTTTTTTGCTTGACAGTCTAAACAGTTGTCTGAATTTAAAGTTTTCTTAGATGATTTTGTTACTTTCGCATTGACAAAGTCCTGATTAGATGCAAGTTATTGCTTACTATTGAGAACTAGCAAGACTGTAAACAGTTTGGTGGCACAATTTTGAAGATTCATCCACGATAAAGCTATTTATATATGTGCTGGGTATCTCTGCTCTTATTGAAGAAGATAATTAGTCAACAAGCGTGCAAATGATTGAACAGTTATTGTAAGAGTCTTACCATGTGATATTCATGTTTGTACCAAAAATGTTTTAGCCAGAAAAGTCTTACCAAGATAGAGAAGGTGAAAAAACTTCTTTATGGTAACAGGCACCTGTGATAAATGTCCCCAGGCATTTGAAAATAAGCCCATCAAATGCGTTTTGAACAAATATGCCCAAAGGTTGTTATTAGAATTTTACTGTAAACAACACAGACATGCTGTATGGCATGGTTTGAACCAGAGCACAAACATGTGACATTCTCCCCCTTGTCTAGATAAAGGTAGATAGATAAAGGTAGATAGGTAAAGGTAGGTAAAATCTGCATACGAGCCAAGGGGCCCATCAGGTGGGAGCTTATCCTGGTTTTCTGTAGCATGAAACAACTAGGAGTATTTCTACTCCCCCCGGATGGGATATTAGTCCATTGCAGGTTACCCCCAGCATTAAGTTCGCTGTTACCCATTTATACACCTGGGTGGAGAGAGGCACTGCGAGCGTAGTGTCTTCAACACAATGTCCCTGGCCAGGGCTCAAACGTGGACTGCTCGATCCAGAGACAAGCTGACTAACTACAAGGCCACCACACCTCCCAAGATATCTTAACTGGACTGTAAATAATGCAAAAAAGTTTAGTGGCACTTTCGTAACTTTCACCAAGGTGATTAATTTATCCAAAAACAGTTTTTGAATTCTATGTAGGATTATTTTGACAGGAAAATTCTTTTCAGGAAATTACTAAGTCAGCATCATTGCCATGAATAATTTGTTACAGTACCTGTGTTGTTAACTGGCAAAGTGATAACATCACATCGGTAAAATTTTGTCTGCAGTTACTCAAGTGTTTTCAAGTTAATAAACCATGTCTAGATCTTGGCCTTGTTTCAATGGTAACTTACTCATGTGACCCCCTTATCACAAGATAATGCTAACTTGTATTTAGAACATTAAGAACATCATTGAAGATATTTTGACATGATTTCATTCACATGGTTAATATACACGAACAGTTAACCATTGTAGCCTCATTTGTACCGTAACTCATCACATGACCCCTCTTACCACAAAGAGAGCACAAAGTGTCTAAAGCATCAATATATATCATCATAGTGAGTTTGACGTGATTTCATTCACGTGGTTGAATTTTAGATTTTAGTTAGGTATAAATTGTACTTTAACGCTTGTAATTTTTAACCTATAACTTAGTTTTTTAGAATTTTAGTTTTTAAGCTGTAATTTTCACTTTTAGCATGTAACGTTCTTTTTTTATGTAATTTAATTGCAATGCACATTTGAACACATACGTATGGAATTTGCGCACAACAAATTCAAATTTATTTTTATTGTTATTATTATATGAGCAATGAACTTATGTAGCCTCATTTCTATGCTGGAAAATTTACGTCATTTTTAAAGCCCCTGATAAATCACTTCTGTGAAAATTACAAAAGTACCACCAAACTTCTTTGCATTATTAGGCTAGTGGCTTGCTTGCTTCACAAAATTCCCATGGAATAACATGTGCTCTCAGAATAGTATCCCTAAGTACCATTTTTGAGTTGGGAGAAAGTTATGATTCTTTAGTCATATAAGGAAGGGTTTGAAATATTATTGTCATCTGCTTTTCTTCTGTGACATTAATTATCTTTCTTTCAGGAATTTCTTCTTTGGTTTTGTGCTTGCCAGTTTGATGCATTGTTCCCTGGTGCATCATTTGCTCGTCGTAGTTCAGCTTTGAATGGTCTAACACTGATCAAGGAAATATTCAGCCACGAGAAAAGTAGTGGTATGGTCTAAAGTTAATGTGTTTTATTTGAAATACAGACCAATTTCTTCCCATGGTCAGAAATCTTAAGCAAATAGGTTTTCATAAATATTGGGTTTTCTAGCAAGTCTTCCCTCTTGCACCAGTTTTCGGGTAAGCAAAATGTGGATATTAACTCTAAATTCACTGAAATGCTCACTTTGGAGGCTAGGACTCTCCCAAAGGAATACACCCTTAGTTTTCTATCATTCCACTTCGACACAGATCAGAGAAGGGAGTAAAGTAGAGCAAATAAATGTAATGCTAGCAATTACAATTTCCCAGGGAAAATGTGAGGATAACTAGTAATCTGTTTAACCCATTGATGCCTGCATAAAATTACACATGACCTACCCCTAATTCCTGAACTTTTTGTAATATTTCAGAGCAAGCATAACCTCAAAAATAAACCATATGCCCAGTAACCACAGACACAAGATCAGGTTTCAAGACATTGTTTATTTAAAGTTGAATAAATGAAGGTCCAAAGTATTAAAAAATGTCATCAAAAAGAAATCAACCTGATGTGTAAATTAAAACTGATAAGAAAAAAGAAATTATATTATTTCAGATGGAAGCCAAGAAAATTGAATATGCAAAAATGAGTTAATTACAATGGAATTTTTGTTCTTGTACTATAACGGCTAACATTTGAGGAAACAACTGAAAATAAAAGCAAAAGACATGTGTAAAAACAAATTTTAAAACAAGAAATCAAATAATTTCTTTGCCGGGCAAAAAAATAATATGGTGCAGCAAAAAAAGAGATAAAACTTGTAAATCAAAAAGATGACAAAAACAAGCTAATTATTTTGAGATCAATCGTATTTCAACTGTTAAAATAGTGGCGACTTAAATATTTTCTTGGCAGTTGTGTAGTGGCTGAATAAGACTCCAAAAAAGTATATTACAACAAAGTGAACAAACTAAACAAACCCACTGAGGTCACCGTAAATTAAATTGCAGAAATTCAGCATGCAAGTTTCATGATCTAAAATGCTGTTCACTTTTAACACCTATTAAATACACAAATAAAGGTAACCAAATGAAAGAAACATGACAGGAAGTTCAATAACAATTTTCACTTAAGATGAAGGGCACCAATCGTCATGTTTTTGCAGTGGTTGAAGGAAGGAAAAATTCCTCACCAGAAAAATTTAAGGAAATTGGAGGTGTTTTTTGCAGAGGAATCAACAGATTAAGAAGTGATTGCTGAAAGGAAGTAACAAATTAAGTCAATGCAAAATTTTTCTTTCTGCTATATTGGTCAAGAGACCACAACAAATATTGATCCATTTTTGAGCTATTTTTGATTTCATATTTTCTTAGTTTGCAAAAAATCTGTCTTACAGATTTTTATTTTGCTTTGCATGAATGTTAAATCAGAGCCAATTTCTTATTCGTGAAATTGTGAGGTGGGGTCATACAGGTAGATTTTGAGAAAAAAAGTGATTTAACCTACTAGTGCCCAGTCTCTCCTTAGGTACTCAGTTGTTCATTTTGGCCATTTGTTGACATTTAATTGTTCAAGTTTCACATAGAATGGTATTAGACCTAAGTAAACAGTAAATAGAGAAAGGAAAAACATCTTGGAACATTTTTCAAAAGAGTTAGACGTTGGGCTGTTATAATCCATCAAAACTGTAGTAAGCCACCTTGACGTGATGATGAATTATTAGTGAGTATGAGAACAACATTTCAATAGTGTCTGCCACAAAATGGGGATCATGTTCATTGTCAGTTTATGTGGCAATCCATGAGTTGTTGATGGCCACCTCTGCTCTGTTTCTTCTTGTAAAACAAGATTTCTACATATCTGCTGTAGTAGTCAGTCACAGAGAAAACAGTCTCCTGATGGCAATGAGCCCACTAAATCAACCACAATGTCCTTTCAGGGCCCTTGAGGCAGCACAGTCATGTGAAGAGGTTCAGGATTACATAATTCACCCACAACTTGGCACCTGTGACCTGCCTTTCCCAAATTCATCCTTATCAACAGCAGGCCACAAAACCTTTGCTCTGAGTCATTTCTTTTTCACCATCCCTTGATGTCCTTCATGGCTTATTTGAATCACTCTTCCTCTAAGTTTCCTTGGTAACACAGGGTTTATTCTTGTTCTTCACAGGACGATATTTCCAAAAAATAAAGCTCATCTTGGATTTGCTTGTAATCTGGCAGGTTGGAATTGTTCCAACTTCCAGTCCTGATGCACTCTTGTAGGGTTTCTAAATCATCAAGAACCACAAACTCTCTTTCAATTTCTTTAGCAGCCATTGCCTGTGGCACAGAGGTGTTTGCTACGAATCTGATATACTCTTCTGATATACTCTTTATATATTCCTTTTCTCTGTTTCCTCAATCTTTGCAAGGTGTCACAGTGTATCTGTAATGTTTAGATGCATAGGCAAATATTCCGCTGAAAATACACAAGTCTTCAACCATGGAACCCAGTGTTCAGTTCTTTCTACTTTTTCAAATACAGTCATTTTACATCAGAAAGTCCCCTTTTGGCATGACTAATTACGCTGTTCTCTCCATTGTGATCTTATAGAAGGGCTGTCCCCAGACCCATTGGACTTGCATCAACAATAATATTTGTCTTCACATTGGGACCAAAATGACCCAAAGCCTCTTCCTGAGTTAACCTCCATTTCAGTCCTGTAAAGGCTGTCCGTTGTTCTAGACCAAAGATGAAAGGCTTGCTTTTCTTTACAATCTCCTAAGTGGGTCTACCACTGAAATGAATTTTGTATTGATGTTCACCAGGCCAAGGAAAGTTTCAATTTTTTGACACATTGCGGTTCACCAGCCCCATTGATTTGTTTGACTTTTTCTTCAGTTTGACCAATGCTTTGACCTGACAGTACTAGGCCCGTAAAAGTGAGCTTCAGCATATGACAATTGTAAACATTTCTCAATATTAAGGATACGACCCCTGTCTTTCAACCTTGTCAACACTTTCTGGAGTCATTTGTCATGCTCAGCTGCACTAGGACCATGAATGGCGATGTCTTCTGAAATATTTGCTGTTTCACTACTATCTTGCAACATTTGTTGACATTTGCCTGGCAGAGATGTGATGCCAAACATCAACCACTTGCATCTAAACGTATCCTTGTGTGTTATATAGGTTGCTCTGCCATGTGACTCTTCACCAAGCTCAATTTGATGGTAACCCCACTTCAGATCTAATTTGCTGAGCACACTGCCTTCTTCAATATCCCCCAAACCTCATCAATTTTGGGAAGTTGATGCCTCTCAGGAGTAATTGGCACATAGTATGTTTATGTAGCCTGTGTAGCCTGGCGGTTGTTTAAGCAATTTGAATTTTAGCATGTGCACGAAGCGGTGAAGCCGCAAGGAACAGCCTGCCTAGATTACCTACATTATTTATTGCCACCCTCTATTACATTTTTGACAACCTGATGATATGTTTTGTGGATCGTATTATCCCAGCCAATCAGAGTGTAGATCGTAATGTGAAACTTCCAATTTGGCACAGAATGGATTCGCAGGGAAAAGCCACTGTTAGCATCAAAACAATACTATCCAATGCAGTGTTTGCCTGATATCAATAGCAGCAAAGGGCGATACACCGAAAAAGCCTATCAAGGGAGGAATTGATGGAAATATTAATGATAATTGTCGACTTTGTTGTTGTTCCGCTTAAGATCAAATATGGAGAATTGAAGAAGACCTCTTACATTTCCTCACGAAATCTTTTGAATGTCTTTTAACTTGATGGATTCCAAAATGGCACTTTGTCTGAAATCAGCTCAAAAATTGGTTTACAGATAGAAAGGTAAGACACTTCATCCAATTGTGTGTACCATGCCTGTGCACATAAAATGGGAAACACTTCTGAACTTTATAACTTCATCTACTTGAGCCTGCAGAAAAGGAAGCAAGCCGCGATCAAGGTTTCTAGTGATTCAAGGAGATGGAAGCGTCTATTGCCAATGACCATTTCGTTGCTAGATTGAAGTCCTCAAACAAGGAAAGGAGAAAAACATCCAGAGAAAGCTCAGCATCAAAGAAATCACTCAAATTCAGTGACTTACCTCCACCAAGCCTGACTGCGAATAACATCCCTTCAATCACGCCAGAGGAAATCACACCTAGCGAAATAGCTTTCTCACACATGAATGTGGAGGAATTACTCAAAAGCAGCACTACCGAAGTGAAAGTCGTTATTGTGAACCCAAATCCCAGGGTTGAGACCTTTAGTTCATTTGATCATAAAAGGAAGTCAATGATTGCAAATCTATGCAGAAAAAGATGTAAGACAGCTACGAATTTGGCATTCACAATTCAGGATGTGCAAGACGAACTTGCCGATCCTCTGAGAATAACCATAGCTGGGAAGTTTCTAGAATACTGTAACAATACTACAGATTCAGTGCTAAAGAAGTCGAGACTGGACGATTTGGCCTCCTTTACCAATGAACTGAAAGTGAAGAATGATCATCGCCATTTATTTTCCAATTTAAGCAATTGGAAAGAAGAAGCCTGAAAAAATCAGGGCTTCAACGGGATTCGAACCCGTGACCTCTGCGATACCGGTGCGATGCTCTACCAACTGAGCTATGAAGCCACACATTGGGAGCGAGGTCAATTAACTGAGTTCGTATCTTCCCATGAGGAGTGAAATGATGTGAAGTTTATATGAAATAATTCATATATGAACTGCGGTTGTAGATGAAAGTGAAGAATGATCATCGCAGTTAATTTTCCAATTTAAGTAATTGGAAAGAAGCCTGAAAAAATCAGGGCTTCAATGGGATTCGAACCCATGACCTCCGTGATACCGGTGCGATGCTCTACCAACTGAGCTATGAAGCCACACATTGGGAGCGAGGTCAATTAACTGAGTTCATATCTTCCCGTGAGGAGTGAAATGATGTGAAGTTTATATGAAATAATTCATATATGAACTGCGGTTGTAGATGAAAGTGAAGAATGATCATTGCAGTTAATTTTCCAATTTAAGTAGTTGGAAAGAAGCCTGAAAAAATCAGGGCTTCAATGGGATATATATATAAACTTCACATCATTTCACTCCTCACGGGAAGATATGAACTCAGTTAATTGACCTCACTCCCAATGTGTGGCTTCATAGCTCAGTTGGTAGAGCATCGCACCGGTATCACGGAGGTCACGGGTTTGAATCCCGTTGAAGCCAGTTGTGTCAAAGGCCCATGCAATGTGCAAAAATCATCAGAGCTGGATATCAAGAAAACAAATTTGGTGGCCTTGATGACATCTATTGCTGCTAGAACAAGAAACCCCACCATGTCAGCTGCTCCTTACCATATCTCTGCAGTTTTCTTTCATAGCGGGATCAAGCATGAAGATCTATGAATGTTAAACAAATTGGGTGTATGCATGTCTCTGGATATGATTGTCGAATTCCAGAGAAATATGGGCGAGAGCTGTGCAGCTAAAGTGTCTCATTGGAAGAAGGAGATCGAGAAAGTTAAAGTAGCTAGTCTGCTGTTGAATGAAGTCAGGGAAGAACAAGTCGGCCATCACGAAGACAAAGTAACGTGAGTGGACGTTGACTTCTTGGAGGAAACTATCAAGAAATACAAACATCAAAGAAGTGAAGCCTTGGAGCTGACAGGCTCATAGCTGCCGGAGCTTATCTCAGTTTCTGTAGCATGAAGCAGCTAGGAGTATTTAAACTCCCCCTGGATTGGATGCTAGTCCATTGCAGGTCACTCCTCCGCAATTTGTTAGGTTTCCGCAACAATTCTCTGGTACCCATTTATACTCCTGGGTGGAGAGAGGCACTGTGAGAGTTGAGTGGCTTGCCCGAGAACACAACAGTGTTCCTAGCCAGGGCTTGAACCCAGACCGCTCGATTTGGGGAACAGCGCGCTAACCATGAGGCCACCATGCCTCCCAACTTCCTATCAAGGTAATTTATCAAAAGAGCAAACAACAATGCCATATCAGCAGATTCATGTGAATGTTCTGTTGAAGCCGGGGGAGGTAGCTCTGGATTAAGATCAGCATGGTTTTCAGCGAACATAGTCGCAGTGAAACTTCCATGCCAGAGGTATTTTAAGAATGATATGTTTGAAGTGCTAAACTGTATATCTTTATTTAACAATGCAGAGTATAGAGTCTTATAGCCCAAAAACCCTAGAGTACTTTATAATTATTTTTACCATCAAATGGAAATCAAAAGTACTTTTGACCTGCAGTTAGGATTTTCTGTTGATGTCAGCTGTTAGTTGTTTTTATCCCTTATATCAAATGAAAATTACGAGTGGGTAAATTTAATAAGCTTACCTTCAATAGTAAGGAAGGAAGGAAGGAAAACAAGCAATTTAATTATTTCAGTATTCTCGAACACGGTTGCTATGGTCCTGCTACAGCAAGGGAGAAGTTGGGGGAAAACAACAATGTTTGAAGGATGGGGAGAAGTCAGGGCATTTGTAGATGGTCAGGGGAAATCTGTCAAAGTGAGTAAAAAGTCGTGGAATTTAATTTGCTATCAGAAAAACATCAATAAATGGCTTTTGATACTATTTGAGTGGCACGTGGAGGAGCAGTAGTATATTGGCCCATGATCAAATTTCATTTTTTTATTATTATCCTCACAATACAAGGTTAGTGAAAATTGTTCACAGGTCAGTGAAAAGCCAAGGAACTTTTTGGTTTCTGTTGAGTGTCAACTCTGTAACTTCTCATTATGTAGATAGTCATATGTAAATGTTTCTATAAATCTTAGGTTGGTGGGGAACAACCTTGATTTGATGATTAATGCCAGAATTCAATGTACAGAACACAGCAACTGTCCATACATTGGACACAGCAGTATGCTGTTCTGAACAAGGTCAATGAACCTAATTTAGACAAGACAAGAACAGAAGTTACTTACAGAGGTCCAGTTGATTGATCTTCTTCCAGCCAAGCCAACACTGGACCAACTCAAGCAGAGATGGACAGTGTAAGTGAGCAAAACCATTTGCAAATACCTCCCAAAATTCCATCCCTACAGAGATGTAGTTATCCATCACATTCCTCATCACTACTCAGATGAAATGAAAGCAAAATCAAAGACTGTAAGTGTAATGTTAATAATTTAATCACTGACAATGTCTTACTTGCTAGTATTGACAATATGGAATACATAATGTTTGCCCAAAGGCCATATGTCAAAATGGATGATAAAAAACCAAACACAAAAAAATTAAAAAAAAGACAAACAAAACGATTAGCACAAGTTTGAAAAATAGTGTGATTTGCTGTATTCTTTTTAGGGCTGTCCACAAGTTGCTCCAATTTTCTCAAAAAGTTGCTCAAAAGTTGCTCCAAAACTCTAATAAGTTGCTCAAAAGTTGCCCCAAAATCCAAAAGTTGCTCAAAAGTTGCTTTCAATTTTTTAGTGTAAGAGATTGATTAACAACTTAAATAAAGATTTAATGAATAGATTTAACTTTGCATAGATATTATATTCATAATTATATCATACTGACCCCTCAATATTGTAAGACTGAGTCTCTCTCAACCCAAATCATAAAAATCTGATTCTCTGTATTGGCTTTCTATTACGATAACCACGTGATTGCATTCGAACAAAACAAACTTTGCTAATATTCTTATTAAATATATAAAGTTTCTCTGACATACACGTGTGCTTATTGTCATTGTGACGTAACATGACTGATGTTTCCACTGTTTCCTCTAATGCTGCCTCTTGCTGCTTGCTAAATGCATTTTGCAGCAGGCTAAACACTCGTTCAGCTGATGCTGAACTAGGCTGCACCAACAAGATCTTTTTGACTGCAGCAGACCAATTTGGGAGGGCATCGGCATGTGTAGCCCACCACTGTACTTTGCCTTCCTCTGTTTCAATGGCTGCACCATCAGCAATGGCCAGATAGTTTGGCAGCTCTTCCATAAGCTGTACAACTTCTGCATCAGTAATGAAACTAAATTGCTTTAGTTCCTGGACTGATGCAGCAGTTGGATGTAGTGCTTGCACCTGTATTGGGCAGCATAAGCATGCAGCCTTAAATGCATGGACAATATTATGGAATTGCACACTGAATTTCTGTCGGTAAAAGCGGAAGCCTGGATTGATACATGCCTTTGCTTGAGCAACTAACTGGTTGTACAATGCCATATTTCTACCTGCATGTTGGCGACCTTTGGCCTCAGTGTTTGGATAAGATTCAATGGCTATTGCATGTGCTAATGCAGACAAATGCTCATAGCAAGTAAATACTAAGGGACCGTCCCCCTCAAGATAATAAGTTGCTTGAACAAAGTGCTTGCCCGCATCAATCATAGCAGCAAGCTCAATGTCTAAGTCTCTAGCAGTAGCTGGATCATCAAAAATCTCCAACAGGCTTGCACGGCAAACAGGAGACAGGTTATCATTTTCTCTTAGAAAGGGCTCAACACACATAGAGACTACTGGTTCTGGCGCAGCAGTGATAAAGGGGAGGAGAATGGACAAAAATAAACCTCCCCCGTTCAACTTCCACACACCCACCCACGAAGTTGAACATGGGAGGTTTATTTTTGTCCGTTCTCCTCCCCTTTATCGCAGCAGCGTCCAGAACCAGTAGTCTCTATGTGTGTGTATGCAACACAACATAAAAGAAAACAAAGCGCGGATGTGACACCGAAAATGCCTGCACTGATTATATACAAAAGTGCACCAGAAATATTTTCCTATTGAACAAGTATCTGCACAGTATATACGTCGAGATGGCTGCGGCAAGATATTCGTCTGATGTTCTGCAAATGTTTTACGGCCCAATACCTATGAGGGTAAAAGAAAACCAACGTGAACCACTAGAATCACAAAAAGTCCCAGTATTTGGCCGGTTCCAAACATGTCAATACAATAACCCAGATCTTAATACATGGAGAATGGATGTATCCGAAAGAAATCCGTACAAAAAGGATATGTTGATGTTCGCAAGAGAAAATAAAGAAAAGTTCACCGATTTGGCTGAACAAGAAGTCCAAAGGTTAAAAAGCGCAAAAGTAAGTTTTGCGTTAGAAGTAAAGTTTTCAAGAGAAAGAGACGGAAAAACGCAAGACATGAAGCATTTTTTCCGTGACAAAAACAACCAGCCATTCCTTTTCATGACACCAGATAAGGCCCAGATAGAGCAAAAATTGGACGAATTTATTGAAAACACAAAAGGAGAAATAGAGCACTGGTCAGAGAGGGTATCAGGATGGGAAGTTGAAAGAATAACGATTGCATACGTGGATGTCGAAATCTATCATCCAATTCCTGGAGGAACCTATTTGCCTCTTCCAGCTTGGCTGGCAAATAAGAAGGCAATAATCAACATGAAAAACAGAGACAAGGAATTCCTGAGGTGGGCTCTCAGAGCTGCTTTATTCCCCCCAAAAGATGGGAAAGACCCACAAAGAACAAGCAAATATCCGGTTAACGACAGTATTAACTACGAAGGCATAGATTTCCCAACACCGATAAAACAGATAGACAAGCTTGAGGCTCAAAACAAAAACCTCACAATAACCATATTTGGCTGTGAAAACAAGAACTTGTTCCCGCTCAAGGTTAGTGGCAGAAGAGAAGAAAAGAACGTTAGGCAGGTAAACCTGATACTAATTGAGTCAGGGGAAGTACAGCACTACTGTTGTGTAAAACGGGTGAGCGCTCTGTTGTTTGATAAGTCATTGAACAAAACCCACTATTGCTTGATGTGCTTGTCACATTTCACAAAAGCTAACTTGCTAGAGGACCACAAAAAATATTGCAACGGTGTGAACGGCAGGCCGACAATGATTGAGATGCCAGAGGAGGGGAAAAACACCCTTTCCTTCCTTTTTGCAAGGAAGCCTTGATTCACTTGTAAGCGCAACACCGAAGGAGTCATTGAAAATAACATCGACAATTTCAAAAGGCAGCAACCTGCTTTACAAAAAAGGGATCTACCCTTACGAGTACATGGACTCATGGGAAAGATTGAGTGAGACGGCTTCCGGACAAAGAGAAGTTTTCCAGCAAGCTGAACGACAAGCACATAACAGACGAAGAGTACGCGCATGCGCAGACTGTCTGGGAGGCTTTTGAATGCAAAACGCTGGGCGATTGTCACGATCTTTACGTGAAAACGGATGTCGCCCTTTTGGCGGATGTTTTTGAGAACTTCCGAAACCTTTGCCAAGAGCAGTATGGATTAGATCCGGCGCATTATTACACGTCGCCAGGCCTCTCCTGGGACGCGCTCTTGAAAAAGACGGGGGTCGAGCTTGAGCTATTCACAGACCTTGAAATGCATCTTCGTGGAAAGGGGAATGCGTTGCGGAATCTCCATGGTAAGCAAGAGGTACGCCAAAGCAAACAACCGGCAAGTACCAGACTATGACCCCAGCAAGCCAAAAAATACATCATGTATCTCGACACAAACAACCTTTATGGATGGGCAATGAGCAAGCCCCTCCCAAAAAGAGATTTCAAATGGAAACGTGTTATGCCCACGGAGGAGGAGATCCTAAAGAAAAAAGAAAACGCAAAGAATGGTTGGATTCTTGAGGTTGATCTTGAATATCCAGCAGAACTGTACGAGGAGCACAATGGCTATCCCCTGGCGCCGGAGAAAAAGGCCGTGAAAAAGGAATGGATGTCGGCCTACCAAAGAGGTTGATGGAAGACCTGGAGCTGAAACCCCCGGACAGCAAGAAGCTGCTGCTGACGCATGAGGACAAAAGCAAATATGTCGTGCATTGCAGAAACTTGCAGTTTTATCTGAAGAAGGGCATGAAGCTGAAGCGCGTGCACAGGGTGTTGGAGTTTGAACAAGAATGCTGGATGGAGCCGTACATCCGGATGAACACAGAATTCAGGAAAAACGCAAAGAGCAACTTTGAAAAGAACTTTTACAAGCTCATGAACAACTCAGTTTTCGGCAAAGCCATGGAAAACCTGTGTAACCGCGTTGACATAAAAATAGTGCGCACCAATGAGACGAAGAATATAAGGAAACTGGTTGCCAGCCCTTTGTTCTCAAGGCATGTTTTCTTTTCAAACGACCTGGTTGGAATCAACATGCGAAAAAGCAAGCTGCTTCTCAACAAGCAGGTCTACACGGGGATGACGATCCTTGACAACAGCAAGATGCTGATGTATGACTTCTTTTACAACGAGCTTAAAAAACAATACAGCTCAAGGTGCAAGCTCTTGTACACAGACACCGACAGCCTTCTGCTTGAGATTGAAATGGACGACGTCTACAAAGACATTGAAACGAGCAAAAATCTGTATGATACGAGCGACTACCTGAAGGAGCATCCACTCCACTCAAACACCAACAAAAAGGTCTTGGGAAAAATGAAAGACAAATGTGCTGGAACCCCCATAGCAGAGTGTGTGTCTGAGACCAAAAATGTACCCTATCTTGAAGGCAGACGAAAAAAATAACAAAAAAGCGAACGGCGTAAAAAAGAGCATTGTCAAGAAACAAATAACGCATGAACAGTACAAGGAAATGCTTTTTGGTGCGAAGCAGCAATGGCATGGAATGAACATTCTTCAAAGCGAGGGGCATGAGATCTACGGCATGCATCTAAACAAAATTTCGCTTTCACTGTTTGATTCAAAGCGATGGATAGGTGACGATGGTGTCCATACAAAAGCTTACGGGTACATCAACATGGATATATTGCCTTCATTCACAGATGATGAACTTAGAGAGTTGGAAGCTGAAGTTTAAAAGTTTCTCCCTGGGTAATTGTGTGTTTGGAGGGACAACGAGCAGTTCTTCATGCACGAAGCTGTGCTTGGGACCGTCGCGCAAATAGTAGAGAACGGGTTCATCAGGTTTGGTAAGAGATCTTTCAATGCTGCAAACTTTCAAGACCATATTGGGTCTGTGGCTCTTTTTACACCACCATCATGCTCGCCGGGCTGGTAGAGATAACGAACTTGGACAAGAGAGGGGAGTATTTTTTCGCTTTTTCCAACAGGCCTTGAATAAGGTGTCGACGGCCTTGCATAAACAGACTTTTCTTTGATGGCAACCGCGGGTTTCTTGCTGATAAGGCTTGTGACCTCGTTGTTCAAAGCCAAAACAACTTCTGGAAGTCTTTTCACCCAGGCAGTGGACCGCTGCCCCACAGGGAGTTGCATTTCCACGGCGTACTGGTGCCCGAACAAGCGCTCAGCCAGGGTGCGGTTCAAACGTTCAACAATGGCCTGGTCGCGGTGAATGTCAACGCGCCTGCACTGGATAAATGTTTTGGTCTTTTCAATCTCTTTTGTGACAGCATCCATGAATTCGTGCCCGGGGTCAACCTGCAGCATTTGAGGCCATTTGAGAGGCGCGTGCTTGTAAATCTTCTGAAAGGCCAGGGTGACCTCATCAGAATTTTTTGAAGTCAGGGGTTCGGCCTCTTTGTAGCGGCTGGCCACGTCGACAATGGTCAGCCCGTATTTGAAAACTTTGCGTCCGCGGTGCAGTTTGTGGTGCGGCAGAAAAAGAAGGTCTGCCTGGTGGATCTCGTTGGGTGTGGGAATGTTGAATTTCAGCTGAGGAATTCACCTCAGCGCGGGGAGAAATATCTGCCAGAGCGCTTGCCTGATCAGCCACTTTTTTGTGGTTTCTTCAGGTACCTTGGTGGCCTCGGCTAATTTTTTGATTGCGGCGATACCTTTCCAGTAGCCCCCAGGGCCACAGTATATCTTTGTGAGTTTGTCCTCCAAAGCGCTACTATAAGTAAGGCGTAAAAAAGTTTAAAGGAACCGGAAGGCTGCGTAGCCTAGAGTGAGCGCCCCGGCGCCCACGAACATGAGTTCACCATTTTTCTGCTGCTTGCTTGGCTGATAGAAATCTGAGAACTTGGGCTCTTTGGGGGGTATCATTCGTTCGTCAGGATGTGCCTGGTTGTAGAGTTTGAAGGCATAGTCAGTGTTGGTGAAGTTCTGCTTGGCCTCTGCCTTTATTTGCACGTTGGTCGCAATCCAGTCGAGAAGATGGGTGCGGTTGCGCGTGTATTTGGCGTAAGCCGCTTGGTACGCCTCGAGAGCTTTGTAATGGCGCTTTTTTTCTTTAAGTGCAGCTTTGTTGCCCCCGCCGAGCGCCCTCGCCAGATAGTTGCCTCTGATAAAAGTCGTGGCGTTCAACACAGCCCCACCAACCATAATCGCGATGCGCGCCATGGTGTTATATAGCAGTCTTTTTTTAAATCATTAATTTCAGTCGCTGGTGGGAAGGATTTTTTGGTCCTTGAGGTACTGTTTGAGTGCAATGCTGCCCGCCACGACTGCGGTGAACTTCACGTAATTCATCGCACTGCTGCTGGGATCAGAAGTAAAATTCTCTTTTACAACCTTTTTTGCGGCCAAGCCAGTGATGGTAGCGGCGTCAATGATGGTCTTAACAAGCTTGTTGTCTGACATGGTGCATTAGATATTAGGAAAATAACAAAAGTTTAAAACAAAATTAATCTGTCTTTCCCGCGGCTTCTTCTTCTTCTTCGTCTTCTATTCTTCTTATTTCCTCTCCTTCTTTTTCTCTTCTTATTTCTTCTCCTTCCTTATCAATAAATGTTGCACTCAAAAGATCTCGGACTGTATGAAAAACCTTTACGTTGATGTCGTTCCATAACAGCGTGATACCAAAAATTGCGGCTGAAGAGATGAGAACCTGGGGAGTGTCAACTTTAAGCATGTTGATATATATTCCACTCGGAAAAGTTTAAATCATTTTTCTTAAACCTTTTGGCTGTGCTGCGCGAGCAAGTTCTGGCTCAACACGCACAGGCTCAGGCGCGGGCTCAGGCATTTTTTTGTCAAATGCGGCCTTGGCCATAGCCTTGAGCTCTTCACATTTGTAATAAATCCCGACCAGTGAAACGACCATGCTGGCAACAGCAAGCCATTGGGTGGTGCTGAGACTGCTATTTTTTTCTCAAAACATCAAACAGATGATCTGTTACCTGAATACCTACACCAAGGTCAGGAGCGAATGATTATCAAAGGTAATCCTACAATACCCGAGCAGTTTGAAAATCAAAATATACCAGTTCAGTTGTCAAGTAATCGTCAGTACAGAAATGCGGATAAAAATGTGAATGTATGGAATTCTAGAGCTACCATTATCTCCCATCCTCAGTTTAGAATGACGCGTGAAAGAGAGCCCTCCAGAATTTCTTACAAAATGGTTACCAGACTTTCTAATGGCAAAAAAAAAAAATTAATGTCATGAAATGCTCCAAGCTGAAGGCTATGTTGTGTGGATACCATCGTCATTTCTCAGAGCAATATAAAAGTTCAAAATTCATGATTTTCTCAAAGAAGTATTTCATTGGACAAAGTTTAAGCTTGTGTATTTTTCAAACAAGGACTCCAAAGCATAAAAACTTGCCTGTGTTTTGTATGATAGCTGGAGGTAATATTTTCAGAAAACTAAGACAGCTCCAAATGAAAACGTATCATTTTTTGAGCAGAATCATATCATCGAGTAGAGATGTGGAGTCAAATCCTGGTCCTGCAAATGAGTATTGCAAATCAGTACCTTTTATATCACCCACAAATTCTGTCTGTTTATTAAAATTCAGATTGTCTCAGCTAGGCAGAACTGCACTTGGTGTTGGAGGAAGTGGTGATTGCTTTTTAGGGCTCTATCACATCAACTCTATGAAAATCCTAATAGTCATTTCTATGTGTGCAGTGTTGGCATTCAGTATTTAGTGAACCACCCTGAACAATTTATAGAAAGTAGAACTGAGCATTCTTGGCAAGGTTATTTGGAAAGAATGTCATGTCAAGGAACATGGGCTGATGCTATCATAATTCAAGCTGTTGCCAGTTGACTTTATTTATCAATTCCTATTGCTGAATCAAATTCAACTTTTTCTCCAGTTACTGTTGTTGAACCAGTGAATCTTACAAATGCCCTAAACATTTACATTGGACACCTACATGAATTTCATTATGTTTCCATAGTAGAAAACAGAACAATGGAGATAAGAAACAACAGCAAACAAACAAAAAATGCAGAAGAAAACAAACCAGTTGATGGCAGTGAAAAATGTAAAGCTTACAGAAGAAAATACATGAGAATACATGAAAGACAGAAGAGCTGATGATAACTTTAGAATAAATGAGAATCAAACACTAGTACAAGGCTGCAACATTAATAGTAAGACATCTAGGAACAAGAAACACCAGGCTGCTAAAAGAAGAAAATTGAACCCAGAACATGTCAGAGAAATTGAGCTGCGCTCCTTCAGAAAACAAAAAGCAGAGAGCCTGCAGCACATAAGGCAAATAAACAAACAGTCGGTAAGAAAAAGACAAAAGGCTGAGGCTCTGGCAAGTGTACCGCAACTAACATGCAGCAGTCATGAGTTGCAGCCACAAGAAAACAAATACGATGCAATTTCTGTGACAAATTTGTTTCACAAAAACTTTGCATGTGGCCCAGAATATGTATTCACTTGTTGTGACCAATAATGTGGTTCAAGTGCTCTGTAGTGAAATGTGATCCAAACAAATATAGGGTGTGTTCACTAGACATTGTTGAGTCCTGTCTTACTGGTTTTAAAAGTGTCAATGAAACTGAATGGATCTCCATGACTTGCAAAAACAAAAAAGTCTAAAAAAAAGTCTAAAAAAGCAATTGTCTAACTTGCAATCAAAAAAGGTCTAAAACAAGGCAAGTTACCCAGCTGTTCTAAAGCCAATAAGATGGATTTTCCTTATAAGCCTAATGTATTGAATTTCACATCACAAGAGGAGCGACTAATATCACCTCGTACTGACCTTTTATGCAAATCCGTGAACGACCTAGGGGTGGTCAATTGTCTATTCATGGAAACATTGTCAATGTGCCAAGTGAAGTAAATTCAACTGTTCATTGTTTCCCAAGGCCAATAAGTGAATCACAGACCATTCCAATAAAACTTAAAAGGCGACTTGGTTACAAGCATCACTATCAGTTTCAGAATGTCAGACCGAAGAAAGTATTAGATGCAACCAAATATCTTGTAGACACTAGTGAATTATTTAAAACTGAAGGCATAAAAGTGCAAAATTCATGGTTAGATGGCATAACTTCACAATCAAGCACCCATGAAGAGTGGGGTGAGTTTTGTTCAAAACCCTAACACATCCAGTGCTGATGTGCAAACTAATGAAATTGTCACAAATTGTCAAAACAATATTTGCACTGCTGATTTTCATAATCCAGACAGAGAAAAAGACACTGAAGGATTATGTTTCCTGTCAAAATGTTACATATATTAATTAGATGAAGACCTTATTTCTATAATCATGCTCAACTAATGGCTGCTTATTAACATGATGCACTTTTCAACTAAAACACCTTACAAATGTAACACTTCTTAGTTCCAAAAGAGGCAAAGGACAGCGCTTCATAGAATAATTACCACATACCATGAGGTAGCTCGAAGGAGCGGGCCAGCCGCGTTCTTTCAGCAACCATTTTTCCAGCAGCCACACGCTTGGGATTTTTTATGCGCATAGTTGCAGTTGGAGTTATCGCTTGCTGCGTGATATCCACGGCAGGTGCTGTATGGGTCTCGTCCTGAGGTGTGCTCTCGGATTGTTCGGTAGACATTCTGAAACAAATGCGTATGCTGAGAAAATATAATAATGTTTAGAAATTACTCTGCTGTCGTTCTGCAATCACTCAGCAGGCGTTGAGGATTGCTGTTGAGGAATTTCTTCCAATTTTGCGTCGTCCCTTCTCTGCAAATGTGTTAAAATCAATATGTTTTGTGGTGATCAGCGCTGCGTTGGCCGCAGCAAGAAACCGGTGGCACTTCAAAGCAAGGTTGCTGGCCAGATTGGAGAGCTCTTTGTTTATGATGTAGTCGTTTCTGAGCTCTTTTTGGTAAGCATCGATATCTTTGATGTTAATAGTCATTCCGACCGCTTTGGTTACAAGAAAAATGAAGCTGTCGATCAAACCACTTTTCCACGTGGTGCTGCTCGCATACTATCACCTCCATTCTTGGATCATTTACACCAATTTTGTGGTAGGTCTTGTTGTGCGCGAATGTTGGGCAGATGAGAACGATGTAGTCAAACTTGAAGCGGAAAGGGCCGTAGATCTGGTCCACCACAAACCTTGATTTGCCTGAATTTGTTGGTCCCACAATGAGAGCGTTGAAGGGTATCTTGCTTGGGTCCATGTAATATTTAAAACTGTAAAGATTCTAGCTGTCTGTCCGTAATGTTGAACTGGGAGTCGGAGATTACGAATACATGGCATTTCACGTCGCCTGAGCCTTCGGCTTTCCACTCACTCGCTGCTGTGCATCGACTGATCTGCCATGGAGCGCATGTCAATCACAAGCCCGAACTTATCATCAGTGTAAAACTTTGTCACATTTATGTGCTCGGTTTTATTTTTCTCTTTCACAAAGAAGCGGTGGGCCTCTTCCCACATGTCCTTGCCTTCGATGCCGTCGTTGAAAAGCATGTTGGGCAAGCCGTTGACCATGACGCTGACTTTCGTCAGATCCGGGAAGATGAATTTTTCTGAATCTCTGTCGCCCGCAGTATATGGCTCTACAAACAGGAGGAGGAGGGCTTTTAGTGACCTTCTTTGGGCGTTGACTTCGATGTTGATCCTCGTGTCAGTGCCTTTTTTGACAGACACCTCTTTGTCATGCATCACGTGGTCATAAGTGAACTCTTTGCTGCTGGAGTAAACGCTGTGTGTCTCGTCTGCCAGAGTTTTGCTGCGGATAATTTTGTACTTTAGCTGGATGTTGGTCAGCTTGTATTTCAGCTGGGTTGTGTCGGAGCCTCTTACCACACGTATAGCTTCAACAAGTTTTACATCGAACGTGAGGTCGTTGTAAAGGGCCTGGGGGTAGAAAACACTGTGGTTGGTTATAATCTGATGGTCTAGCCTGATCCGGTACTTGCTTCCATATACCTCGTTCAGCTTGTTTTCAGCGGCAACGCCCGAGGTTTTCTTGTCTCCCGCACCTGAGCGGATCTTGCATAGATCCTCGCTCTGAATCCCTTCGAGAATCATGCCGTCTCGCTTTTCCTGCGAAAGGAAAGGTCTTCGAAAGTTTTGTAGATGTCATATCCAACCGTGTCTTGCAGGATAGTGCCTGCAAACTTCACAACCAGCCTGTCAAGGAGCGCCCGCGTGACATTCTGAACAAGGAAGTTGTTGGCGTGCCCCCCAGAAATGTCGATGTCAAAGCGAGGCACTAGCAAGCCCGGCACCAGAACCTTGTTCTCATTCTCGTTCAGTTTGGGCACGGAAACATACAGCTTATCGCCGGGGTTGGCTTCAGAACGGATAAAGGTGATTCGCTTGACCGCGCGCTCGGCCTGCATGGCGTGTAATGTCTTTTCGTTGTACGTTGGGCGAAGGTTCTCTGGCACTGACATTTCGTATAATAAACTGGCGATTATTTTCTAATTTAAAAATAACAGAATTGAAATATATCGCTATGGTGGAAGGCAGTGGCGAATTTCGTTACAAAGACCCGGACCTTGACAATCAGCTTGACCACAATGATGATGATGATGAGGAACAAGAGGTTGAGAGAACCCAACCTTTTCAGCCAGGCACGGCATCCACTCCCTACCAACCTGGCGCTCCCTACCACGTGGGTGAACAAATGGAAATGCGTACTTTGCAGCATGAGCAGTCAGGCCTGCCTGACACTTCTTATCAGGAAGAAAACCCTTTGCTTGAAAGAACACCTTCAATCAGTGATATTCAAAAAGAAAGTTATTTGCAGCAAAAACTCAAAAAAGCTGTAGATACGATAAAAGGCAAATTCCCTAAAGCAAATTTGGAAAAAATCAAAATTAGAAGAGGCAATGGAAAAAATGAGGGAAAAATCGTTGCTGAGGGGCCAAAAAATGGTGAGTACAAGATTCTAAAAGATGATGAGTCAGGCTTAATGAAAAGTTTTTTAGACAGCTTCAAAGATAAACTTGGGCTGAGGGCTGAAGAAATAAGAGCCGAAGACTGAGATACAATCAGAGAACAACGCCAAAGCCTGATAGAAGCTGAAAACTAACTACAACAGGCGGAAACACTCTCTTCGCAAAGAGAAGAAGAAAAGAAAGAAGTGGAAGTTCTGAGACGTAAAATCGAGCAAACTCATGCTCAGATTGATGCCATTCAGGATAATCAAGGTTCGAATCTTGAAAGTGAAGCAGAGCTGCGTAGGCTGAAAGAACTGAAAAAGAACTATCAAACCGATCTTGAAAACAAGAAAAAAGAATTGGACTTGCTTACAAAAAAAGCAAGAAACAGAGAAAAAGAACAAGCCAAGGTTGACAGACTCAGGGCCAGCCTCGCAGCAAAAGAAAGTGAAACAAACACCATGGAAGAAAGGCTAAACCAAACAAAACCGTTGGACGACCTGAAAGAGCAGGAAAGCGAGCTGCAGCGCCAAAGCGAGGAAGACCAGGCAATCATCCAAGATGAGAATGCCTCGCCCTCCAACAAAGAAGCCGCAGAAGGCAGAGTGGCAGAAAGAAAGGAGGAGATCACGCGTTTGCCAACTCAGATTGTGGAAAGGGAAAGGGGGTGGCCTCTCTTGGAAAGGGTCAAAGAGATCTTCAAAAAAAATGGTGTGACATTGACCGCTGTTCTTCTTGCTGCCGGGGTCACAATCGGAGCTGTCATCAGAGCCCTCACAAACACTTTGA
This sequence comes from Orbicella franksi, assembly GCF_964199315.1. Classification (NCBI taxonomy): domain Eukaryota; kingdom Metazoa; phylum Cnidaria; class Anthozoa; order Scleractinia; family Merulinidae; genus Orbicella; species Orbicella franksi. The sequence continues at coordinate 22,117,688 of NC_138148.1, read as the reverse complement.
AAGCCACTGGTAAGGCTTTGGGAAGTAATGTAAAAGATATTGGTGCGAAACTTGGTTCTCTGCTGCCCGGGCTAATTGGCTCAATTGTGAGCTTTCTATTCAAAGCTGCGGGCCAAGCCATCGGGTTTCTGGCCGAGCACACCTGGCTGCTTATTCTTGCCACAGTGGCCTTTTTGTTCGAACAATATCTTAATAAGCGGCATTAATGTACCGCCAAGCCATAAACATCAAAGCCGATAAGCCTACTACACTGACAATTACTGCTGTTTTGTTTATTTCATGTTGCGGTGTTTTATCTGGAGCCTTGTGCTCTATTTTTTGTGCCGTTGGTTGTGCTTGTTGAGTTTCAGTCGAAGCTGATTTCCTTGATTCGGTTGTTGCAGCTTTGTGTATCAGGTTGGAGGGATGGCTGTTGGGAGGGTTAATTTTTGACGGGCCGCCTGCCATTAGTTTGAGCGCAGCATTTTTTGTCTCCGGGTTTACCTTGTTGTTTACCCCCAGTTTCATCCCAGAAACCGCCTGTTTCAGCTTGTTATTGTAACCGATTGTACTTTCGGTGTTGATTATCATTTGCGTGGGCATAAGCTAGGGGATGGGGGCTACAGCAAGATTGAGCCTAACCTTCGTTTGGTCTACCGTGAGCTGGTATCTTTGCACGCTCGCGGCCAGGTCAGGTTGTCTGATCGCATCTTCCATCAGCACCAGGAACTCGCTTTGGGCTTCTTTCGCCCGGCCACCAGAACTGAGAATGCTACTTCTCACATTGACTTGCGATCCCAGTATGCAGTAAATGAAAGCCTCGATTGACTGATTTATTCTCGACAAGCCAGCCTGCGTCAAACCAGATGCTGTGTTTGGTGAGAACCAGTCCGATTGGGTATCAGAAGGGCCCCCCGGCTCGATGTAATAAATCAGGTTTCGTTGAATAGCTTTGCCGCCTTCATCACTGAATTTGTTCCATGCCTGGTATAGGTAGTCAGTTTTCGACACGCCAGACACATAGAGGTAAACACTTCCAAGCCCATGGTTTGCCCCATGCTTGTAGCGGAAATCACTCGACAGATCTATACAAAACTCGTTGCATAGCCTTTTGTACAAAGCAACGTCATAATGATTATTGAATTGGTTGAAAGGTGGGTCTCCGGGCAAAGCGCTCATGCTCTGAATACCTCCTAGCTGGTACAAAAGGCACCCGACAGTGAAATACACGTGGAATTTGTAAAAAGCTCTTATCTGCTGGGGCAGATTTATCCCGTTGTCAAATATTTCGCGAGAAATTCCACACCCCTGTGTCCGCGAAGTTGAGCTGTTGCGGCCAATATTTCATGTCAGGCCCTCCTAACCAGTGTTTTGATTTGGCTCCAGAAGTGTGCCTCAGTGTGGTTTTTTGAAATATTTCTCTGAATTTTGTTGTGAAATATTGGTCAGGCATGACGTAGATTTTGATTTCGGTGTTGAATATTTTCTTCAAGCTTGGCACTTTTCCGTCGAAAGGTTCCGCAGGGATGGGCAAAGAAACTTTTGAACCAAGTGGCAACAGTTGATAAGGAAAACCTCCGCTGTCTCCCAAACCGAGCGCCTGTTTCATTTCCGTGCTCCAATACCGCCTGTCTGAACCGAAGACGCTTTGAAACGAGCCTTCGCTTTCTTTGAAAAACACCTCTGCGGTTGTGTTATTTTTCTCGTCGATGCTTTCTTGTGAAACGAACCGGCTTTTGTCCGCTTTTGGAAAGTGGTTTAAAAAATTTGTCCATGCCTTTTCCTTTGCGATTGCCGCTTTTTTCAAAAACTCAGGATCTTTCCACGGATTCGCCATTGTATTTGAACACAATTTTGTTTGTTAAATATAAAATAGTTGTTCTCACTATTGTCACGCAAGAGAATGGAGAGACTATCTATTTTGAAGAACCGATACTGAAAGTCCATTTCATGAAACTCATATCTTGTAGTTTATTGAACAGCTGGGACACTTTGAAAAAAGAAGGTTCAGCCACCTTGGGAGATAAAGACAAAGATATAGCTTTGTCAATCAGTAAAATAATGCCAGGGCATTATAGTTTAGAAAGGATGGCAAAAGAAATAGAAGGTCTGTTCGACAAATATAAATATAAAGAGTTGCAAACAGCAATAAATCAACCTGTTGGCCAGCTTGTAATGATAAATTTGGGGAAAAAACCGATTGAACTTGATCGCGATTTAGCCACTTTGCTTGGTATTGGGCGAAAGTTGTCGCCTATAACCTTTGTAAAACAGCTTACATCTCCAATGACATTTCATTCATTGTTATTTGATCGACACAGAACGGAATCTGTTCAATAGCAAAAGGTCAGATGTCTTAGCTCTGTTTGATGTGAAAGGGAAGCCTTTTGAAAAGGTAAGCTACCACGGTTCTCCGCAACAGGTTTTGCGAGACTGTTCTACAGACAAGTTCATAAATAGCATAACTATTAGCATCAAAGATGGAAATGGCAAACTCTTTGATTTCAAGGGCTTCCCGCTTCTTTTTGAATTAGAGTTAAATTAAATTTCTTTATATACAATGTCTTCTGCAAATCTGTTACCTCCAAGCGTGCCGCCTGCAGAAAATGAAAGCAGAATCTCTCCAAGCCTTCCCGAAACGACAAATGCCGATAATTTCCGGCTAACTGAAATAAGTAAAATTGAAAAAGAAATATCTGTTGAGGTTGAGCATTACAGGCTTGTGTTGAAAAAATATAAAAAAGCCCGAAAAGCACTTCACTATTCCGTGGTTGGCCTTGGCGCTGTCACGGCAGCTCTGTCTTCTGGGGCTGTTGCAACAACACTCACTGGTGTTGGAATTGTTATCGGCACGCCTGTTGCCGCAATAGCAGCTTTATCTGGCGCAGTTTCCACTGGCCTGTCCATTGTCAACAAGAAGCTTGAACGCAAAATTAATAAACACTCGAGAATCCATTCTCTGGCTATTGCAAAACATGACTCGATAAACAGCTGTCTCACAAGCTCTGAATGATAATCGTGTTTCTGACACGGAGTTTCAACTGACCACACGTGAAATGCAGAAATATCGCCAACTTAAAGAGACTTTACGCTCAAACTTTGCGCAAAAACAAACAAATCCACTCCAGCCAGATATTGAAAAAATGAAAAACCAGCTTCAGCAAGAATTTATAAAAAATCTTGCGTAGTCCAGCACAACTTTGAGCTAAATTTTGAGCGAAAAACACAAAACTATCTCTAAGTCTTATTAAAAACAGATGATTGTGTTACACCGCGTTACCTTCACGCGTGACGTTGCGTGACTGGGTTACGTTACTGTCACGCGTGACGTTGCGTGACATGTCACACAAAAGGGCAAAAGCCTTGTTGGGGGTGCTCATTGGCTGTTCTTGCCTAGCCCCAGCTAGGACTTTCCCGCCGCTGACAAGGCGGCTGTCGATTCCCATTTTACCTCTGGGAACGAGGTTTGAGATCCTGAGGGACCTCTGAGCACCCCCCAGTCTCCACTGGGCCGGGACGGGTTCACCCGGGGTTGTTGCCGTGGACGGCCTCACCCCATACCCCTGACAAGCGCCTGTACGTGCCATATTAGGAATCAGAGGGGGCCAACCTCTCATCCAAAAGCACCTTCATTTGCTTGCTAATTACAAGAATAATGCTGCAAGCTTTATATATTGATCCATTCGCCTCTCCTATCACTCGTGGTGTAGCTTCTGTGTCCTTTGCCTAAATTTCGCAGTATTTTCACGCATATGCATGTGCTTTTGGGGGGCCAGATGATGTCATGCTTGCTATAATTAGAGATTGGCTGAATAAATTATATCCCAACAGCACTTCTGAAGGCCAAAATGGTTGTGCTTTTCCACATGATTTGCTTTATTTTCATGGAACTTTCTACACCCGTTTGGCTGAAAGAGTCCAGACAGATAACATATCAAGTCGTTGAAGCCATGCGAGAAGCAGAGAAAACTTAAACGGGCTCGATTGAGTCCCTTGTTCAAGGAATATTTCATGTTACGATTGATTGAACGCTGTGATCAAATCTTGCTATTTTCTTGTTTCCTACTGCTCGCTTCACTTCGGCAGCTTCTGTGGTGAAAAAAGTAACTTACAGCGCGTTTACTGAGCGTATTTTTTTTGTAAATTCTGTTCTGGTTTGTTTTTTTCGGCCCAAACAAAAAAATCTTGAGTTGTCCTCCATGTTTTTCAGTACTGCTCGTCCAAGGCCTGGGAATATAAATATTTGGTTCCAGTCTTTCTGAGAAAAATGTCGCGCAACTCACAGATTTCAAAACAAAACTATTGCTTCGAACGAAGGTTAATATCGTTGCCACTCAGTAAAATTTCTTAAAGATTTCGGCGTAGGCGTTCTCGTCATATATGCGGTAGCCGAGATAGTGTTTTACTCCATTTTTAGAACACTCGTAACAGAGTCTTTTTACAAGACAGGATTTGCATTTACGGCAAAACATGGCCTTTACAATTCTTGATCGTTTTTCACAGAATGCCGCCTCTTCAATCTCGTCATACACCTTATCCCAGCCCATTGCCTTTCTTTCTCTCATTTTTATTGCGACATACTCCTTGTAAATTATTTCACGAAGCTCTGGAGGGAGGTTTTGAATGGCCTCGGAAAGTTGACAGTTGTTCGATTGCAGAACATCGGACGAATATCTTGCGGCAGCCATCTCGGCGTATATACTGTGCAGATACTTGTTCAATAGGAAAATATTTCTGGTGCACTTTTGTATATAATCAGTGCAGGCATTTTCGGTGTCACATCCACGCTTTGTTTTCTTTTATGTTGTGTTGCATACACACACATAGAGACTACTGGTTCTGGACGCTGCTGTGATAAAGGGGAGGAGAACGGACAAAAATAAACCTCCCACATTCAACTTCGTGGGTGGGTGTGTGGAAGTTGAACGTGGAAGGTTTATTTTTGTCCATTCTCCTGCCCTTTATCACTGCTGCGCCAGAACCAGTAGTCTCTGTGTGTGCTCAACATCCCCAAAAAACTCCATGACCTGATTGAGGACTTCCCATTTGCTCCACCATCTGGTTTTGGAATGAAGTCGCATTGCTGTGCCAGTTCTTGTCTTCCACAACAGCTGAGCAGCTCGACTGAGAGAAAACATGGTGTTCCAACACCTAGAAAATGGGTCTAGGACACTAAATTCAAAGAGTTTCCCAACATTATCGATTGTGTGTGAGAAACAGATGACATTAAGAATATTGGGGAAGAAAAACATGACTTCACATAATCCAGCTTCATTTACTGATGTACCATCTCTCCTTGCTGCTAGAAGATGGTTTGGTTGCATTCCATACTCCACAGCCAGGCACTGAATCAGCCTTTGAGCAAGCTCTTCCGCATTCATGCTCTTGGCTAAAATTTCTAATTTGAGAAGCCTCTGCTGTATATTCCAATCTTTGTCAATGAAGCGAACGATAATTGCCAACGCTTCTCCAAGTCTGGTGCTCCCATCAAAGATCACAGAAAAAGCACTGTTGGCAGCTATTTCGGATTTCACAAAGTCTATCTCCTTCTGACGAATCATGGGAATGAATTCTCCTAGATGGTTCCAAGATGTCAAGCGATGACCATATTTTTCAAGAAATTGTCGCAAACTGTCGACTTTTAAAAGGGGAATACCTGCCTTCAGTAGAGCTTCCACAAGCTCATATCGATAGAGCCTCATGTCTTCAGGTAGTGTGGATCCTTTTGCTCCTCCGCTTGTTTTTGCAAGAAGATCCTTGATATTTTGATCTTTCTTCTTGCTTTTCTTAATATTCTCCAGCACTTTGATGTGCTTTATGGATGATACATGTTTCTTGACAGAACTCTGTATGGAAATATGGATAATGGCTGGAACTGCAATCTACCTTTACGTATTACTTGAAAGTGTTATTACCTGAAGTTTTTTCTTTCCAGTGTAGTCTGGGTGTCGAGTTTTTAAATCCAAATGTTGTGAGCAAGATGGCACAATTCATGATTTCCAATCAGCAGAAGTATGTGCCATCTTTGCAAACTGAAGAAGAAACTGTAGTCCTCAAAACAGTTCTGTTTCATGGAGATCAGCTATTCAAAGAAAGGGCCAGAAATACACATTGGGTCTACCAAGATGATGACAATATTTATGACAGATTGGAGGGACTGGAAACAGAATTTGCAGATTGGCATGCAAAGTTTAACCTTAACATAGTTGCTATATGTTTACATGTAGTATGGCAGGGGTAAATCCAGGAAAATAAGGGGTGGGGAGTATGTAGTTGTTGTCATCAATAGACATCTTTTGTAAATAGCTTGCCTCTTACCAGAAAATACAATTTTAAAGAAGATTAGTTTATTAGCTGGAATGAGATTGATAAGGTTTGAATTAATACAAGATGACAAATTGAGCTCTAATAGTTAACAACATTATCATTAAGATAACAATTTTTGTAATTCAATGTTTTGATTTTAATTAGGTGTTGTGGAATTGAAGGGAGGGGGACCAAAATCCTATTCATACCCATGAATGTTATTATTATAGCTTTAACCTTCTTGCAAACTTTTGCCTTTTGACATTTCATCCCTTACAAAAATCCATGGATCTTCTGTGGACTTATGTTTTCTTACTGCTCCATAAATTTTAACTTTCAATTATCTGTGATCACAACAGAGTAGTGACACAGGTTTTCTTGTCTGTTTTTTTTTTTTTTTTAATCTGTGCTATGTCAATGTAACATTTAAAAATTTTTTTTTTTAATTTACTGAGACCCACGGCCTTTAAATTTTGGGATAAAGCCCCACTACCACCAATTTGCAACAGAACAAGTTATAAATTTTATCAAAAAAGAACATTTTCAACATGGAGATTCAGACTTGCTATCTGTATGTACTTTATATATTAAATTACAGACTAACAACTGGCATGACTTTAAAATTAAAAGTTTCTAAATGTGTCTGAGTGTGTAAATTTATGATCTAGATTTTTTCAGGTTGGAAGTGACATACATGTATTAGTAAACCACACCAGTAAACCACTCCAGCTGTAGAGATTGGAACTTCACATGTGAGCATGAATCAATCTTTCAAGACAATTGCTGCAAAGGGAGTAAACAATCATTATAATGAGTATAAAGAATTCCACCAACAGGAAATAGAAGCACATGTCTGTGCTTCATTTATGGAGATGTCTGGGATGAAAACTTTTGATAGTAAACACAAGATACTTTATTTGAATGAGCTCATTTTATGGTCACATCATTGTTTGGTTCCATTATTTTGGTTTCCATACACATAAATTTCTATACTTTCTGGTGTTAACATGAGGTCTGTGTTAAGAAAGGCAGCTAAAGCAATACATGTAGCTTCACTGTTACTCAGAGGTCATTAGTAACACAATGTATTGTCACTCCTACATTCTTAATGTATACTATTACAGCCCGTGTTCTGTGATCTGCTAACAAACTGTTTGTTTATTTATTTATTTTCTAATAAAATAACAACTTTGCAAATTAGAGGATCTAAATGATCTAAAAATCTTCAAATTCACCCACAGTAGATCAAGTTAAGAAATTCCTCAGGGAGGAGGAGTCTCAAAGACTGAAGGCAGTAATATTACTGATGTAGCTGTACGCAGTATTGAACATTTTAAAGTGATGCTCTCATTTTCCCCCTGTATGCTTTTTATGTGGAATACATGCTCCAGATTATGACATGCCATCAAAAGATGACTTGGGAATAGGAGGTCGAAGGAAATCGCTACATGAGCTTCGCATAAAATATGTGGAGACGTATCTAATGACAGGAAGTGAAGTTGAACCTTTGGTTCTGCAGGTTCATGAGCTGGAGAGTGCTATGGGTGCAAATAGGTTTTTGTGTCGAATAGAGCGATGTGTCCCAGACGCAAAGCTCTGCAACATGGCCTGGTGTGGGAAAGGTATGAGCCTAGGAAGGAGAGAGACATGCTGGGTTTTTTCCCACTGCAGAGTGTCTTGTGGTCTGGTATTCTCAACTAAAGCTACCAGAAATGGGTAAGGAAAAATAAAAACAGTGTTGGTGCTTGTAAGTGCCCCCGCCCCAACACACACACCAAAGTACTCAAGTAAAACGTCTTACTTTTTTTGACAGGACAGATATATCAATTTCTTTAATCAAAAGGTTTTGAGAGGTTCCTGAAATTGCAAAATGATGTCCCCTAGTTAAATCATTTGTAATCCCTGGGGAACTATGTAATAGTGCAATGTAACTAGTAGGCAATTCCCAAGTGTAAATTTGTTTTTTTTCTTTTCTAGCCACGAAAGCAAGAGACATCCCAATGTCACTGTTGAGGCTCAGGATCTAGACTAGTCGGTATTTGGATAAAGTCCTTCTCACAAAAATCAAGAAGCATTTCTTAGTAATAGCTGGTAACAAGAGTTTTCTGAAGTAATCTGATGTGCTGAAAACGAAAATGCTTGTTACCAAAGTTCATTTTGTGATCTGCAGTCTGAAAATGACATCAGAAAATTGACATTTAGAATGAAGTCATCGCAGTGATAAATGTGTAGAAAAGGGGAAACCACTGAGTTAAATGTCACAAATTTGGATTTTCTAGAGCCAGTTCAGTTATAATATGTTACATGCTTTGTATTTTGAGGAATTTAAGACTTGCCTGTCTCGTGGGTCAATGTATGACGCCATTTATGTTTTCATAATATTCTCTCACACAGAGAAACACATTCTTTTCAACTGGCCAAATTAACAGAAAAGTGTTTCATATGCACTGTTATTTTGGGTTCAACGGGGCTTTTTTTCAATGTAGTTGCTGGCTACCCATTTGAATGTGAAAACAGAAACGCGTTCACGGTCGCACTTCCCTAATTTCGCTCTTACTGTCTGAGTCCAGTCCAGTGGTAAGTAAGCCTGGTTACTCAGCTTCATTGTTTAGTATGCCTTTGCTCGATTTTTGGCAAGTAGAAAGCTGTTTTAAAGCTGTGAAATGTTGGAATGGATCCAGTTGTGACCCTAAAGAGAGCTTTGGAAGTTGACTTGAAGCTGTGCATCATCTGTCAGAAGCGTAATAAGCCAAAGGACGATGTAAGAGAAGCTGCAAGTTACAGCAAAAATTTTGTTTACAAAGCAATGACTAAATGAAGAAAGTACAGGGACGTAGCAAACAGAGAGGTTATCTATCATCTGGTTGATTTACTTGGAAGAAATGATGATACTTGTATTGTTTTACATTTGGAAACCATATGAATGGATCAGGCTTGGTTGAAGAATGGGTTGAGAGTGGACTGCTTAGGCCAAATGCAACTGAACATGTCATGAATGGAAAAGCCTACAAGAGAGCTATGCGTGCCCACAAGATTACTATGCAGTCATTGTGGCAGCTGCTGATGCCTTTTCTGTTAGAATTCTGCCACAAATCGTACCCAGGTCTCTTCCAAGAAGTATCTGCTCTTGTTTGCTCTCCCAAAAATGCTGCAGCACTGATAACATCCCTGAAGTCACCATGAGTGAAAAAGATGCTCAACAAATTCGTTGCACAAAGATCTGAGGAAAATGTCAACTTCAAGTTTTGGTGGAACTACATGGAAATGGTATCTGTTCTCCTCATGTTCATTCGGGCTCAGAGAGAGGGGATATGGGACCTGTACTTGCACAGTTTCCGCCACATGTTGCCATATTTTTTCAGATATGACCATCTGAATTATGCAAGATGGGGATCAGTGTACATTGCAGAGATGGTGCAGTTGCCAAAGGAAGTCTTAGAAGAGTTCAAAAAGGGGAACTTTGTTGTCAAATGGAATGAAAGCAAGTTCAACCAGGTCAGTCCCAATCACAGCCTTGAATGGCTGAATGGGATAGGGAAAAGAGGTGGAGGAATCGTGGGCATAACCAAGACGTCATCAGCATTGAATGGCTGGACGGGATAGGGAAAAGAGGTGGAGGAATCGTGGACATAACCAAGACGTCATCAGCATTGAGTAGGTGGGCTCTGTCCTATAACCTAAGGTCACAGATAGCTGAAATTACACACACAATGTTTGGATTGCACCAAGTTTTCTCTCAATGAATCTACTCGTGGTAGGAAAGATCGTGACAAGAAGGATGAATGTTCTTTGCTCACCATTCTCAAGCAGTTCAAGATATTTTCACTACCAGAAGATCCAACATGTCTTAATAACATTGCCACTAAAGATCTTGTCATTGATGAAATTTAAGTCTCGCTGTTAAATGCCAAAGAGCTTGGTCAGCAACAAATGAAAGAATTTGTGGAGCAAAGTTTGCCAAGTGTCTCTCAACAGCAGCAAGATAGATCATCAGAAGTGAGATTCTGGGACACGATGCACAAGAATAATGCTCCAACTATTAACAACTTGTATCAAGTTATAAAGAGCAGCAAAGAAAAGAACAAAAGTACAATTTTAAGAGCCGACCAAAATGTCCTTCAATACCTTATCATTGCTTATGAAACGGGGCTCAAAGTTGATCTCCACAGTGTGCTAAAATATGTGTTGATGCCTGTACCAGTCACATTAGCAGAGATGAATGGCAGTCTCAGAACTGGGCAGAAATCAGCAAAAATGACAGAATTCGTGGAGCAAAGGTTGCCAAGTGTCTCTCAACAGCAGCAAGATAGATCATAAGAAGTGAGATTCTGGGACACAATGCACAAGAATAACGCTCCAACTATTGATAACTTGTATCAAGTTGTGAAGAGTAGCAAAGAGAAGAACAAAAGCACAATTTTAAGAGCCGACCGGAAATGTCCTTCAATGCCTTATCATTGCTTATGAAGCGGGGTGCAAAGTTGATCTCCCAGTGTGCTAAAATATGAGTTGATGCCTGTACCAGTCGCATTAGCAGAGATGAATGACAGTCTCAGAACTGGGCAGAAATCTGTCTTAGCAGACTTAATTACAAGTGGGATAAATTACCCAAGTGAAATAGAGTTTCAAGGCAGCTCAGGTCTATTAATAGATGGTCTGGCATTAGTTTCTGCAATTGGGAGACCATCTGTTGCTCAAACGTTTGGGGGCTTTGCAGAGAGCTTTCAAGCTGGATCCTGCTATCAGCAAATCAACGTCTTATTTGATCGGTATCAAGAAGATTCCATCAAGTTAGGAATGAGAGAAAGACACACAAAGTTCACTTGCCTTATCCGACATGCTATTGAAGATGGCAGTGTCCCTCTCCCTGACAGTTGGCCAAACTTCCTTGCATTGCCAGATAACAAGTCAGATCTAGCCAGGTTCCTATCGGAACACATCATTGTGAATGCACCTCCAAGACAAAGTTGTTGTAGCTACTGGAGGATTTGTAGATGAAAGGAAAGTGCAATCATTAGGAAGAGCAATCAACCTGTCTGCTCTAAAGGCAACCCACGAGGAAGCAGATACATGTCTGATGGTTCACTGCATCAACAGCAGTCTTGACAACATAGTTTTATCGCCAAGGGATATGGATGTCTTGTTGCTTCTTATCACACATGTCCCCCACATCCCTTGGCGTAACCTGTACATGATGTCTGGAACAGACACAAAGTGAAAGTATTTCAACATCAGGGCTATCTACAAAAATCTTTCAGCTGGTTCTGTATCCACTCTTCTGCCTTTTCATGCCTTAACAGGTTGCGACACAATGTCCTTCATATGCAACCATTTAAAGAAATCAGCTTGGAAAGTATTCCTAAAGCAACATACACTTCTTTCCTCTCTATGAGAGGGAGAGCTAACCGAAGAAAAGATAAAAGATGTCGAGGAATTTGTTTGTAAAATGTACAAATAGGACAGCATTGGATCAGTTGATGAGGCCCGAGCTATTTTGTTCTCGAAGAAAGGAAAACCAGAGGCACTGCCACCGACAAGTGATGCTTTATCACTACATGTAAAGCATGTTTACTATCAGGCAATTGTATGGAAACCAGCTCACTGTTCAGAGCCTCATCTTCCAGATCCTTAAACATTAGGGTGGAAGAAGATCGCTGATAACAAACTTCAACCACTCCTAATGACACAAGATCCGATTCCGAAAGCCTGCCAGGAAATAATCTCATGCTCATGCTCTACTGGATGTACAAATCTCCGCTGCAGTTGCAAGAAGGCTAAATTGTTTTGTTAATAAAGTTAGTACCAGGATCACGTCATTTTTAATGTCATTTTTGTGACGTCATTTTGAGGCTGATGATGGCAAAAAAAAATTTGGTACCAAGCATTTTCGTTTTCAGCACGTCGAATTACTTTCCTGTTACCAACTTTTACTAAGAAATGCCTCATAACTTTCAAATTCTGTGAAAGTCGTCTAGTCTAATCTGCAGGGGGAGGCAAATGGGGGAGCAGCAAAGGAAGATTTCCTGTTCAATTACCATCAGGCAAAGCTGGCCTTTGGTCTCATTTTGTTCGAATTTGACGATGCAATCAAAGCAGGAGACAGCGAGAGGCTTCATGACTTTGACAAGGCTGCTCTGCTACTGTACAAAGCATATGGCAAAACCAATTAGGCCTATGTCATTCTACTGTACCTAGCCAAAAGTGGTGCCATTCTGTCCGAACCAGATGCGCATGACCTTAAATGGAATAGAACATTTAACAAACATGGCTTGCCAGGAAAGAACATTCCACTGGAGTTGCAAACTGAGCAGTTCAATCATAAGGTTAAAGGCATGTGGAAGTCAGTTGCTGCCAATATCAATGACGACTCAGCAGCTAGAATTGCTGATACCATTGAACCAATAGAAGTAATCCAGGATTCTATAACAAGAGATAGTGGGCTTTCAGAAATTCTTGGGTACAGGTCTGCTGGAAATCCTGAATTTGCTGTTCTGCAATTGATAAATGATCTAGTACAGATAGATGTTTTCAAACATGAAACAGGTAGGAAAGGACACCCATCCTTTCCAGAGTTCTCTTCTAATTTACTGAAGAGTCTTGATTACCGTAACCTACATACATGGATGAATGGATTTCTAACAACATGGGAGCCAATCAATGAAACAAATAGAGTTTAGCTGCATGCAAATTGGAGTCTAAATAAGTCTCTCCCCCAGGCTCCTCATGGCTTTCGCACTTGTTTTTGTGGCTTTGCCGCTTTGTTAGCGTGCTCAAATTGCAGCAGTTCTTCTTGAGGCAGTTCTTCCAGTTTCTACTCAATCTTCTCTCCCAAGCTGAATCCAGGCCTCTGTAACAATTTTGCTTCCAGCTGAACTTGCTGGTCAATGTGTAAGTTTAGTTGAACATCTTTAAATTTGCCAATCCTTGTAAACACATATTTCTTCAAGTAGCATCAGCAGTAAATGTACTGATAACCTCAAGAGGGGTAACTGCTCCATAGGTGCACAGCTTCTTCATGTTTCACATTTAGACACACTTGATATGATGTTTCTTCAGTTATTCCCATAAGGCTTGACTAATGGCATTTGCACCTGCCCCAGAATTGATGATTATCTCCTGTGGGATATCTCCAATGTTGAATACTACATATACCTGCTTGTTAGAACACGGAATACACCACAATGCAACATGTTTAATAATCCAACATGGCCAACCCACTTTTGCACACCCCTTACATTATGTAAGTCATCAAGAAATATGCATCTGTGCATCATCTAGACCTACATGCAACATCTTACATGTACATAACCTGAACTTTGGTAAATTGCCAATTAATGTAGTTCTAAAAATGGTCCTGTAACCAGGTGGTTGATTCATGATTGGAAAACGTTACTCTGGTTTAAAAAATGTAAATATGTTAGTAAAAATTTTTGTAAAAGTCCCATGTTTCGGCTAAAACTTCAGCCTTCATCAGGGGAAAGTGACAAGGAATTTGTAAAAAGGCACGTTCTTATACTGTGCAAATCAGCAGATCAGAGCTAATTATGTCCTGTCCCTTAGGGCTAAATTTAAAAATTCGTGTAGCAAATGCATGCCATCACCGCAGTTCAGTGGATTCTTACAAGTCTTAATTTCCCATGCTTCTAAAATATGTCTGTTGTGCCAATTTGTGCTTGTACGTAAAATCTTTGAAGATTCCCAGGAGATGGTGTGGCCAGAGTGTAAACAAAGTTCTGCTAAAGCTGACTTGTGTGAGTGTTTGTTTACAACCGCTTTTTGATGTTCTCTGAGCCGGGTGGAAAATTTTTGTTTCATTTCCCCGATGTAGCTTCTGTCACAACCTTGACAGGGAATTGAATAAATTGCACCATGAGTCTGATCTTTTGGGATTGGGTCTTTTGGTTTGGGAAATAAATTGCCAATGGTATGGTGTGGTTTTAAAGCAACTTTGATATTGTAATTGCTTAGGATTCGCTTAATCGGTTCCGTAGTGCCCCTGACATACGGTAAAATGCAGAAACCTTTTTTGTCATCCAGTGCAGTTGCAGGCATTTGTCGAGAAGGCTGTTTTGGTTTACTTGCATGAATAACAAAGTGTTTTGGGTAGCCATTCGACCTGAGTTCCGCGATCACGTTTCATTTCCTTTGATTGTTGGTCAACAGAAGATGGGATAGCTTTTGCACGATCAGTCAGAGACTTGACCACAGCCCTTTGTGAGCAGCCGGATGGTGAGAGTCAAATGAGAGATATCTTTCTGTGTGTGTCGGTTTGCGATAGACTTAAGTGGAGAGTTGGCCATCATCTTGTCGACAGACACTGACATCAAGAAAGGATATTTTCTGTTCTGTTTCTCTTTCAACTGTAAATTGGATCGACAGCTCAATATTGTTTAAATGACTCTGTAAGGCTAGCACTAGGTTTTAACAGCGGCACACACATCATCTACATATCGTTTCCAAAAACACGTTTGAGAGAGAGAGTTGGATAGTGCTCATTTTTCAAGGTCTTCCATGACCAGGTTTGCCATAACAGCTGACACTGGACAGCCCATGGCGGTACCGAAGATCTGTTAGTAGTAATTGTTGTTATACTTGAAATTTGTTGTCAACAAACAGAAATCCAACAGGTCCACAATGTCATCGACAGGAATGGTGGTTCTATCCTGCAAGGTGTCCTCATTGGAAAGCAAATCTTTAGCAACTTGAATGGCGAGTTCCACAGGAATAGATGTGAACAAAGAGACAAAGTCAAAGGAAACCAGCTCCTCATCTTTTTTGAGTGAGACATTTTTCATATGTTCACAAAATTCCACACTGTTCTAGACCGTGAAATTTGTCTTACCCATCATAGGACTCAGGATCTGTGCCAAATGTTTCGATAGCATGTAAGTAACTAACATTTTTACATTTTTTGAACCAGAGTAATGTTTTTCAATCATGATGGTAGTTCTGTTACTGATTTTTAAACTTGTGGCTACATGAAGCGTAGAAAAGTGTTTGTTGCGGGGACTCCAATGAATGCAAATGTGTCACTCACTCAGGTGTAGACACTGTTCGTAATTAGTCGGCCCAAACGAGAGCACCCGAGTCTGACACCATGTTGGAATAGTAACCGAGCCCGACGCCATATTGGAATAGTAACCGTACAGTCAGTGTGAGCCTACCACTCAATGCGTGCATTGTGCCAGCCCGAATATTGCTGATTTTGTAGCTTTTACAGGACCATTAATATTAAGTGTTTTGCTAAATTGAAGTGGAGTTGACTTTGAATGTTTGAGTTAGTACTATGGCCAACTTGAAGGCTGAATTTCATGAGCATTTGAGTCGTCCAGGCGTTCAAAATGACCAGGAGATGTGGATTTGTTTGCTGGAAAGTGAACGGAAAATGATTAAATCTCATGCTAATGTGGTAAGCTTTGATGAGAATGTGTCATATTCCTCGATCTTAATGAACTTATATGAGCAAAACAAACAACTTTTAATGAACAAAACAGCTATTAAAAACAGGACAAACATCGGCACCATTGTATAATATTGTAATTTCATTTTTATGATTTAGTTACATCTAAACCTGAGACCAGCTGAAATTTTGTTTTAACTCTACGACATTGTGTCAGCCTTGCAGTAGTGATGTTTTATCATTTTACTCTCCAAATTTGGCTGATTAGATCTCCTGTGAGATCCAACATTCAATCAAGTAGGACCATCGTTCACAGCTTTGGAGTTTAAACACTTAAGTTTTTCATGTTGAGTTGGCCATGTTCAACTGGAATTGAGTTAAGTTTAGATTAAAATTGTGTTCTCTATACTTGTCTTGTTTATTTTAGTACAAGGATCTGAACTCTGAGTGGGATGTGAAATGCACACAAACTTGGAAAGAAATTCCCAAATACTTGATTTTGATAAGCTTAAATGATTTTTATCCTGTCTTTTGTTTACACTTTTGCTTCCTGATTAAAAAGATAACAAAGGGAAAGAAACCCCCTCTGGGCTTGTCCCCAATTAGTAGTTAATAATAAATACATTGACACTTCAATAAAGCTGTTATTACTATTGTTGGAACACATATTTATGGGTCGACAGATTTTTCAGATCAACGCTGAAAATGCTTGCAAAAGAGGCTACTTATTTTGATGTATTTTACGTGCAATATATATAGAGACAAGCGGTTCCACATTGGAAAGAAGTGCTGTCTCATAAGAAACCTTACCTATAGCCTTGAATGAAATGCAATGAAAAACGTTTGTGAGCTCTTACGACTTGAATACATGCAAGTTTTTCCAGCAGGCAGATCAACATTAATATCTGGGTGTGAGGGAAGGGGGGTAGGGGGAGAGTACTCTATGATTTGTTGGGCAGGAATGTCCTCTGTGACCCAAGAACCCTTGGCCTTTACCACTCCATGCTCTGCTGCAATTTTGCCACCCTAGCTATTCTGGACGTATGTCTTTGTAACGTGTGCAAAAAAAGCCAACAAAAAAAGCTTACATTTTGTGAGTTAAGTGCAACCTTGCATGGTACAAAACCCGGCTTGTTTTAACAGCATTTAATGATACACCAGTAATTGCAAGTTCACCAATATGTTTCATCTCTAGACTACTTAATCCATGAGTTTGGCCATAGGTCTCCTTTGATTCTTGTACACATGTATTTGTCTTTAGGGACACTTTATATTTTATGGGGGTGACCGGGTTGGAGAATCAGAAATACCTAATAGCTGTTTTGAAATCAGGTTACATTTTTAAAGCAAATCTTGATTCATTCTAACTTTTTCAAAGCATGCACATCGGAAATAGTATTAAAGCTGACACAAAATTATGGCACATTAACCGTATAAAAGTTATTTTATGTATTGCAACTTGTGTGCTAATACTAATACTGTTACTTCGGTTAACCTCAAGCAGTTTGGGCTTGATACTGCCCCTTGCTTAAATACTGGTAGCTGAGTTGAGTCAAAGAAAACTTGAAATCTAGCTAAAGAGAAGTATATGTGTACATGCAATAACTTGTAAATAAACTGTTTCCAGCAACTGATTTATAACTTGATGGTACATCATTTTCTGAAAAAGTAAAAAGTAAAAAATGCCATGCTCAATATCATGCTCACTTAATTATCACAGTTTGTTGTTGGTTCTCTACTCTGCTCTGAGAGGTTTTTCTCCGGGTACTCCGATTTTCTCCGCTCTTCAAATGCACAGGCATTTCTGAACAAGTTCTTGTGAGCTCCTTGGTACTCCGTGGGTAAACAAATTACATGTTAATTATTTACATATTTACATATTTACATCACTTAACAACACTCTTGATCAAATTAAGCTGGTTCATGTAGTTATCGAAGTCAACTGATCTTTAAAATACCTAATGGCAAGAATCAGTGTTCATGAAATTTAATTTTAACCTTGTTTGATGCAAAATTCAACATATTTATAAATTGTTTTCTACAGTGTTACAACTTTACCTACTGTAACGTCTTGGGTACGCTATAAGACGACAAACACTTTAGATCCGTAAGACATACAGCTTTAATGGCGTCTCCAAGAACTACAAAAGCGGAAAGCATGTTTCGTGCACTCATGCATGACACCACGTCACTATGACGTATAATCGTTAAGTGGAAGTGAAATAAACAAGATACGCGACATCTCCCCTCCTAAGGATAATAGTAAGAAATAATACACAATAATACAGAAATAGTTGCTAATAAAGAGCACAGAAAACCAATGTCTTTGTCCTTATTAATAAAATCTCACACAACAAATCCGGGAACTAAGTGTCTCTGTCCTTATTAATATCACACGACAAATCCAGAATCAAGTGTTACTGTCCTTAAAAATCTCACACAACAAATCCGGAAATAAGTGTCTCTGTCCATGTAAGTCTCGCGACATTGTCCTAGTCCTTAAATTGGGAAGGTGTCTTGACGACATGCCCACTGCGGGTTTTGATCACAGAAGTGCCCAAGCCTTGTTTGCTCTCCTTTGGTAGGTCATCTTGTCCAGGTTTCTTTGGTGTTTCCTTAGCAGGTGTTGTTTTGGAAACAGGCTGCTCCTCTGCTGGAGGAGTTGGAGCGTTGTTCTGAGGGGCAGTAGCTGGCATGTTCTCTATCGGGTTCATCACTGCTTCCTGTTGTGGATGAACTACTGCTCGCTCCAGCTGTTCACGAGTGCGCCTTAGGTGTTTTCAGTTGCGTCAGAACACTCGCCCGTCTTCTGTCCTAACTTGATATGACGGGATGTCTACTTTGGCTTCCACCCTTGCTTGGGCCCACTGTTTGTCTTTGCCTATGGACCTAAGGGGCTGTAAGCGAACTATGTCCCCAGGGTGTAGGTCGTCTAGCTCTCTGGCACCTCGGTTGTAGTTGATGTTTTGCTTGGCCTTTTGGAGCTTCAGCTTCTGATCTACATCTTCTGGTATCTTGGGTTTGAGGAGACTGCTTGATGTTGGAAGTAAGGTCTTGGTCCTCCTCCCAAAGATTCTTTGTGCTGGAGAGGTTCCTAGCCCTTCACTTGGGGTGTTCCTCCAGGCCAATAAAGCTAGATGTGGGTCACTCTTGGACTCTATTGCTTTCCTCATGAGGTTCTTTGATACTTTGACTGCATTTTCTATTTTGCCATTTGACTGGGGATATCCTGGGGAACTGGTGACATGTTCAAATCCATACTGACCGGCAAATGCACTGAACTCAGTGGAAGAAAATGGTGGTCCATTATCGGACACAAGCTCATCGGGAATCCCATGTCTAGCTAAGTGGCTCTTTAGTTTCCCGATGACTTCCTTTCCAGTTTGGTGTTGAGTCTGTCAACTTCAAAGTAGCTTGAATAGTAGTCAGCAGTCACCATAAAGCTCTTCCCATCAAGCTCAAATAAGTCAACCGCAATCTTCTCCCAGGGTCTGGTAGGGATGGAATGGCAGATCAACGGTTCTTTCGCTTGTTCTGCTGGGTGGCTGTTGCAGATTGCACAGAGAGAGATATGCTGCTCTATCTCCTTAGTCATGCCAGGCCAATAGAGGACTTCTCTTGCATGGCGAAGGCAACCCTGAAGCCCTATGTGGCTCGCATGAATCTTG
The DNA here is from genome assembly GCF_964199315.1 of Orbicella franksi. Lineage (NCBI taxonomy): Eukaryota > Metazoa > Cnidaria > Anthozoa > Scleractinia > Merulinidae > Orbicella > Orbicella franksi. Next base: position 22,098,335 of record NC_138148.1, on the reverse strand, counting down.
GCTTTCATTTCTTCTCTAGCACTTGTAGGCACAACTAGTCATTTGCCCTTGAAGACCAACCCGTTTTGGAGTGTCAGTTCTTCTCTAAAGGGAAAGTAATCTCTGATTTTGACTGGTAGGTGGTCCTTTGTCTCTGGCCAACCTTCTCTGATTGTAGTCTTCAGTTCTTTCATAACTGGGTCTGATTCCATTGCTAAGCAAATGGTGTTCTGTGTTGTCTCAGAGACAGGAAGGTACTGGACCATGTTTATACTTTCTGTATCTTTTGCTACCTGTCCTCTCATGATGTCTTCATTTCTTGATGACTGGATGAAAGCTCTGCTGAGAGTATCTGCAAGATACATTTCTGATCCCTTTTGTAGACGACTGTTAGATTGTACTTTTGCAGTCGTAACATCATGCACTGTAGACGCTTTGGTGCACTGATCAAACTCTTCTTGAAAATGTTCTCGAGGGGCTTGTGATCAGTCTCTATATTGACTGGCCGGCCATGTACGTACTGCTCAAACCGTTCGACTCCAAACACAATAGCAAGTAGTTCTTTTTCAATTTGTGCGTAATTAACTTCAGCATCAGTCATGGCTCTTGATGCATAAGCCACTGGCTGCCCTTCTTGCATGAGACAGGCACCGAGTCCCTTGTCCGATGCATCACACTGTAATTCTGTGTCTGCTTTGGGGTCGGAATACTTCAGTACTGGAGCGTCTGAGATGATCTGCTTCACCTGCTCAAAGCTTCTGCCTTGAATGTCATTGTCCCACAGGAACTGATTTTGCTCTTTGAGAAGTTCTCTTATAGGGGCAGTGGCTGCAGAGAGATAAGGCGCGAACTTCTGGAGGTAGTTTACCATACCCAGGAGTCTCTTCACATCTTGTTTGCTTGTTGGGGTAGGCATCTCTTTAACCCCTTAGAGTTTGGCTGGATCAGGTTTCAACCCTTCTTCTGATATCATGTGTCCCATAAAGGTTACTTCAGGAAGGCAAAACTTGCACTTGTCTTTATTTAGCTTGATGCCTTTACTGCGGCAGCGTTCCAACAGAGCTATGAACTACTGGTCATGGTCTGCAATAGCTGTGGCTTTCGTCTCTCCGACCCCATAGATCAAGATGTCATCAAAAATAGGTAGGACACCTTTCAAACCTCCTAAGGCATTGTCAAGGCGCCGTTGAAACTTCAGGCGCAGGAGAAATACCGAAGGGCATTCTGGTCCAATGATATCTTCCCCACGGGGTACCAAAGGTGGTGAGGAAACTGCTTTCAATATCCAACTGGATGTGCCAGAATCCATTCTTAGCGTCAACTACGCTAAAGACCTTTGCGTTTGATAATTCTGGGAGCAAGTCGTCGATTACTGGTAGTGGATAATGGTTTCGCTTCAGTGCCCAATTCAGAGGCTTGGGGTCTATGCAGAGACGTATCTTTCCGTTGTTCTTCAACACAACAACCATTGACGACACCCAGTCTGTGGGAGTTTCAACTGGCTCGAGAATTCCTTGACTGACTAAGCGATCAATCTCTTTCTTCAATGGTTCCTTGACAGCAATGGGAACTTTCCTTACAGGCAGAGCTACAGGTGGAACTGATTTATCCAGCGAGAGGTGCAGTTTCTGTTCCAGCTTCTCCAGAGAAGACATCGCTGTAGTCTATAAGAACACTTGACAGGTTACAGGTAGAAGTTTCATCAGATACAAGCATGATGTTGTCTACATTGACTGACATGAGACTGAATTGCTGTATGGACTGTGCGCCAAGAAGTGCCTTGTACCCCTTGGATACCACTGTATACTCTGTAAGATGACTATCATTGTTCTTTGGCTTCCGTGTCTCCAACTTGACACTCCCCAGTGACCTGAGCTCAGAGTTATTAAACATAGCCAAGGTGGTTGCAGTGTTAGCTAAATGTTTTAGTTCAGGATCCTTTAAAAGCTCCTGATAAATCTCCACTGGCAGAATATTCACAGTTGCACCGCTGTCCAGTTGGAACTTGACTGAAGTATCCTTTAATACCAGGTTGGCAAATATCTTCTTAGGGGCCTCTTTGTCATACACAGAATCAATGGATTCGACCATAAGGCAGTAATCATCACTGTCGCTAGCTTCATGCTGTTCAACCATGTTCACTTTCGATGTTCGGCGACCTCTTGGGGTGTTTTTTTCCTTTCGTTTCTTTTGAGTCAGCGGTGGTGGTTTGCCACACATTCCAGCAAAGTGATTCTTTTCTCCACACGTGGCACATGTTTTACCCCAGGCAGGGCATTCTTCTTTTTTCCACAGGTGTTTCTTTCCACAAAATTTGCAGTCAATCTGTTTGACCTGCTTGCCACTTGGCGGATCGCCTTTAGAACTCTTCTTGTCAATGGCATGCACATCTTCTGTATGATCCATGGTCTGCAATTGTTGCTTCATACACTCGTTCGCTCGAGAAATATCAATGCAGCTCTGAAGGGTTAATTTGCTTTCTTGAAGGAGTTTCTTTCAGATTCCTTTATCCAGTATGCCAACAACCATTCAGTCCCTGATAAGGTTGTCCGTTAAAGCACCATAGTTGCATGTTTTTGAAAGTGAGCGCAACGCAGCGACGTGGGTATCAATCGATTCACCCACAGCTTGATCGCATTTATTGAACAAGTAGCGTTCGTAGATCTCGTTAGTTGTACCGATACAAAACTCTTCTAGTTTTTTAAGAACGACATCTATGTCCTTTTTCTGAGCCTCATCGTCAAAAGCTAATCCATCGTAGATTTCCAGAGCTTCTTGTCCGATGCATGTGAGAAGCGTAGCTGTACGAAATTCTTTACTCTCAGTTTTGAGACGAGAAGTGATTTTGTAGTTGTCCCACACTTGATGGAAGCGTTTCCAGTTAACAACAGTGTTTCCTTTTAGTTCAAGTTTTGAGGGAAGCGGCAGATGTGAGCCAACGTGAATGATTTGAGGTTGTGGAGCTGGCTGAGGTACTTCGTCAGGCATGTTTTGCGAGGTTCGAGTTGTTTACGGCTGAAGAACTTGAAATTTCTCTAGGGAGAAATACACAGACGGCATAGGAAGCTCAGTGTTTCCAAGGAAGTTGCCGTTAAACGATCCGAAATACTTCTGACACCATGTAACGTCTTGGGTACGCTATAAGACGACGAACACTTTAGATCCGTAAGACATACAGCTTTAATGGCGTCTCCAAGAACTACAAAAGCGGAAAGCATGGTTCGTGCACTCATGCATGACACCACGTCACTATGACGTATAATCGTTAAGTGGAAGTGAAATGAACAAGATACGCGACACCTACAATATGCACAGTGGATGCATGTGTAAATGATTGTTGATGATTGTATTTTCCCTTCCATAAATGCAAGAAATCACTTTGCTTCTGTGATATTATATGCTAGTGAACTTGCTGTTTTATTATACCCTAGTATTGCTACATCCAGCATTGTGGCACTCAGCATGTGTTAGTATTTGCATATATTCTAAACTTTACAAAACATGGCTGTGGTTTTTCTTTTGATAGTTAAAATGTAAACAAGATGTCCATTTTAAAGTCACAAAAGTGTCAATTGGCAACTGCAGTATTTTGAGGCATATACTAAAACCTGAAAAGAAATAAGCAAAAAGCCAGAAATCAGTGGAAACAATGGAAACATTGAAACAAAGCCGCTGGTTTGCTTGTTGTTTATATATAAACTAGTGAAATTCATTCATTGTGAAGATTGTTGACGTTGAAGGAAACTATTTCTAAATTTGAACCCCTTATCCAGTTGGCAGCGTAAGTTCAAATTAAGGTTTCTGGCGATACTTCTTTTGAAAACGTGCAATGTACTGCTGCTTTATAGGATAGACTAAATATACCTTTATTTCTTTTTTTCTAGATAGAAATATAAAATGGCAGTTGATATGTCAGGCTTGTATCTACATGAAAAGTACAGTGCTTAATTAATGTTAAGTAAGACTTCATCACCAGTATTTTCAATGCAAAAAGCTGTGGTGTCATCTACAAGCATTTCAACAGAAGCATTCATAGTGGCTTCAGGTAGATCATTTGAGTAAATACTGTACAATCTAGGACCAAGTGAGGATCCTTTGGGCATGCCAGTATCTATTTCCATTCATTTTGAAATTGAACCATTTACAGTCACAAATTGTTTACAGTTATCAAGATGGTTTAAGAGCCACTCGTAAAAGAAGTTGCTGATACCTGTAGAAAGTAGTTTTTCCTTGAAAGCTGTGTGGTTGATGCAATCAAACGCTTTTTGAAAATTGATGAAGACTATGCCAATAATTTTCCGTTCATCCAGGGCTAAATACCATTGTTCTGTTATCAAGAGTAGAAAGAGTTCAGGTGAGCTTCCCTTTCTGAGGCCCCATTAATTCAATGATATTAGATTGTTGCAATATAAGAAGTTGTTGAGTTGTTGACTGCCAACATTTTTCAATAGTTCACCTGGAATGCTGAGGAGGGAAATAGGTCTGTAATTTCTGAATTTTTCTTGTGAAGAACATTGTAAATAGTTTTACTGTGTATCATACTCTTCTTTTATCATTGTAAAATGATTCATTAGTTTCTTGAGTTTCTTTTTCTTTTCTTTTGAATTTCTCATCCAAATTTTGTAGCTATACTTTAGTTTGTAGGTCCACTTCAGCTTTTTAGCTGCCATTTAATGACCTACATGACAAATAATGTATGTATGTACGTGTGTATGTATGTAACCCATTGATACCTGAATGAAATTTCCTGGGATCCACCCCTAAATCCCCAGCGTTTTTTTGGATACGTGTATTTGAGAGCCAGTGAAAGCACAGAAATAAACCATATGCGCAGTAACCACAGACACAAGATCAGGTTTTAAGACTTTGTGTATTTAAAGTTGAATAAATGAGGGGCCAGAATATTAAAAAACATTAACAAAAGGAATTAAACCTGATGTTCAAAACTGATAAGAAAACAAGACGATATATTATTTCGTTACCGCTCGACAAGATGTCCCATGGGAGCCAAGAAAATTGAATATGTGAAAATGAGTTAATTATTGATTTCGGAGGACAAAGCAAAACCAAATACGACAGAATTTCCATTCTTGTACTGTAATGGCTAACCTTTCAGAAAACAACGGAAAATGAAAGCGAAAGACACATGTAAAAATCAGTCTGAAAAAGAGATCGCCATAAATTAAACATGCAGAAATCCAGCGTGCAAAGTTACTGTTTGCTTTTAAAACCTAAAATTCCCAAATACAGGGAACCAAATGAAAGAAATGTGAAAGGAAGTTCAAGAAGAATAAATTTTCATTCAAGCTGAGGTGAAGAAACCTATTTAAAAGCAAAAGAATGTTCAAAATTTGCAGGCGTGCTTCACTGCATGACTGCGTGTTGAAATTAATTCTTCGCGCTAAAGGGAAAGCTTGAGTTTTTGCCAACCACTTTTGCAGTCATTTCAACGCCCCGGCTTCACCAATCATTCCAAAAGTTGAATTCAACTTCAAAGTAATAATGTACATTGCCATTTTTGTTTTCTAAAGTCCAGGAAGCTGCTCTACATCCGCAATTAGAATTCAAAAAGCGCTTGAAAGTGCACTGATCGTCATGTTTTCGCGGCGGTTGCAGGAAGGAAAAATTCTTCACTAGAAAGTTTTGAGGACTCTGTACCCGATGATCTTCCATTCTGAGACCACCTAAACATTGATTTGTGTTTTTCCTTTCCATTTTAAGTCCCAAAGAAGTGATTTCTTTATTTTAGGAATAAAAAGAAGACATTTAGAGTTTGTAGATTTGGCCCACAACGCGTCATTACCTGCACTTTTTGAGCACATGATTTTAAGACTTTAGGACCCCTAAAGTCCTCTAAAAATATGTTTAGAAAGTCCATTTTCATTGGTTTATTTGTCCTTTAAAACAAAAGAACAGTAGGAGAACCAAAAAGTCTTCAGGGATGGTAGGAAAGGCAATTGTCCTCACATGCTTTTTTATGGCCAGTTCTGGCCAGCACAGGCATTTGGGGGGTAGTCTTCGCACAGCCATTTACGGCCAGCACTGGCATCAATGGGTTAATCAATTTGTAATATAAGTTTGAAGCAATAACTGCATGTAAATGCATTACATGTAAATTTATCAGTATTACTTTGAAGTGGCCCATTGTTTACATAATATGGACATATTTTTCAGAACCCAGTCATTTGGACCTTACCTGGTGGTAATAAAATAATGATGAACGCTCCCTTTATTAAAGCACTGGTCATCATTGCCACATGAATGTACCTGAAGCTTCTTTTTTTCCGTCTCTGTAGATTCTGCTACCTTGGGTTTTCAGATCAATGATGTGATGACGCAAGATAATATCTACATTCTTCTGGATAGTTTGAGTGACTCCTATGAAATAAACAAGTTGTTGGCTTATAACATACTTCTGGCAACACCTTCTGAGCTACTTCCATTTCAGGTTTGTTTTAAACCAGTAAAGTGGACTTCAGACCCCAGGGTCTTCAGCCTTTAGCCACCCATACAAAGACTTTGAAGCTCCACTAGACAGAAATAATTTAGAGCAGCTGACTGTAGAACTCACATCAAAAATGAAAATTCAAAATGCTTCTTATTTGATCAGGAGAATTCCTTTGGTAAACCACAAGTTACAAAAATAACAACAAATCCACCAAAACATGAAAGTGTCATGGCCACTGCCATTTAAATTCTGAAGAAAATTGGCACTTAAAGTATCAAATTAATTGTTTTTCTAAGTTAGGTGGGACATCCTTATTGAAAAATGTTGTATGAGGATGCCTTTTCACAGGTCAGTTTGAAAGCCCAAAGATTCCCATTTTGAGCACTTTGGTAAACCCTTACAAATGAAGAAAGTTTGCTGGGGAAAATATTGTCCTGGTACATAGAAATGTTAAGATATTTTATAATTTTAATATATTTTATATTACAATAAAATACAATAGCTTTATTCCTGATGTCTGATAGGTTATCTTATCCTTTATTTACAATAATGTTAGTGATGATGATGATGATATTAATAATACTAAAAATGATAATTAAAGATAATATTACTATAAAAAGAACCTTCCTGAAAAATTTGCATGTCAAATACCTTTGTCATTTGAAGGCTGGAAGGGTTCTACCATGAAATATATATTTTCTGCAAACTGGGTGTGATGATGTTACCAGTCACATTAACTCAGTGTGAAGTAGGCATTGAACAATTTGAAAGCACTTCACATCCATGCAGTTAAAAGGTTAATGTTATCGAGCATTTAGAAATACCAAAGTGAATTCTGCCATCTGACAATTAAGGGGGCTATTCGCTTGAGCGAAAAAAGCGGAGACTAGCACTGGATGAAATAGCAAGTGTCGTGGCCCAAAAATCACACAATGCGGACCCATATTCTTTGAGAATACGGATAAATCCGGGAGTATCATGTTCCATGAAACACAACGATTTCAGTGTGTGTCAGGAGCCTTTTTCACTGATTCAGACTTTTTCCATGGCAAAGAAAAGCCAGTCTCGGGACATCTTATTCTTCCTGATTTGTCACAAATAACGGTGTACCGCAAGGAAGCAAAATAGTCAATGAAGTGGAGCATTGTACTTCTCATCTTCACAAAGTTGTTATTGCTCTCTGTACAATTTTCAGCTTCGACCGAAATTCCATGGTACTTGAGGTGTCATTTGGGAGGTACGTGGGAGGTGTCATTTATGGTTCGTGAAGTGTCATTTGGGATTCCCCTCTCAGGATTCCCCTAGCGGATATTTTACTGCACAAAGGGTAGTTAAGTAATAGTCCTAAATCGTGAAGAGGCATCAGTTTTTCCCTTCTTCTGATACATTCATCTATAAATTCCCTCTGCTCACCAATTTATAAATATATCATTGCATAATAAAGAACAACTATTAATATTAAATCTAATACCTTCTATTGAACAAAATAACCATAGCACACAAGAATGCCCAGCCATATGTTATAATTATCATGATTTTCTATAACATTGAAGACCACACGCAAAAATTCAAGCACTTCTGAGAAGAATATTTTTTCACCCAAATCGTCACTAAGCATGGTTTTTCACTCACCAATTGTTTTCTTAAGTGCTCAAAATAGTAACCTTTTGGGCTTTCAAGCCAACTTGTGGAAATGCAGCTTCATATGATATTTTTACGTCCCTGAGTTGTAATTAGGATGTCCCACAATACTGCAAAATATAATTTTGATACCTTAAGCTGTCTTCTTTGTGAGGGATTTAGAAAAGACTTATTTAAGGTTCAGCTTGTGGAAATGATCAGAGCTATAGTTTCTAAGATTAAAATGTCTGCCTTTTTTTTAGGAAGAGAAAGCTCTCCTTGGGTGGCTAAATATGATTGACAGATTGGTTTCCAGTCCTCGAGCAACAGATGCCTCTACTGCAGCTATGTTACTAAAATTACTTGTGGAGAAATGCAGCTTACCACTGACATTCAAAAAGAATGCGAAGAAGCGAGATGATGAACACCTATCCACCATCATGAAATCAAAATCTTTTCAATGTAGGCAGGCCTTCAGAGTGTTAACCCATTTGGTTAGTTTGCTGGGGTCTCATTGCTTGGCTGCCTCAAAGAACTTATATGTGACTGGTGTTCAAGCCCCCATGCACAATGTTCTGTATTGCATAAGAGCAATCCTTGGCTACATGTCATTCAGGTACCATCTGAACTTTAATTGTATTATGTAACCAGGCTTTTGTGTAACACAGCACTGAGTAGTCATTTAATTGAAGCCACCTTCAATTCTTTGTAAGTGATTGACACTGAGTTTTAAAAAGATAGTGTTACAAAATAGTTGTTAAATTGAACACTACGATCAGGCATTGGGTGATTTCAGGAGTTTTCCTAACCTAACCATAGGTGGCACCAAAGTCCTAATTCTCTCTCCCTGTTGAAAATTACATGAAGCTTTGCTCGACCATGCCTTACTGTACAACTGTATAACTGTGGGGCACCGTTAGTTGTCTTGCATCCAAGGAATGTAGCACATCCAGTTTAAACTGTAGATACCTAAACCCCCATATCCAATTAAACCTTATAGAACTGGTTATCACACTATACCAAGAATTTTGAAATAAAATGAATTGTCGAATTTTTAACGACCTCTAAATGTGAACATCCAAATCATCTTTTGGGTCCCTTTTGAAAGCTACAAGTCAAAGGGGATTTGTTTGTTTGCCCTCAGATTTAGACAGTAGCTAGTTTGACATATAAAAACAAAAACATGTTATTGAATTTGTTATTTCCAAATAGTTTTTCTCTGAGAGCAATTTTTCTACAGTCGCTCCATATTTTTAAATCCTATTTTGAAAATGTTCTGTAACTTTTCACTGAAATTGAACATGGCAAATCGCAGACTCAGTTATTTAGCACTTTGGGTCCAGAAACTGAGCGACAAATTAAATAAGCGAAAAATAAAATTTGGTTTGACTTGTAGCTTTCAAATGGTGATTCCGATGCTCGCATTTAGAGGTCATAAAAAATTTGACAATTCATTTTATTTCAAAATTCTTGGTATAGTTTGAAAGCCAGCTATACATGTACAAGCTTTAATTGTATATAGGGGTTTAGGTGTCTACAGTTTAAACTGGACAGGCTACATTGTTTGGACGTGAGACACCTCCAAAAGTATATGGTAACCTTTAAGTAGGCCAAAAATTGACGTAAAATATTTACAGTTGAAAACAGTAAATGGAGATATGTTTATTGTACCATTTATATAGTTTGTAGTTTACAATACTTCATGTATGTCTGCTTAAAACTTTTCAATATGGTAGACTAAAGAAATTCAGCCAATTTGGGCAAGTTTCAATAGCCAACACAACAAAATAGGCAAAAGCTGAAGTGACTATTCAGAGTGCAGTGCACAGTATTGCTTTGAAATGATTTTTGTGGGCTTATGCATTATATGTAAAGGTTTACAGTCTTGTCAGTTGATGACTTATCAACACATTTCTGACAGGTTACCAACAGATTGCTAGCAGTTTGCCAACTGTTGGCTGACTGTTGCCTGACAGTCGCCCAGCACTTTAGTCTAAAATTATAATGAAAACTGTTGGCTCTTTGTCGGCCATTCAATTTGTTGACCAGCAGTTGGCTGACAAACGGCCCACAGTCAGCCAACTGTCTGCTGACAAATGACGGGTGTCTACAAAACGAAGACCTAAGACCTAAGACTTGAGACCCAAAAATGAAGACTTGTTTTTTTACAGGCCAATCAAACCAGAGACAGTCAAACTGGGTCAATGCTTTTCTTCAGACAATGACTGACACGAAATTAATGGGGTCTTTGTTTTGTAGATAAGGCCGGCTCGAACTACAAAACGAAGACCATCACTAAAATGCTTTGTTCATTGTCAGCTGATGTGGAATCAACGGGGTCTTAGTTTTGTAGATAAGACCGACTCGAACTACAAAACGAAGACCCTCGCTTATATGCTTTGTTCGTTGTCATCTGACGCAGAATCAATGGGGTCTTTGTTTTGTAGATAAGGCTGGCTCGAACTACAAAACGAAGACCCTCGCTTAAATGCTTTGTTCCTTGTCAGCTGACGCGAAATCAATTAATGGGGTCTTTGAGCTGGCCTTAATTGATTTCATGTCAGTTGACAAAGGACAAAGCATTTAAGCGAGGGTCTTCGTTTTGTAGTTCGAGCTGGCCTTATCTACAAAATGAAGACCCCATTGATTTCGCGTCAGCTGACAAAGAACAAAGCATTTAAGCGAGGGTCTTCGTTTTGTAGTTTGAGCCAGCCTTATCTACAAAATGAAGACCTCATTGATTCTGCATCAGATGACAACAAACAAAGCATTTAAGTGAGGGTCTTCATTTTGTAGTTCGAGCCGCTTATCTACAAAACGAAGACCACATTAATTTCGCGTCCGTTGTTGTCCGAAGAGAAACGTTGACCCCGTTTGACTGTCTCTGGTTTGATAGGCCTGTAGAAAAACAAGACTTCGTTTTTGGGTCTTAGGTCTTAGGTCTTAGGTCTTCGTTTTGTAGACAACCGACAGATGACTGACAATATCTTTTGGGAGCTCTTCTTCACTTTTACCAATCAGTCTATTAAACCCCACCAACCACTTTTCAACTTCCATTGATCTGGTTGAAAAGTAAGAGCTTAAAGTTAAGAAACACATGCAAAAGCATACTTTGGACCATCTAAACTCTTCTCAAAAAAGAAACGTAACCACTATTGACTTGAGCACACAAGGGACTGCAAATCCTTCTGCACTTTCAGCAGATTTAATTAAAAGTTAACAGGAACTGAAGGATGGAAGGAAGGAGCAAGTGAAGGTCAATGTCCTACCTATACTCAGAAAATGACATTTTCTAAGTAAGAAGTACCCTTTTAAAAATGGTTATGTAACCAGGTGGTTGATTCATGATTGAAAAACTTTACTCTGGTTTAAAAATGTAAAAATGTTAGTAAAAAAAAAAAACCAGAGTAACGTTTTTCAATCATAAAAAGTACCCTGTTCCTAACAAACACCAATCCCCTCCGTTGAGCTCCCAGAATGAACAAGCCCTGCTAAAACACAAAGCTCCATGCATGTACCCATTGCAGATGTACTTTTCATTAACAAATAATGCTGAAGTATTGAGTCTTCCATTTTTGATAATTGAAGCCTTTTGTGCAAAAAGGGCGTATATAGCATTTTGGGCTGATTTTTATTTTTTGCAGGGTTGAGCTATTTTTTGGCAGACTGACTTGTTTTGACATGGAAAGCATTGTTGCATAATTATTTTTGTTGATTTGCACTTCATTTCAGAGAAATAACATATGCAAAAAAACTCAGTTTCTGAGCAGCATCTGTTAGAGCGAATCCTTCAAAGGTGGATTTTGATGCGGCGCAAACTTAAGCAGTTACTTTTAGCAGCTTCAACAGCATGGTTTTTTCAAATAGATGTTTTGATTTTTGAAAGAAGTAGAGAAATAGACTGGGGAAAAAAATATTCACCGACCTCGTATCAAACCAGGGTCACAACAAAACAAACTCAAATCTGGGCCATTCAGTGCCCTTGATTCACTTGTGCTAATGAAGCAACATTAAGAGAATAGCATAATTATATGAATAGTAAAACTAGGAGCAAATACCACGCTTCGGTGACTTCATCGTTTAACAAAACAAAATGTTTCTTTTGTTTTTCATTCGACAAAAGATCTCCAAAAGATACCCTTGGAAAACTGAGTTTTTGCATATGTTATTTCTTTAAAACGAAGTGCAAATCAACAAGAACAATTACACAGCGATGCTTTTCATGTCAAAACAAGTAAGTCTGCCAAAAATTAGCTCAATCCTGCAAAAAATAAAAATTGGCCCAAAATGCTATATATGCTCTTTTTGCACAGAAGCCTTCAACTACAATTGAACTGACTAGCGACCTATTCTTACTTCATTTTGGTAGCCTTGTAACTCTCAGAAGTGATTAATAGACTATGTAACCGCTCCTTACAATATCTATATGTAACCCCAAGTTTTCTAGACTAATTTACAAGGAAATGTATAGCGGCTAGAAAAGAGAATTCCTGATAGATCTTAGTAGTTAAACGATTAAATTACTACAACAATTCTTTGAACAAATTAGGTAACCCTTTGCATTGGATGACTTTGTTCATGCAAGGGCTTCATGTGCACACCCTTAGCAGAGGTCTAGAGAACATGCACACTAAGAATTTTTCCATGCAACTGCTGAAAAAAGAACGATATTTATAGTCAGAAACTAATTTTTTTTCTTGACCATTGCAAATCAGTTTTCTGTTTACTGTTGTCTTGAAGGTACATTTCAGGTGATGAACAATGGCAGAATCTCATCTCGTCTCTCTTAAATGAGTGTCTTCTTGCAGCAGACATTGCGGACCCAGTAGTGACCAGCTCATCACCTGAAGGATTTCTGATGGATGACGATGAAGGTATTCTTTTCTGTATCTTAAGTTTACTACTGTAAGAGATTCAATCCTAAAAAGAAATATAGCATTTAAAGTAGTAGGGAGATGAGAATAATCTACAGGTAAACATATTGTAAACACAAACCAGCTTCTCCAAGTTATGAAAATCTAACCAGGGATTGGGATCGGCTATCATGGTGGACAGTCATGCCTCCCTATGGTAAAAGTATTAAAATGTATTTTTTTCCTACCCTCTGGGAGCTAAGGAGTCAGCTTATTTCTGGTCTCTGGTAAGATGCTACAGAGCTTTTCTCTTTAAGGTCCCAGATCATTTGTAATAAAGGCATCCATGCTTGAGTGTCGATCGATACCCTCGATCGACACTCCATCGATACCTCAGTTGACACTTGATTGACACTCCATTGACATCTTGGTCAAGAGTGGACGAAACTTTCTATCAATTCATGTAAGTGGATCGACGCTTGACCGACTATCGACTGACTGTTGATCAAGTGTCGATAGAGTGTTGACCGAGTATCAGTCAACACTCGACCAAGGACGCCTTCAGTACACATGATCTAAGGTCCCTAGCACAGGTGTGGATGAACAGTTGAAAGAAAAGGATGAAGAGAACTTAAGGATCCTTTTCAAACAGCCTGCTGTTTACTGATACAACCAAGACAGCAAGAATTAACAGCTCAGAAGTATCACACTGGCTACACTGTTACTGAATACCCCCTAAGGAATTTGAAATACATTTTGAGAACTCCAGTTCAGTAGTAGGGGGGTTACAACAGCCTTCAAACACTTGTGTGTATGGATGGGAAGCTAAATTAAGTGCCTTGGCTTCATTTTGTTAATCCATTGTTTCCTTTTTGGAGAGGGGTATGGGACAGCTAAAACCATGACCCCCAAAACTTTCTTACATTTTGCCTAAATATTTTACAGCTGTTCCCTTTTGTAAAAACCCTTGCAGCTTGTGTTCCTTGAAATAGCCACTAGAATCGCTTGAATTCAGACATGTAGTGTCTGTGTGTAAAATTCCCTGAAGAGGTCTATGTTAGTTAGACAAAACACCTCAGAAAATAAATAGCATTAATAACTGCAGCTTGCAAGGGGCTGTTTACTAGTTTAGTGTTAAGAAGTTGTCTTGAAAAATTGTTGAAAAACTGAAGTTGACTTTAAAAAGAGAAGTTGAAATGGATGGTGTTAAAATCTTGCTAAAATTTCAGCAACCATTGTGAAAAATAACCAATGAACTTAGTTGAAGAAGTTGCCGTAAAAATGAATATTATTCAAATTTTGGCAGAAGCTTGTCACAAACTTTTGTTTTTGCTAGTGCAAACATAAAATGCCCAGATCTTTCATTTCATGATGTTATGTTTTTTCTTTCCCACAATACTTATTTCAGTTTGATATTGGACATACCCACGAGTATTTTTCGCTTCTGAAAATAGTCAATTTCTTAACTTTTACATAAAACTTGTTAATGTTTGAGATGGCACTTTTCCAAAGGATGCTCAAAAACTTTCTGACCAGTGTTTTTGATATCCATGCACAGTCAGGACCTCTTAATTACCTTCCTTATCAAACTACATGTATTACATAGTGATATGGATTGAATTTTTTATCTTCTTACAGGAGTGAATGAAGACTTCAGTAGGGTCCCACAATATTCTGTTTTAGAAGAAGGTCAAATGATGGCCCCTGCCTCTCAGATCCTTTTAGTGTGTTGCTGGAGGACTATGAAGGAAGTAGCTTTGTTGTTAGGGGAACTTGCTGAGAATGCACCAATACAACTTTGCAACAGCAAGCATGGTTTGTTGACTCCTAAACAGGTGATGAAATTGTTACACACAGAATATTATATGCGCTGCCAAACTGCAAGTGAGTAAAATAGAACTACTGTAGCAGTATTAAAATGCAAATGCCACTTGCAGCGAGTAGTTCAACTATGTGGCTTGATAAAGTTGTTTAATTTACAATTGTACAATTATGCATTTTTGTTAGGAGTAATGCCATACATAACATCTTCCTTCTTTGAACAGTAACAATCAGTGACACTATATTATTAAGCCAAAAAATGTCTGACATTCATTATGATTGATGAGCATTTTCATTTTCAGTGTGATCTGCTAGACTTCCAAGGTTGTCTAACTATGTAAAACAGCAATCTAACTTTAGATGCTCGGTTTTAACCTTCTTCAAGCTTCTGCTTATCACTTAAAAAAATTGATTCCGTGCCATAGCAACAGTTACAGTAACAGGTTACAAGGTGCCCAGGAATTTAGCAGCAGACACCCAAACAAGAATTTAGTGAATTGTATCCAGTTTATTTAATCTGTATAAGAATCTGAGGAACAAGAACTATGGTCAAATGATAATTACAAATTAAACAATCAGTCTATTTCTTTATTAAACACAGAGCATTCCTATATAATGAGGCCGAGGTGTTCAGCCTGCCAATCACAAATCCCAACGAAGGACGAATGCTCCCATTTGTTTGGCTTACTTGCTCATTACTTGCTAATTTTAGCATGTTGCCACAAGGTTCTGGAGGGCGAGGGGTGTAATTTTCTGTTTTACTTTACAAGTAAGCAGTGCCCTTTGAACTAAATGAACGATAGCTTCAGGAGAAAAGTTTACAAAGAAAATTGACTTTTTTAATTTCAACTTCATAATCATGTTCCTCCACTTGTGAAAGCCTATCATATGAATACGAGCTGTTCACTCAAATTTATAAAATGCCATGTCTAGTTCTTTTGATGCCACATTTTCTTTGCTCCTTTGAGGATTAATGCGGTTGAGAAATAGGTTTGGAAACTAAAACTCGTAAAAAAAAAAAACAGATACAAGCAGACTGCAAAGGTAACAGATTATATTTACAGTAATATGGTTATCCCTCAGCCATTTATCTTAAAGAGATTCCTCAAGGTGAACATTGGCTGCTAAAATTCAGGTGGTCTTTTACGAACACAATTTTTGTTTCTGTTGCACTCAGCCCTGAGTCTTCCTTCTCCTTTCTAACGTCAATATTCAGGCGAAATCTCTTTTTGACATTTTTTAAGTTCTCTTGTAATACTTTTTGTTTCCAATTTCTTTGCTCTGAATATAGAACAGTTTGCATTTTGTTTGCACGATCATAACGCTCATAAATCTGAATAATTTTAAATATCCCACTAAAATCCGTCTGTTTTCACAGGCTCACCAGAATCACCTCTTACAAGATTTGTTTTCGTCCTTGGCATGCTGAGATAAATGGAAACAGATAGCTCGTTGATCACAGGCATCAGCATTGTTATTTTAGTTAGCGGTGAAATTTGAATGTTCTGTGAAGTGACAAAGATAATTCATCATTTTTGTTCTTCCCAAGGCATCTTCTAAAGTGTTAATATAAGTTTTATTTTCACTGTATTTTTATTATTTACCCTATATTATTCTACGTAACTGACTTCGTTGTTTTAACAAAAATAACACTATTTCTCCATGACTTCTATGTTATGTGACCGTTATTTTGGCTTTCCACCATTGCACAAAAAAGCCAACAAAGTGCTTCAAAGATGGCATGTCCTTGCCATTCATAGGATCGCTCTGTGCTTAATATCCATTTGGGGTAACAAGAATTCATTTACCAGTTAGCTGTCAAACTCAAGAAATTATGATTCCTATATTGACTTTTGTCAAGCAAAGACCTCAGTTAATAACAGGCAGTCTGTGGTTTTGTCGGCTCACCTGTTGCCGATTGTCATAATAGTCTCAAGTAAGTTAGTCAGTAACAGTTGTTTAAGTTTGTCAAGACGTTGTTTTAGTTTATTGTTGCAATAACTGAGTCTTCTGTGACATTCGTTTCTCTGCGCTTTGACCAGACATCTGCAGGTGGATTTGACGATCTGGATGGCCTCTTGTGTGTTCAATGGAGACTTAGTTAAAGTCCGGCTGGAACGAGACCTTGGTCTTTGCAGCGGTGGTTGAACCAAAGTTGTTGGCACATTTGTCTGACAGTACAGTATAGTGTGATTGTGCGGGTGAGGGTAGTTCTGAAAAGAACTGTTGTTGGTGACTGATGTTTCGACAACCTGAGCAGAAGTCATCTTCGGAGTCAAGTGAATAATTGTTCGTCAGTTGATGATGTTAAAAGTCTGGTCTGTTGAACGTGAACCAACCTACTGAAGCTGACGCAGCAAACAGGAACCCAACACCTGTTACTACAGTGACTATACCTTACATTAAGGGCACTTCTGAGACCATCCCATGGGGCTGTAGCCCACAAACCTACAACTACGTTACAACACTTACTGACCAATGTTAAAGACAGGGACGAACCCAACCACAGACAGGGAGCACTTTACAAGATCAAATGCTTCGACTGCCGGGCTTCCTACATTGGTGAGACTGGCAGAAATCTTAACACGAGACTGACTGAACACAAATGAGCGACCATCAAGTGACAAACCACAACATCGACAGGGACTCTGCTCAGAGCTTAACCTAAAGTACAAACTATTTTCAACGACTGACTCTGGAAAGCTGGTACACTAACCTAGAACAAATGCCTCTAAACAGATGTCAACAACTACTGGCACCCTACAAACGACTTATCCATGATGGAAACAAATCCGACAAACAGACTTCTAACAGACCAACCTAATTTGACTAACAATAGACGGACCAAAAACCAACCAATTTGACAAGCAATAGACAGATCAAAACTGACCAATGACTGATGACGAAATTTACACAAGTCTTTCAGCCAATACCATTATGACTAAACTGACCAATCACGTTCAATGGACCAGACTTATAACATCATCGACTGGCAAACATTATTCACTTGACCCTGAGATGACTTCCACTCAGGTTGTCGAAATGTCAGTCACCAACAGCAGTTCTTTTCAGAACTACCCTGACCCGGACGATCACACTATACGAACTACCTTTGTGCAGCAGCTTCAGTAAATTAATGAACTGCTCAACATCTGCATTGGCTTGCAGATTCAGCAGCGTTTTTCGCTCATGATGAAAGCCCAAATGCTTGCTGAAGTCACTGAAGTCTATGCCGTTGAACAGGGGTCCATTATCACTGCTTACTGACACAGGTATGCCCAGCGAGGCGAAGGTATTATCCATCTTTCGTATCACCACCGTGGCACTCGTAGGGGTGGTAAATTCTACTTCTGCCCATCTAGACTGCTTGCACACCATAACCAGCAGATACACTCCAGTATGAATGGGGCCCTGGAAGTCCACAGCAACATCTTTCCATGGCATACTGGGCAATGGGTGTTATGCGCAATGGCTCTCACTCCTGTGACTCAGTCACTACTTGGCATGGGTGGCTGTGCTGGATGTGTGCCTCCACCATTTTGTCCAACCCTGGGAACCACACTCTGGTGCACAGGTACTTCTTTGTCTTTGTAATGCCTTGGTGGGCTTTGTGCTCAAGCTTCAGAGGAATACTCAACCCCACCTTATGCTGCAGAGCGTGATGAATTACTCTTCGTGCACCTTGGACTACCAGCACTGCTATGACAGCCAACTCCATGAAAATGGGGTCATACTGGAGCTCAAGCACTGTCTTCTCCTTCACCGTGAGGTATCCTCTAGCTACGGCTTCCTTCAAGTCCAGCCGTTCAGTGTCTGTGTGTGTTTCCTCTAGCAGCTCCTGCCAGGTGACTGCTTCAGGTACTGATGATTTCACAATAGCCATGATATCCTTCTGAAACTCTTCCACAGTCTCTCTTAGCTCAAATTCTTCCTTGTTCTTGCTGGCCTGGCTCTATTGTGCAGCCAGTGGTTCTGGATGACATGAGTGATAATCTGCTTCATTGTTCTTTAATTCTTCCTTAGTATATAGTTGTGGCAGTAGTTAAAGCCTTGAAGATGGACCCGCATTGTCTCTATGCCGAGTGGTGCAGTTGTTCCGTACCAGTGGTTTCTGGTCAGTGTCAACATCAAAGGCAGCAGCCGTGCTATGCACATATATTGTATTTATTTGTACTTATTTCACTTCATGTATTATATTGCTCACTGAAAAACCTTCTAAGGAATGTACAATAAAATTTTATCTTATCTTATCTTATATCTGATTGGCAAAGATACAAATAAAACAATTAAGACAAGTGATAAGTCTGTGTAGTTGCCATATGCTAATGAGACAAAATTTTGACCCAATATTATCTAAGTTCTTTTAAGCAACCACCTCCCATAAGCGACCAACTAGGCTTGACATTTTGGGTGGTGGCGTAAGGGAGGTTCCATTTTATCTGCTTTCAGTATCCATAAGTGCTCATGAGGGTTAATCACTGGCTGCCATCTCTTGGCCTCCGCATCGTACTGCTTTATGGTGGTTGCCATTCCACCTGGTCCCGCATCAGTTTTCAGTTTTGTCCTTCTCCATGGATCAAAGTATGCCATCAACATGTCATCCGTTAGCATTTCCTGGACCCATTCAAATGACCTTTGGCGCTCTGGTGTAATCCTTGAGCACTTCTCTCATCAGTGCAGTGACTTGTGTAAATCCCTCCATAAAGTCGGCAATTGCTCCAGCAATGAACAGGAAGGAGTGTATCTCTGTTGTTGACTGCGGGGGTCCTCCTGCCCTTAGGGCTTCTACCTTATCTGGTCCTGCTACCTTTAGGGCTGCTACCTTATCTGGGTCTGGTGATATGCCTTCCCTTGAAAAAGCCTTTCCAAAGAACTTGACAGCTTGGAGGTTGAGACTGCTCTTCTTCAAGCAAAGCTTGAGCTCATGTTCGTACCACAGCTGCTGTACATGTCTGGCGTTGTGCTGAAAACTAGGATGTTAACCCAGAAATGCAGCCTTTTGAAACGTTCGAGCCCTCTATGCATGTAAAATGTGGTGAGCTTCCTGCATTCCTCTGCCATCTCTAGCTGCATATAGCCATCCTTCATGTCTAAGTGGGAGAAATACTTGGCCCCATTAGTCTCTCCTCCAGTTCTCTTAAGGTGGGAATGGCATGTCTGGTTCTCTTTATGTACATTGTCATGTCCAGGCTCACCCTGATGTTTTCTCCATCTTTCTTTGGGGTTAGGACAACATTGCTGCACCACTGCATTGCTTTACTCCCTACATCTTCAATGATATCCATATAGTATACTGTGGCACCTAGTTTCATGTAGAACTACAGTAAGTTGTGTTTCATTAAGTTTTATTTGTTCACTTTGTTAATACTTGAATTATTGTACAATGCATTTAATAGGTTTTGTTCTTGTTACTTACCAGTATAGATACTGGTAATAATTCTTGTTTGATGATTGAGCAAGAGTTATTACAGTGAAGGAGAATGGTATGGGTCCTAGCAACAATATTTTATTAGAACTCTAAGAACTATTCAAAAGAATTTACTCCATTATTATTTTGTATGTTCATAGGTAACAAGAACAAAACATATTGAATGCATAAGTAGAACAATTTAAGTATTAACAAAGTCAACAAATAAAACTTAATGAAACACAACTTTTGGCAGCTAAACATGCAACTAGGTGTCACAGTATACATTGTGAAGTAGGTGATCAAACAAGAGTTATTACAATCAAGGAGAATGGAATGGATCATAGCAACAATTTAATTATACTGAACAGCTTTGTGAGAACTACATTGTATTCAAAAGAAGTTACTGTATCACTTTTTACAATAACTACAGAAATTCTTGTGCACTCAGTGGCTAATTTTTATTGTCAACAAGCATACAGACACATGAATTTATAATTTGTGCGATGCGTCAACAAGTCAGAGTGGACAATTTGACAATTTGTTATCGTAAAAAAACAAATTGACCTCAGTTTTTTCGTGCGTCTGTCCTGTTATTGATAATTACCAATAATTTCCTCATAACATTGTCTAAGTAGTCTGTGGATCCACTCTGCTATCGCCTCCTGAATCCACAGCTACTGTCGCAATGTCATGATGAAATACATGATCAATAGTAGGACAGACGCACGAAAAACTGACGTCAATTTGTTGCAGTGCAGGGTTCTGATTTCCTGAAAAAGATTTGTTTATCCTGCTATAGAAAAGACAATTATGTTTTCCCCTAGAGCTAGAGTGCTCAATACTCCTTCAAAGTGGCTCAATTATCCCACAATGGGGCTGACTATTCCTCAAAAGAGACTCAATCATCCCACAGTGGGGGCTCTGTATTCCTCATAAGAGACTGGATCATCCCACAATGGGGCTCCGTATTCCTCATAAGAGGCTTGATTATCCCACAATGGGGCTGTGTATACCTCAAAAGAGGCTCGATTATCCCACAATGGGGCTCAATATTGCTTAGAAGGGCTCAATTTTGTTATTGAGGTTCAGTTAAGTAAAGATTCAAGTAACTTTTCCTCATATGAGGCTTAAGAACTTCCAAATTATGGAGTATCAGCAAGCGCACCTGTTGCTTATGGAGTATCAACAAGCATTCATGTGGTTTAGCAAGCATCGTCAAATCAGGTCGGAGTACTATAGAAATTTGTTGTACATATCGACTTAAAAGCTGAAGAATACTCTCATAACCTTTCATCTGATCGATTACAAACAAAACATGAAAGCTGTGAGAAGTTGATGTTGTAAAATATATTATAAAATAACTGAGCTACTGCATGTGTTCTCATTGGTCAATAGGTGTGTTTAGATGAGAGTATGTAAACATGGTTGTGATGTTTTAGATTCATGTGTATTTTTGAGAATTATTTCATAAAAGCAGTAGAACACTTTTTCTGTGTTTACAAAGCCTTATCTAAACACTCAGGGGGCTGGGAGAATTCTTGAAAGTTATGCAAACCCAAGATGTAGTCTCAGGTTTGCATAACTGTCTCAAATTCTCCCAACCCTTCTCATGTTTAGATGAGGCTATGTTAACATGGAAAAAGACCTCTACTGCTTAAAAGACACTCACCTCGTTCAATCTCAGGGAGAAGCTGATACAGAAGTGAACCACTCCGCAAGGAAACCAAGATTTTTGTTGGTCATTGAGGATTATTGGCAAATCATCGTTGATATGAAGTATTCCCGAGAGACCACAAGATATATTTCTGTTGTGCTGATTGGCTCCGACGTACACTCTATTGTTACTTACTTACTTTCTGGAAAACTCAGACAATGGCAATAGTGACTGCTGTGCAAGCGCAGAAGTCACAAAAATATTGGCATATCATAAGTGTTGTATTACACCCCTACCTCCCCATAATGACCCCCTCTCTACAATGGCCACTTACCACTGTCCTCAGGGTGGTTGTTGTTGTGGAGAGGTTCGATTGAACTATCAAATTGACACAAAGACAGAAGTGTTTTGGTCAGTGCATCAACATAGATGAGTAAACATATTGGGAATCTCTTGCCAGGATTGATCATAATAAATGGAATAAAGCATTCTCTGGTAAAAGTTATCTGAAAAATAATCTTTCAACAGCCAGTCTACTGTCTTCAATGGATAGAAATTTGTGATAAAAAGAAACATTAAAAATTTGGATATAGAAAGTAATTTGCAGAGATAAATAAATTTATGCAAATTTGTAACGTCTCATTTTATCACATTTGTACCCTCACAAACAGTAGACTGACGATCTTAAGCTATATTTTTAATAATTTGTACCACAGAATGCTTTATTCAATTTTAACGTAGGTAATGTTTGTGATAAAACATGCTTTTTGGTTGTAGTGTTAATTCTGCTCTACTCTGTGTTGTTTTCTTTTTCAGTTAGGTAAGATTGGTGATTTCTTTACTAAAGTATTGCTGACTTCAAAACACAGAGGTGCTTTTGAACTAGCATACACTGGCTTTGCTAAGCTTTCTGCTGTTTTGTGGAGGTATTGATTTATACTTGCCTACTAGTATTTCCAGTACCATTCACTGCCACTGGTTCTACTGCTATTAGTACTGCACTACTGTTGCTGCTGCTAATACTAATGCTAACGCTAATGCTTACACTAACACTAAAGCTAATACTAATACTAACACAAATACTAATACTAATTTGGGATAATTTCCTTTTGTTAAATCAAGTGTCAGATTACAGTTCTATTCCCACAATGCATTTTTCCCTTGTAAGTGTACAGTTCTTTTTTAAGGAAGGACATACCACTATTATAGTAGGTGGAGGGCATTTGCAAGTATGTTGAGGTGTGCTTCTCTTGGGGGGTGGCAGGGGTGGGTCATGTGGACTGAACGTAATATGCAAACTACACAGGAACAGCTTAGACAGGAATGTATTTTTCTTCCTTTCTGTGTACGGGCATTTTCCTATCAGAACTTTCTTTGTTCATTATTTTACAGCTGGCCAGTGTAAATTCTAATGAGTAGAAATTACTTGACCCTCCCTTTGAAAATAGTGGCCCTTATCCTTGACCCTTACCCTTTACCCTCACCCTTGACCCTTACCCTTGACCTGCAACCCATGTTTTAACAATGCTGTCTCTCTCTTGATTTCCTACTATGAGTGAGTTGGCAGGTGTGTGAATATCCACCAGTAATCAGTTGTATTACCAATATATAGCTTTGTGTTGCTTTCCCATAATCACTTAATGAAAATGACCAAAACGCCACAAGGATGCTGCCCAAATTCCTTCAACCATGCTGTTAGGTGGCACTGATTTTTAGTATTGAATCTCCTATAAGTAATTTGAAATATTCTCCTTCAACTCTCTAGAAGTACAGATACCGATCTTTGCCAATTACCAGAACACTGGTTGTGGACTTTATTACAGGACCTTGGCAGTGCTTTTCCCTCAGAGACTTTGTGTGGTACAAGAAGGAGTGCTGGTGTTCCATTTTTTATTCAGGTCGGTATATACTGTATATTAATGCAAAGTCTCTATGGGGCAGTATAGGTCTTTGAGTTCCATTTTACTCAGAAAATGTTGTCAGTTGTTTGCTTTTATGATCCTTCTGTCCTTAACTTGCTGCTAACTTTTTAGTGAACCTGCTGAACAGTGGATAGAGATGTTGTATTTACCTGTACCTTAAAGTCAAAATCACAGTTGCAGTAGATTAGCATATTTGACCAAAAAAATTTTTCCCTAGTATTGTGACTACCTTTGTATTGTAAGAGTCAAGACCAAGTGCTCAAAAAGGTGTAATCTCACTATTACATCTTGTACTCAAATTAAATGTTGTTTTCATAATGTACCCTTGGGAGTGTGAAACAATCACAATGTTTGACCACAAGTCATTACCATACACAGTCACCTCAAAATTCATAAAAAAAATGCTGCTATGAATGTTTTCTCCTTTGATGGATTTCAATCTGAAGAAACTCATAGAGCTCAACTATGCTTTAAAGTCCCATGAGTTTTCAAAATCTCAGCAAGTTTTCTTGAATCTCAGTGAGATCTTGCTGACCTGCTCCCAGTTGGCTTGACAGCTCAATTCATAGAGCACTGCATTGGTATTGCAGAGGTCATGGGTTTGAATTCTGTTTGAGTCTGAATTTTTTGCAGGCTTTAATTTCACAACTGCTTAAGAATGACTGACTGTTGAGATCGAGAAACATCGGTCAACAACCCCTTTGGCATATCGCTCATTTTTTCACCCAAAGATACCCTTGGGTGACCTGTTCCTAAAAATCATATTTAAAGACTCCTGCAAATTTTTATTTTTTAGAAATTTGAGAAAATTTAAAATTGTGGTCAAAGTGCAGTTTTTCGTGTAATAAAATGCTCGAAATAAAGTGTGAGGACGAAGCGCTGCTTAAGTCTTAAATCAAATTCAGTTGACTTTAAACTTCACGCAAATATGGAACAACCATTCTGATTAATTTGTTGTTTTGAACTAATCTCAGATATGTTGATATAGTGGTTTTCCAAACCAGCTGAAAAACACCTATGAGGTATGTTTAAAATAATGACAAAATATAGGTCATGTTTAACACCACAAGAATGCAGCTGGTGCCTCTTGTTTCAATTATTTTACTTTACAGCCTTAAAATAATTCAACATATACCATACCACATTTCATGCTTTAACTCACAGTATTTCCCTTTGAGAAAAACGAAAATATATGTCAATGTGTTGCATGCAAATAACACAATATTTATACACGCACAAGAGACAAAACAATTTTAAGGGCAAAAATAAAATGCTATCATTAATTAAAATCCTGTCAATTCATTGCTTGCATAGGAACATAATGTCCACTATATAAAAACTGTTTCTAGACATTTTAGAAACATTGCGCTTGTGGCTGCTTCTAGGTAACTTCACCAGAAGAGTTTCAAACCCAAAACGACATTTATGCACAGGTAGCGAGTACTGCTCGGCGTACAATTTGCTTCCTTAACACTGAATTACATGGATGTATGATTTACCCGAGATAACAATCTGGATGACAAAAATGAAAAGAAATAAACTTATATACTAACACATTGCCAAGAAAAAGACTAACAACAATTCGCAAAAGATACAAAAAACTGTTTCTCACCATTTAGGTCTTCGGTAACACATGATACGATCCAATGGAAAACGATTTTGTTTACATCTAAGCACCACGCGATGCGAAAACACAAAATGGCGGAAAGCACGACTAGTGAGCGGTTACCTAGCACTTGAAGAATGTCCGCTGATACACAATCTGGCTGAACTGCAGCCACAGCGCTTTAACTTTGTTTAATTTCCTGTCTGCTGTCATGTCTAGTTTGTCATTTTGTGGTATTCCCTTGATGTCAACATTACTGTGAACATGAAGACATGATTGCAGTTATACACACAACTTAAGCAGTTGTGAGATTAAAGCCTGAAAAAAATTCAGGCCTGAACGGGATTCAAACCTATGACCTCTGCTATACCGGTGCAGTGCTCTACCAACTGGGAGCTGGTCACATTGTGAGTTCGTAACATACCCGTAGATGGTGAAGAATACAAGTGAATATATGGAAGACCATATATTTGAACTGCGGAGAAAGATACGAAGACATGATTGATCATTGCAATGTATTACCGGTACAACAAAAAAATCAAACCAAGGTTATCAAAAGTGTAACTTTGAAAAGTGTAGTGGGAAGTTCCAAATAAATTCTGCTTATATAAATTTAAAATAAGAAGTGCAACAGTCCAACCGCAAACAAATAAGCAAATATTAATATGGATCATTTAATCCAAAAATATTACAGGAAAGATACTAAAAGTGGTTGATTTTCTTCAATACCACTCCACATTGCCTTAAAGCACCTAAGCTTTCTGGTATAAGAATCAGGAGCCACATGAATCTGTCTGTTTTTATATATCGGCAACCATGCTGCATGGCTCACATTCGAGACTTAGTAAAAATGTGGCACAACCGTATGACCAGCTCAGCCATGCTTTTGCTGCTCTTGCACAAATGTTCGACAGTTAGCAATTCACATAAACCAATTAAAAGTTAAACATAGTGACAGGAGATTGGAAAGCACTTTTTAAAGTTGTCCTATCCAGGAGCTATTATTTCTTGTTCTTGAATAGCTTTTAATTGTAGCTTCAGTCAAGGGGGGGGGAGGGTGGTTCTCCCAAAAATTTTGGATATCTATCTCCCACAGGGGATTGAAATGAATTTCAGTGGTCTCTCTTAATGCCAACATTGAAACACCAGAGGATTCCCGAAATATTACAGGGATCGCTAAGCTAAATAATGTTCAGTTTAGCACCGCTGAGTCAATTACCTGTTGGCAGGCGCATTGCATTGACCATGGAAAAACAGTTAAAACAGAAAAGTGTGTTGCACTTTGTGATTTAGCATTGCCCAACACGTAATCGGTCTGGTTGTAATGTTTGCTAGTCTTATTAGATAAAATCTCTAGTTTTCTTTTGACACAAACATACTTTCTCAGCGTTTTTTTTAATTGGTGTTGCCAGTTTTTAGAGCATAATACCTACTTTTTTCTTGTAAAATATGGAAGAATCTAATAATTCTCCTGAGATGAGTTAGATAATTCTTTGTGCTGCCAAATTTCGAGCTCAATTTTTTTGATGGGCCTCCAGCTAAGAGATTTTCTAAAAGCTGAATCAGCTGGTTGAACAAAGACACTTGGAGAAGACCCCAAAAAAACAACAAACTGGTCTGTATCAACCTTTCAAGTTATTAAAGTGATGTACATGTATGGCGGAGATTTTAGAGAGCCTTTTTCAGTGATTTGGTGACAACAAAATTCCACACAAGCTTTCATTATAAAACTTCACTGAGATGACCGGAGATTGCTATTTAGTGAACAAGCGTTAGTACACTCCGTGTAAGCTTAAGTATTGTTGAGTATTTTTACAAAAATAAAGCTTCTTATCATAAACAGAGACAGCTCAATTGGTGTTTCCTGTTGTTGTTTTACATAAAAAGTATAATTTCTGCCTTTGTAACAAACATAATGTCTTTTGCCAGTGTACTCTACTTTATTGTACTTTACTCTGCTTTACAGTACTCTACTGTACTGTACTGTATTCTATACGCTATGGTATGCTACGCTATGTTCTACACTGCTCTACTCTACTTTACACTACGCTTCTGTACTGTACCCTACTCTACTGCACTTTACTATAGAGCATTTTCACTGTCACGCAATATAAAATAAAATCAAAAACTATTCAATGGATAAATTCAAGAAATTGTGATATTATAGAAGATAATAAAGAAGACACTTCTCCAAGGTTAAGGTGTGTACATTGTCCCAAAGTTGAGATATTCATCAAAATGTTCTGTGCAAATTACAGAACCTAGTATGGAGCCGCCATGTTGGTGTTCCTCTATGAGACACCAATATGGTGGCTGGAAAATAGTGTGAACATCTTGAACTTAGTTTGGCTATCTAGGACACAGATTAACTGCACTGAACAAGCAAACATTTAAATAAGCACTTTTCCAAATGCTTTAACGTCTTAAATGGCTAAAAATCACGAGATAAATACATGTTTTTTGACAAACCCGATCATAGCTTTATGTCACGCACCGCCATAAACCTGAAATTCAAAATGCGCTGGTTTCCAAACGATGACCGCTATTGAGCCGGAAATTGCAAACAGATATAAAATTAGTACCTCTTATGCCTGATGAGGATAAAAACTCTGGTGGCTGTTTAGTTTTGGATTTAAGAATTTGATGACGTCATGTCACCTCTATACCGTATGCTACTGTTTGTCTTCAATTCTTTGAAAAACTGTTCCAAATTTAAACTTAACAAACTTTTGAGAAATGCTTTTACCCACAGCAATTAAGAATTGTTTTATGCTTAGCGTGCGTATACTGAGTGATGGATGCAGGTGGGAAGTTTGGAGACCACAAGAGAAGCATAAAAGTTGTTTGAGGCACAGCCGAGAGCAACTCTAGCTTCTTGAGTGCTCTCCAAACTTGCAAAGTGCATCCATAACTTGATATACGCACAGCTAAAAGCATGAAACAATTCCTTTATAACACAACAACAACAATTTGGGTGCTAAAACATGTTTTACTTGTGATTGAATACAAAGTTCTCACAATGCATGACAAAGGATCTCATTGGCTGGTTATAAACATGTCACAATCAGCTGAGCGACAGTTGAACAAGAATGCCTCATCTGGTCTCAAATTCTCAATGAAAAAGTCGTTTCTTCTTAAGTGAAAATGTAGGCAAACAAAGTCAAACTTCTCAGTGAAAATGTAGACAAACAAAGTCAAAATACTTAAGTTTTAGTAAACACTGTTAGGTTGGTAAAAGTCAAAGACCGGAAGTAGCAGGGTTTGGATTGTTGAAAGCAATGTTCACATTGCTGTGTACAGTGCAATTTGCGAAGACAGACTCCACTCCAGGAAACTTACAGTTTTGTTGTGAGCCACTACAACACTGTTATTTTGACAAAAAGTAGTGCCGGTGGAATAAGCGGGAAGAAGAGTCAGTTGTGCCGTTGAGAAGGCTGTTTGACAGGAACTCACAGCAGTTGCAAAGCTGGGATGTGCTGCTTGCTGAAAGGTCATTGCCAAGGGAAATAGTTGGCTTGTCCTTGTTAGTCTCATCCATTTACTGCATTCACTCTCCGAAACCTTACCAAAATGTACTCACACCTTCAGAACTCAACGGAAATTTTGCAGCTCAATTGAAAATGCTCATGTCATGTTATTTACACACAGCTGTGCGTAAATAAAAATTTTTACCATGATAGCTCAATAGGAATTTAACACAGGACCAACACATGCACATGTTATAAAAGAAAATGGTAAGCATGTAGCATGCAACCATTGAGTTATGGATGTACTTGGGAGGTTTGCTAAGCACTTAAGAGTCCCTGTCCTTAAATACAGAAAATAACTCGGCAAGGGTCAAAAATTCGATTTCGCTCATATTTTTATGGTAGATAGGCTAGGGCATGACAAAAACTACTGGATAGTTTTTTGGCAAAATATCCTTTTATTTCAAAGAAATATGCAAATTACCAAATTCTGTTTAAATCGTCATTTGACGCACCATTTTATTAAACAAGTTTGAGAGCCTCGCATGTTAAATCACATTCTTCCGTCTTGAAAACACTCACATATTTTTGTGCAATGTTTAATTGTGTACTGGGTTGATTTTAGGGAATGTTGTGGTTTTTGTTGGGTGCAAAATAATTAAATTTCGAAGACGTGTATTTCATTCACTTGAAAGTACTTCGTAAAAATAATTGATTTTCACCATGTGCGAAACCTTCAAATGGATTAAGCTTCTGGTGGTTGAATTGCAGAAGGATGGTCTACAGATTCCTGCAAAAATTTCTTTGGGCAAATGATTGTGAGCGACGCGAGAGCTTTTCAAAGTACGTTAAAAATGCAGATGTTTGACCATCCGTCATCAAATTTCAATTTAGGGGTTAGACATATATTTTAGCACGCGCCACATGTCGTGAGCTATATTAAATATTACGTTTGATCATCGTTTGATCTACTGCTGCTTGAATCCTTGCTAGCAGCGGTTCCTTGTTTGTTCGTCACACAATGCTGTCATCCCATTTTAGGGGGTAGGGGTAGGACAATTTCTATCCTGATATGTACATGTAAAGGTCCGTGAGGCTAGGAACCACAGGGAGCACACAATCTTGTTGAGAAGGGAGAGATATTTTGGTGCAGTGCAAAGCAAACAACTATCTACAAATCACTTGGCTGTTTTTGACTTAGATGTAGTGGTGATCATATGTGTCGAAAGAGGGTCATAGATTCATGGTATTCGACCATTAAATAAGTTGACAGTTGGCGATGTACATCAGACGTTGTGTAAACAAAAGCAAACTTCTGCTTCATGTGCGATGAATGGTGACAGAAACATGTCAAATGGGCTTTTGGACCTGCCTTTTACAGCACATAAGGTTACATTTTGAAATTATCAGTTCTGTGTCTATTTCAATTTAATATAGCTCAAGACATGTGGCATGTGCTAAAATATATGTCTAACCCCTAAATTGAAATTTGACGACGGATGGTCAAATGTCTACATTTTTAACGTACTTTGAAAAGCTCTCACATCGCTCACAATCATTTGCCCAAAGAAATTTTTACAGGAATCTGTAGACCATCCTTCTGCAATTCAACCACCAGAAGCTTAATCCATTTGAAGGTTTCGCACATGGTGAAAGTCAATTATTTTTATGACGTACTTTTAAGTGAATGAAATACATGTCTTTGAAATTTAATTATTTTGCACCCAACAAAAACCACAACATTCTCTTAAATCAACCCAGTACACAATTAACCATTGCACAAAAATATTTCAGTGTTTTCAAGACGGGAGAATGATGTGGTTTTGCATGCGAGGCTCTCAAACTTGTTTAATAAAATGGTGCGTCAAATGACAATTTTAACAGAATTTGGTAATTTGCATATTTATTTGAAGTAAAAGGATATTTTGCCAAAAAAAAACTATCCAGTAGTTTTTGTCATACCCTAACCTATGTACCACAGGAATATGAGCAAAATCAAATATTTGACCCTTGCCGCAAAATTAAGAATTTGTCTGATTTTTACAGGCAGGCACTCTTGAGAAGCTAGAGTTTCACTCAGTTATCAACTTGTACAACTCTTACACTTCTTTCCTCCTTAGCAACATCCTACATGCATCCATAAGTCAATGGTGCACGCTGCATGTTTACCATTTCTTAAGTAGTGCTCAGAAAGCCACCTCTGGGTTTCAGGTCCAGTAATCTAACCATTTGGCTGCATTGTCCTCTTTCTCAGATGTAAAGGTCTTCTTTGTTGGGGGAGTCTTATCAGAGTTCCAACAAATACCTTTAACATAATCATACGTAATATAAAGGTAGTAGATGTAGATAAAGAATATGTTTTATTTGTTTTGCAGGCTATTGTGACAACTGAACCATCAGCATCTGGATGGGCATGCTTCAAACAAGTCATGATTGGTAATTCAATTACCTTAGTTGTAACTGTTTATCCATGAGCACTAAATGTCACAGCAAATTACACCAGCAACAGCGGGTTGTATGATTGCTTACTGTCAGGTTGTGCACATTGTAACGCGAAACAGTGTAGGATATTAAATGTCTTTTGTATTCTTATAGTATCACCTATTGTTTCAGTAAGTTATGGCACTTAGTAAAATTTGCCTCTTTTTTTTTCTCCTAGAGCTGTTAAAGATAGCATCTAGACCCACCAAGGATGTCAGTAATTGTGATTCTACTCTTCCACAGGTGCAGTGTATCCATTAGCTAGCTACTTTAAGTTGTTTCTTTCAAACATTTTTCCTCCATCTTTAATTCAGGGGGAGCTTTGTGATTGCAATTTACATCCATTACTGTGTGGGTTACAGTTAAGTCATTGAGTCAGAGAGTCAGTGAGTCAGTGAGTCAATGAGTAAATAGTAGTAGTAATAGTATATCTTTTTTGAACCTTACTCTTCAAAGGGAGGTATTGGTCTAGTTACAAAAGAGGTTTTAACATTAACTAATGAAAATGCAAGAAACATTTACCATAGCCATATAAAATTAATTGGAAAACTCATAGCGCTTGTTACATTTGTGAATTAAGAATCTCTTTTCTTTTTTGAAACATTAAATAGATATATTTACCTATTATTTTGGATGTAATTTTATTGTCTGCTCTAAGTAAATACTTGGTCCTCTCATTGTCACTTAAATTGCTGTAACAAGTATCTGCGTTTAACATATGTAAATGCAGTTCACGTCAGTCACCAGCTGACTGGTTGGCAGTGGTATGTTGGCTCTCATCTCTATGGCAGTCCCATGTAGGATATTAGAACCTGATCATCACTACTAGTGTCTAGAGCCAATTGTGTTGGACATGAAATTTGGGAAGATAAACGCGATAATAATTGGTCTTTACTGATCACCTACACCATTAGTGGGAGCATACCAGCAATTGCTAGGGGAAGAACTGAACGACAATCATTTGTACTTGGGCGTCACTTCAAAGAGACGTAGTGACTGTCATTGATGACCTTAACCTAGACAGGCTAAGGCCTTAGAGGAAAGAGGGCAAATTACTTCTGGATCTCAAAATGGTGCTGGGCTTTGAATGTAATAATAATAAGTTCCTGTTATTGCATACCTGTTACTTGAGGAAAATTTTACAGCTTTTTGCGAGTTTAACACAGCACAACATTAACTGGTAAAGCACAAATTGACAATCTGCCATGCTTCATGGTATAAGCAATACCCTCCATTGTTGAAGAGTGCCTAAATCAAGTTACCATACGGTAACTTTCACCTGACTATTGACTCACTTTTGATTGGAAAAATAGGAATACTTTTGAACCTTGGTCTCACTATTTTTGGGGGGATTACATTAGGGTTAGGCTTGTAACTTTGGTTGGGGGGGGGGGACTTGCTACTTTTGGGATGTATTAGCAGCCAAAATTTTTTGACGTCACTTTATTTTGGGAGTTATTACTTTTGGAACTTTACATAGAGCTTGCTGTGTCTGGTAATGCCACTGGCTTTTGAGTTCTGAGGTCAGAGTGTATGTGTTGGGGTACATTTTAAGCTTTTTGAGAATGTTTGTATAATTTATGCTTCGTGATTGATCGTTGGTTATCATTCACCTTTCCTCGTGTTAGCTTTGTTAAGGTTTCACAACAACAAAAAATGGAGGCACGCGGATATCAAATTTATCATTTATGGCAGCTCTGAATCTGATACCAACATTATGCATCTTGCCCAGACTTTTCTTTCTTTTGTCAGGTAAGCACAATCACAACTTTGAAGTACAAATCGCTTTCAAACTGGGTAAATTGAATTGCAAAGCTTTTACCAAAAAGTTCTCAGGTAAGTTAACATTCCAGGAACTCAGGCTTGTTGCCAGATTCCCACATGACAATGTGAGTTGATTGCGAAGAAGACCAGCCATTAGTTATTACAGAAGAGGTTATTACGCTTGGCTTCTAGTCTTTGAACAACTTGTGTCAATTGTGTCAATATTCAAACAGAAACCATGTTGTTTGACATTTCAACAACTATAAACAGATCACAATAGGGAAAGTATAAAATTTCAGTTGGACAATAGAGAAAAGAATCTATTACAATTTGATGACCAAGGGGAACCAAGGAAAGTTTCTCTCCCAGAATAAAACTCAACTAGATGCTCTAAGAGTGTTTACTTGGACCTTGGACCTTGTACTGCAATATCAAATCATACTTCACACGTAAGCTGATCAAACACAATAAAGGCAAATGAAAGAATCAGGATATTTTAACACAAGAGTTATGCTTAGATATTTGATATTCAAGTTGCTTCGTTGACTATCCTCTTTATCAAATTTCATGTTGTTTGCCCCATCTAGTTTTGGAGTTCTGCTTACAACAATTCTTGAGTTTTTAAAGATCTCAGTTGTTTGTCTGGGCATCATAGTTTGTTTTTAAGGCAGTAGTCATAGCTTTTAGTCAGTGTTTTCGTATTTTGAACTCACACATGGCTCGTTAGTTATCTCACAAGAATGTACGTGAACTTTGCTTTAGGCTTTTATACATTATGCTTTTATTTCCCCACTAAAATGCCCCACCTTAATGCTCCATTCTTCCCACTAAAATGCTCGGTCTCCCCCCCCCCCCCCCAATAATACACTAAAATGCTCGGTTAATGCTCATACGTAGGGTTTTAGAGTGGCATTTGAAATTTTGTCAATTTCAAGTTAAATCTTAATCCCATAAAAACTAATTTTAATTTCTATTTTCTGTACTAAAAAAGTTAGCGTTAAAAAGCAACGACATTTCGACCGTTCGACGGTCATTTTCAAGTTGAAAAGTAAAATTTTTGCATGCGCCCAAATATATACAATCGATTATAAGAATGCTAATAAGACACTGACTAAAACTCTAAAATATTTACATAGAAACAACACAAGAAAATTGCAGCATGAGTAATGAGTAAAATGTTAAGGCAATAGAAACAATTTAAAAGTCAACACCTACGTCAACATGTGGAGTAACATAAGCAATCAACAATCGGCAACCACGTAAAGGAAAGAATCCAGAGACCATTGGAAGCAATTTCGGGATTTTGAAAAAATATCTGAGTAAACTCAACTGTTTGATTTTTGAAATGCTTTTTATTCGTAAACTTCAACCAAACTTGAACAAACAGAGTGACTTGATCCGTGTGTAGCTATTTACTTAATTATTTCATTTTTTTAAATTGTTTCTATCGCTTAACATTTTTATTACTCATGCCACAATTTTCTTGTATTATTTCTATGTAAATATTTTAGAGTTTTAGTCATTTAGTTTTTGTCTCAGCATTCATATAATAGATTGTACATATTTGGGCGCATGGAAAAAATTTACTTTTCAACTTGAAAACGACTGTCGAACGGTCAAAGCGTCATTGCTTTTTAATGTTTTTAAATTTTTTTAGTGACATCCGTTTCTAAAAGTTTGTTGATTCATATTTTCTGTACGTGGAAAAAAATTAACTTTCAAGGAAAATGCCACCTTAATACTTGAATAATGCTTAATGCTTTTGCCTCACTAAAATTCTTGGAAAAATGCTACCATAATGTACAAAAGCCTACTTTGCTTATTTATGAGGCTTCCAAGCAATATAATCCGTGGGCCGACCCGTTCCAAAAACGATTGATTTCCAATACTTTTTTCACTAAACACAAAGAGCAAGCACACGATAAAGCATTTTGTGACTTTATATCAATTAACGGTGACTGAGACAATGTAAGCACACTATATACGGTTAAACCACTCATGCCATTGCTTGCAGTTAGTTACATCCTGGTTTGCTTGCAGTAAGTTCCACTCAGGTTTGCTTGGGGTTAGGCTTGAAGTATTTATAGTTCCAAAATTCAAATTCAATTAGCTGGTGCTTTGATGGTGTAGTGGTCAAGTGAATGCATCGTAAATCAAGTGTCCTGGCTTCGACTTGCGGAGTTCGCATATTGGGTCTCTTTTTCCTGCTTTTTTTAAATTTAAAAAATAAACTTTATTTTGTTTCTGCCGACAACTGAATTCGAAAATCGTCACAATCAGTTACGAAATGTCACAGAAGAAAGAACGGCCTTCTGATCTATCCCTTCAAGTGATTACTGATAAATCAAGCTGTTGCATTCTCATCCCCAGTTTCCACGCTCTAGGCTAGGAACGCCTGGGACTATGATGCCCCATTTGGTGACCAAATACAAGGACGACGACAAACGGCATGCATTTTATGCCTCAGGCTTTCCTACTGAAGCCCATGAAATAATAAGCTACATAGCGACCATTACATGCTATTACTCGAAGATTTTACATCAACTTACCATATTTTATCTTTTGCCCCTTTCAATTTTGGGCATCTTTCTTCATTCATTGGGAAAAGGTGAAGAAAGAAAGCAACGCTGGCAACTTGTGCGCACAAGGAAGAGACGCTAACGTACTTCTCAGATGAAGTATGTTGGCTGTCCGGAACATGAAATAAAGTTAAATTATAGTGTGTGACCTTCTGTACAAAAAAGAGACTATTGCATAAGTAACTAAACTGATTAATAGGTGTTGCATGTTACCTGTCATGGTCTAACTAAATTAACAAGTTAATAATTTTAGTGCGAAACCAACCAGTTCTAGGCTTCTAGAGCAAGGCACAGAGTGCTGTAAAAGTCTCGCACTTGAATATCGTGATCACTGCGTCTCGCGCTTGGATTTTTGTATCGCAGAGTCTGGGGCTCAGATTTGAATATGATAGTAAAGTCTTGGTCTGTTTTGGTTTTTAAATGAGGGTCTCAATGTCTTGATGAGTCTCGGATTTTACCGTTCTATACCCCTACACTAGTTGCTGTCTTGCCCCAGCCAATGTTCTCTGCAGCTACAAGGCCAAAACATACCCAAGAAACTGTTAGATATTTCACTTTGTTACAAACCATTACCAAATATACAGATTGACTTTGGGGAGATATTGCATCAACAAAGAGTGAGCAGCATAAGCTTGTTGTATCTGTCTAAAACTTTAAAAGAGGTCGAGTCTAACACAATGGATACAAACCTGTTTGAATACCATATGGGATCCTTCATCTGCCCTTGAAATAGTTATTAACCTAGAAGTTCTCTGGAACACTGTCAAGTCTATCCATTCATAATACATATTTGGCATAAAGGAAGCAAATCAACTTGAAAAAGTCAAATTTAGATTTGCCCTACTCTAGGAGGAAATGACAAACACATTCACTGAATTCCAAACCAATCGCAAATTAATCAGGCAATCGAAAGTCTTCTACATGATGACCAGTCTTCTGTTAAAAGTAACAAGTCTTAGTAATCCCAACATTCTGTAGCATCAAAATTATCTGCTCCTTCACCAAGAAAGAAAAAAGTAAGAGCTGTACTAAGAAATTTGAATTGGTGAAGACAAGCTGAAGAAGCAGCAGTTGGCACAGACTGTGCCCAACTATCTAAGAGTGTGACCATCATTAGCTAATGCTTCAATTGAAGCTGTGTTAAGCTTCACCATAGCACAATGTTCTGCTCTTGACCACTAGGTTGCATATACTGTGCTAGCCACCACCTGAGCCTCTTGCATAGGGAAGTTACCACAAATCAACAGGAGTGCTATCCCAGAAACACCAAAGATAGAAACACTAACAATAAGCACCCCAGAAATGTATCTGTTGGCAACACACAAGTCCCAGCCCAGGTCACTGAACCCTCATCTGGGAACAAACCACCAACATCAACCTCAGCAGGAGCTAATACCCGAAAAACCCAAGTCTCGCTGAATATTGTTCCTTTAATTGTCACTAAATGGAATGACTCTACCATCACCACTTATGCCTTCATGGACATATGGTTGGATATATGGATACATTTATTGATCACGAGCTAACTGATCAGCTTGGTTTAGGTGGAGTTCCTTAGAAATTAGGTATCATCAGAATCACAAATACTGATGAGGTGGTAGCATCTCAATGTGAATCCTTCACCCTCATTCCTGCCCATGGTTATGGAGAGGATATAGATGTAAAAGGGGCCCATGTACTCCCAAAGGTAAACCAATTAGAACAGGTCCTGCCCAAAATTGTGGATCCTTCTAAATACCTGCACTTCCAAGATTTAAAGTTCCTTGATGTTAGGCGTGTATCCATTCTGGTTGGAGGTAGCGTCACTAATGCACTTTGTGAATGTGCATTAGTGCTGTTAGTTCCAACCAGAATGGATACAGTATGGATAGGTGTAAGAGCTCCTGCAGAAAAGAAAAACTTCCATGGAAATTGGTACCCACATGGTGGGAGCTTTGCTGGCCCATTAATTGACAGGTGGCATAGAGGCATAGAGTAAGTTGTACAGATGGCCTAATGCATTGCTCCTTTGTCATGTGTAAGTTTAGAAACACTCCTGTCAAACTTAGAAGCATTCCAAGGCTTGAGTTTCAATCCGCTATTCTGTTGACCTGCATCAAGAAGATACTGAGAGAAAAATTGGACTTCAAAGAGCAGAGTACCACTTATTGGACTGACAGTGAAATAGTGCTTCACTATTTAGTTAGTTAGTTAGTTAGTTAGCAAGTTTTTATTATAAGGGTTTATTCTTCCTATTTCTTTAATTTGTTTTTTACACCTTAGTTATTTCATGTTATTTTATTTTACCCATGTCTTAAAATCATTGTAAAGCGCTATTGGATAGCGATAGAAATAGCTCTATATAATAAAGTGTTATTATTATTTAAAGAACAAACTTTGTTTCCAAATGTTTGTTGCTAATAGAGTTCAGGTGATCCGAAAAACTTTGGACCCGATGAAGTGGAATCACCTCTGCTTATTGGAGAATGTTCGGAACTACCAGTTATAACCTTTGAACTTCTTTAGAAATGTTGGGTTGTCTGATCGGAGCATCCCAAGGGTACAGAATGTTTAGATCACTGTTTATTGTTTAGGTTCAATAGGTTTGGACTTTGTTTTGCCCATTGACCTTTTGTGACACTTACATATCAGGCTGACATTATATTATGTGATTAGTAGGGCTTAGTTGGTGCTCCTTTTTTCTTTCCTACAATCACCTTAATTTGCCCTTTGTT
Source organism: Orbicella franksi (assembly GCF_964199315.1). NCBI lineage: Eukaryota > Metazoa > Cnidaria > Anthozoa > Scleractinia > Merulinidae > Orbicella > Orbicella franksi. Next base: position 22,060,017 of record NC_138148.1, on the reverse strand, counting down.
GTAGTTTTCACCGTTGTTCAAGTTTGGTTGTGTTCTTTGGTTGTGTACATCTGTATGGATTGATGAGCAAAATGAACAATCTCGACACAAGTCGAATACCTGTGCACTGTTTATCCATTTTAATGACAGCGAACACCATAGTTGGCACTACACCCATGATAATGTTTAGTTTAATCCTATGTTGCTGTTGAAGTGGGGCAACATTTAAAACATGGGTCAATTGTTTTGTCCTCAACAGTTAGCCTTGTTTCATGGGAAAGATTTTAAGACCATCAAGATTTTGATCTGAATTAGAATGAAACGGGGGCACAGTGTATTTTCTTTCCACATGTCTCTTGCCAGGTTGCTTCCCTTGTTAATTAAGGTTTCAGTATTCATTCAGTCATCTCCGCTACAAGATGATTGAAGGTCATTAGTTTCATTGCAGTAAACCAAGACTTAAGTCATGATTACTTGATTATGTTTCAAGGTGTGTTTTGACAGGTACAAGTATTTTCTTTACAGGTTCATGCTTGCAACATCTTGCGTGCCTTATATCGTGAAACTAAAGTTGGTGAGATAGTATTTCCTTTTGTATCTGATGGAGTTGTAGTGGCTATCAATGGATTTCACTCTGACAGCTGGGCAGTAAGTAGATGTTCATCCTGCATTGTGTTGGTTTACTGTACAGTACTGTGCAAAAGTAATGAGAAAGTTGGCAAATTTTGTTGTTTGTTCTTGCAAATTTTTGTTAAAAATTCCAAGAGAACTGATGCATCCTCTCAAATGAAAATATGAGAAGGAAGATGAAAATTCGAAATTTTAATTTGAACATTTTAAAGTTAAGAAATTTGAATGGAAATTCTCCGCAATGAAACAAAATATCACAACATTTTGAGTAAGGAGAGTCATTAATTATTCAGTTTATGCTTGAGCATGACAGTGTTTAATGTTCATAACAGACAGATTTCGCGGCCCGATTGCTACCCATTAAATCTTGTTTGAAAGTCGAGAGAAGATACAAAGTGCCTGTATAGTTTTCAATTTTTATCTAACGATTCTCTTTTCTCTTCAAGTGAATGATGTGAGGTGTAGTGATTTTGGATCTTTTAATTTTTCTTGATCAATGCAGAGCATGTTTGATTAACCATTTGCTTATTAAACAAAGAAAGGTTTTGTTTTGGTTTCTCAGAATGTCTGATGTCTCGTGTGAAAATGTACACTCTCCCGTATCCAATGAAAGGGTTAAAAACAGTTGACTGACAAACACTATTCACTTGACTCTGAAGATGACTTCCGCTCAGGTTTTCGAAACGTCAGTCACCAACAGCAGTTCTTTTCAGAACTACCCTCACACAAACAATCACACTATACAAACTATTGATACTCCTGGGTTCAAACCATTTACTATGGTAGCTAAAATATTGGTCACGCTCATTACTGATTTGGTGGAATTATTTGGCAACACATAAAAACTGCAGTATTTAGATGAAGGACATCTCTCAGTCAATTAATAAGGGGAGTAATAGTGTTGAAACATAAGATTTCCTGGAAGTTGTACGCCTATTACTCATTTGACTACGATATCTGGCACTGAAAAAAATATGATAAAAAATATGAGTGCAGGCTTACCCAAAGTGGCCCAAAATTAGACCATTTGAGAGGCCAAAATCATGACTTTGTGATAACCGAATTCTTGTCTTGGCAAATGTTCGGGGTGCTTATTTTTTTTCAGATAGCTTTTATATTGTGAAAAGATGAAGGTAAACAGCCAACCATGATCTTTTGGTCTGCCTGTTTTTCTCTGACAATGACACTAAACAAAAATTTGCATTGGAGCCTACATATTTCTATTCTTAATGTAAACTGTGTTTGACATTTTCCTGTAGTAAAAGTAAACGTGTTCAAAGTAATTTTAACATTGATATTGTTATTCCTCAGGTGCGCAACTCATCTATGTTACTGTTCAGTGCACTAGTGACCAGGATATTTGGAGTAAAGCAAGGAAGGGATGAGCATTCTAGGAAGAACTGGTGATAATTATTGCTTCTTTTTCTCCTGTATTGCCTTGGCTTACTTTAATTTCCTAGCCTATTATTTTAAAGCATGCAAACAGGTAATCTTTTAAAACTTTTAACTCTAAAGAATGGTGATAAAGTAATCATTTATTAGCAACATTCCAAGAAAATTAGTAAAAGAAAACCATTTCGATATTAAGCCAGCTATCCCGAGCTGTGCAAGTACACTTTTTGCTCATGTAAAGTTCGCCATAAAATTCCATCCTATGCAATCTTCCCCTCTCTTACAAAGATTCTTTGATTGATTGTTCTTAGGTCCCCATAATTGAATAATAATGAACTCAGGCTGATAACAAAGATAAATCCATGACATTTGAAAAAAAACTCTGGTGTCACACAACCTCCGGACACACTCCCCTAAAAATTGACAGTAACATTTTTTAACAATGATTTAGTAATACATAGACAAGTAAAAACAAACGATATAATCTCCCGACATTTCGGCGACTTCATGACACCATTATCAAGGGTACAAATGAGAATTAAATTAACAAATGCGAGTTCAAGAGTTATAACTAATTTACATAGCGGAGGTGGCTACACAAATACTTTAGCGCGGATAGAATCCATTTGCACGTTCAAACTCGGTGTTAATTGTTTGATGTAAAGCATCTCGTTGACAAGACAATCGAATTTGTTCATGCATTTCTTGAGAACTTTGAAACAGCTGAGGAGGTCCTCAGGGACAGCACCCACGTGGTCGTTGTCATAGTGCTTGCGTACTGAAGATGACGTGCTTTTAAGCAACATTTTTTATGTTGCTTTTCTGAAAACCTTAGAACTTAGCCATCATCTTTAATTATTGTCTCTAAACAACCATGTGCTTCTGTGGCTGCATACCTGCTTCTCCATCTCAATGCCTGTGCTTCTTCTACAGATCAGATATCAGTCACGCTTTTCCCATGATCTCCAGTAACACACAAGAGACAACAGCCTCTCACTGGTGTGTCCCTTGTGTTTCATGACCACTCCTCTCACCACACCGTCTCGGCCTCTAATGTGTCTTAGTGCAGGTCAAATCTTCCATTCCCCTCCGTTCTTTTCCTCATCAACGATCACCACAACTTCTCCAAATTCTGGGTAGTTACCATCTCCTCTTGTGATTTGGTGACTTTTCATGAGACTATGAGTACATTCTTTTTTCCACTTCTGCCAAATGTGCTGTCTCTTCTCATTCAGTGATGTGTTCAGCTTGGTGACTTTGTCTCTGTCTTCTACAACATAAGCTTCCTGTCCCCACATGATTTTGTTTAGCATCAACACTTGTTCCTCCTCTGTTTGCTTTCCACATATGTCATCGGAGGGTTGTTTAAGTGCCTTTTGATGTCTGTTACTACAGCTTCGCCTTACTCAAACCACAGGCTTGTTCTCCCCATTATCTTGTGCAGCGTTTTCTTCGCTTCCTTTATCAGTCCCTCATAGAGACATCCCCACCATGGCAACTTCCTGAAGTGGAATTGCAAAATTATTTGATGTTTAGCTAAGTGATTCTGCAGTGCCTCAATTCTGTGTTCAGCTTGATGACTTTGTCTCCGTCTATTTCTAAGTCTTCTACAGCGTAAGCTTCCTGTTTCCACATGATTTTGTGTGGCATCAACACTTGTTCCTCCCCTCAAGATTGAGTTCTTCCTTGTTTGCACCCTATTTGCATGTAGACATTTATGTATTTTTTATGTAAAAGAAATTGGCACATATTCTTCGGATCCAGTTCACTGTCACTACAAACTCCCCAACCTCAATGTAAATCAGGTGATAACCAGGAATCCTCTGTTCACACTTGCGAATACCACTAAGAATTCTCATTTTCATTCCTCATTTTTTTTGTTCTTTATTTTCCCAGCCAGTGTCAGTGATTTTTTTTCTCTCTTTGTTACCTTTTCTCATCTTAGAAATTAAAAAAAAATGTGTTCAGCGTAGAGTCACTATACCACAAGGACAGCACTGCATCTCACCCGCTCAACAAAGTTAAGCCCTGTTCAGCGTGGTTCGTACTGGGATGGGTTACCAAATGTGAATACCCCGTGATGTAATAACTGCCTTTTGTTCCCTTTCCTTTCCAAGGTGATATTAAAGACTGCAGAACTCCCAGCCTTGTGTAATGTTGTTTCTTCTATTTATCAACTATTTGTTCCTCATTTTGCCATGTCCGTATTTATGTGTATTTATTTACAATATAGTTAAATAAACAGTGGAACCCTTTTTTTCGAATTCTTCTCAGTTCTCGTGACTGTTGATCATCTAAAACATTTAATTACAGCTTGAATGATTTGAAAATTCATACAGCTTGTCAATTTTGTGACTTTCAATGTCTTCTTTTTTCGACAATCAAGTGTTTTTTTATTGCCACACACTTATAATATTTGCAATACATATATGTAAATTAATTACAATTCTAAAACAACTACATACTCTACTTATGGTACTACATTTACTTACACTTCATTACAATACTTGTCTAATGCCTATCTACATATTACCCAAAAGTTACATTACAGTCAGTACAGTTCTAAAAACATAGTATAAGGACACTTATAAACAGATTGCGAGTAAAGATGCAGAGCCCATGCATAAATCACACTTCTTATTAAGTTTGTCCATGTTATTAGTATAACACATGTAAATGTTTCTGTTTCATACTTAACTTTCACCTTTAGTTTAAAGGCATTTATAATAGGAGGAGTCAGATTTCTTCTGCAATCCCAAATATCTAATTTAGCAACTAGTATCAAATAGTTCAGTAAAGGGTAATTTGCTTAAATAATGCCAATCATGACATCTTGCAGAGTAAGGTGGATGAATTCTCTTGTCAGTAGGTAGAAGAAGTATTCAAAATCTTTCCAAAAGAGTTGCACAAGGCTACAATGAAAAAGGAGATGGTGAGGGGTGTCTGGTTCTGATTTACAGAACGAACATTTATCCTCTGAGATGTAACTTATCTTAAATAACTTGGTGTAAGTAAATAGTATTGAATTAAAGACTTTGTATTCAAATGCTTTTATGTATTGTTCAAAGGACAACTTATGCGGTAGCCAGAAAACTTTTCTTTTTGGAAGCTGGGCTTTTGACGTTTTTATTAATGTGTAGTAGTCCTTAGATTTCCTTTTTAACACATCAAAGTCATTGTTATCTATCATTACCAATAAAGAGATTTTTGAGGGAGTGCTTTCCTTGGTTTTTAGGTGTAATGGTACGGAGTCACAAAGTCCTGCTCAAGTTAAAAAGTTAGTTTTGCTTATTTTGCTTGAAATAATCTTAAAAGAATTTGCAGTATCTGTGTCAAATAAAAGATCGTTTACATAAATTATGCCATTTTCAAAAAGAGTTTCGTAGAAGATGGGCTTATTGTTTATTTGTATCTCTTTGTCGTTTCACACTATATGTTGCCATTCTTTTTTAGTATCGCAACCTTCTTGGAATTCTGAACACCACTGAAGAAACTCAGAATAAAAAAGGGAAGGAACATGATGGTCTTTAATATCGTAATTGCAATTAAATAAAAAGAGACCTCTGTAACCCTTCAGTGAAACTTGTAGGTAGCTTTTCCAAGCACCCTCATTCTCTCCAAAGATTCTTTTCAGCCAGGCTAGCCGAAATGATTTAACCATACTTTCAAGATCAATCATTTTGAGCCACCGTTCTCGTATTCATTTATCATGGACAGTCTTGTTACTTTATCTGTTCCTTTCCATAGAAATTTAATTAATATCCAGTTCAACTCTTGGACGATTTCCTTAGGAGCAGGCAGAAGTGACAAAATATAAACAAATTTAGGAATAATTAAAGACTTTTGTCACTTTCCGTAAACAGAAAGACCTCTTGAAGACCAGACATTTACAAGCTTTTTAACACTCTCTAACCTCTCGATAAAATTCTTTTTGTGCAGTAATTTAGTATCATAGGAATAATAGACCCCAAGGGCCTTGATTAGTTCACCACTCCATTTAATACCAAAGGGTTTTGACCTGTTATCTCTTAAGGAACCTGAACCCACATTCCTTCAGTTTTAGATGTAGTTATCTTAAGACCTGACTGTTGCCCGAAAACATCTAGGAGGTTGAAAAGGGCACGGGCCAAATCTCTGTCTGATAAAACTGCTGTCGTATCATCAGTGTAGTGAAAAAGTTTTGTTTCCTCTTTACCAATTGAGATACCTTTTATTGCTGTGTTTTTTGTCAAATAGCTATAGCAAGAGTTTCAACTACAACCACAAGTAAATAAGGAGACAAGGGATCATCCTGTCTTTCTCCTTCCAACGCAAAATAACCTGTTGTAAGACCATTATTAATAACACAACTTTGTATATTCTTGTACAGTGTCTTAACGCATCTGATAAAGTCAGGACCAAAATGAAATGCCTCCAGGCAGGTAACAAGATAATTCCACTGTACACTGTCGAATGCTTTATGAAAGTCTATAAAAATCATTAGACCTGGGATGTTTTCTTTAAGAGTAAAACCCATTAAATCAAAGATTGATCATATAGTTTCTCCTATATAGTGATCCTTAACAAAACCACTTTGGTTATGATGATAATATCTGGTAGAACATTTATTATCCTAGTTGCTAAAACCTTAGACATAATTTTCACATTGACATTAACAAGAGAGATTGGTCTCCAATATTCCAAAAAGGAGCAATCTTTTCCTTTCTTTTCAATAGGAGTAATTACTGCTTTTTTCTGGGAACTTGACATTTCACCTTTTTCAAAACACTCATTCACACACCTAATGAAAGGCTCGCTAATCAGTGACCAAAATGTTTTGTAAAATTCAATTGGACTTCTGTCATTTCCTGGGGCTTTGTTGAGTTGAAAGGTTTCTAGAGCCTTTGCACATTCTTTTGAAGTTATTTTGCCCTTGCACGATAGCATTTGTTGTTCAGTAAAGCTAGGGATATTTGAATTATTCAAGAAAAATTTGGTCGCTTGCGTGTTGTCTGCATTCTTAATCTGGCTTGTATATAATTCCTGATAAAAAAGTTTTCATTCGAAAAGAACATTAAAGGAATCAGTGATAATCAAGCCACTAGTTCTCAGTTTCTGCACATGTTTTTTAACATGGTTTCTTTTCTCTAGAAAATATTTTGTACTCTTCTCGCCTTGTTCCCACCAGCACGCTCGTGCATGAATAATGATACCTCAAAGTTTTTCTTCATAAAGAAGTTCTAATTTTTCTTAAGCTGAATTAACAGCGTTTGCATCATTGGCATTAGGGTTGGAATGAAATAATTGCTTAGGTTTAGGAAATTCCTTTGGAAGATTCATTTCTTTTTTTTTTTCTTTCCATCACTATTCGTTTTGAATGCTGGATTGCATGAGCTCTGGTATTATACCTAGTCCAATCCCAGATGCTTCTGTTGTCTGTCAATTCATTCTGACCTTCTATCAGCCAGATAGGTATTTTAGCTGTGACAACCCTAATATAGTCTCCATCATCCAAAGGCGAACAATTAATTTTCCAATGGCCTGGATCTTTGATATGTTTTTCACTGATACTGAACGCTATAGAAATGGCCACATGATCAGTTTTAATGGCTGGAATGATATCTGTTGTTGTAACCAAATCCTGTAAATTATTTAAAATAAGCCAGTGGTCTAAGCGGCAAAGAATCATCGGCAAGTTTTGGCTCCATGTATAGCTTTTTGTGGAAGGATTTTTCACTCTCCAAATATCAAGAAGGTCGAAGTCAGCACATAAACAGTTTATTCATGGTTGCTACTACTGATTTTCGTGGTAAAAGTTTAACTCCTTTCTCATCAAGCACCAGGTTAAGAGGACAATTAAAATCTCCCCCAAGGATTATATTTTCTTCCTCATCGAAATATTCTTTTTGTAGGGTATTTCCTAAATCTTTTAAAAACTCAACAATATTGATATTCTTGTTTGGTGCATAAATATTGATCAATAAATACGTTTTATCTTTAATCTCTGCCTTCAGGATCACATAGCGTCCTACTAGGTCTAAAATTTTTGAATGAATAATACAATCAACTCCTCTCTTAAAAAGAATGGCAACATCGCATGAATTAGGGCTTCCATGCGATGTTATAATCTCACCTCCCCTTTCATTTTTCCATTGTCTTTCAGTTGCATGTTTTGAATGTGTTTCCTGCAAAAATATGAAATCTGCCTTTTGTTTTCTACACCAAGTGTAGATTGTCCTCATTTTTCAAACGTTCTTTATGCCCCTCACATTCAAAGAGACCAATTTACATTTATCCAAAATCATCTAAATCTAATAGACCTCCAAAAGGTGAAATTGCAGAAGTTTATCAGAAAGGCAAACAAAACATAAACAATGCATTGTTACAAATATGGACATTATGAATAGATGAAAAATATTTTTTCCAAGAAGTGTGTTTCTTTGCACTGTGCACCTTTGATCAAACCCAAGGGATATGTAAACAACACTGTACATACTACTTTGAAAATATAACAAGAAAAAGTTAACAAGTAATAGCATAATTAGACAACAAAGAGCCAGAAAATCTTTAAACAACTTAAAGAACAAAAAACAGATTCTAAAGCACAATGAAAACAGTACACAAAACACTGGGAGATGAATAATTGAAACCCCTACCTTATGCTCCAAAATGAAATATAATCAAGCCTTTTCCAAAACATTACCATCCATAACTTTCAATGTATCTCTCAGCCTTCCGCTCCTTCACCACTTAAAACATTTAGAATACAAAGCAAAATGCTAATGGACCAATAATCAGCAAACTCTTCTACTAACACGATTCTAAGTAAATACACTAGGAGAAAAAAAACAAAATAAATGAGAGGCACAGGACATACTGAATACTTATTACAGCTTAACATATCTGCCGTCAATATAGAGCTTATCAGGTTCAGTTGCACTAAAGAAAGTGCGCTTTCCATCCTTCCTTGCTTGCTTCACTAATACATGTATACCCTCGAACTTTGGGTTCTCTCATCGGCTGTACGCCTTGAGGTAGAAGACTTGTTTGTGGCATTTGCTAACTTTATCCTTTCTCTTGTCCATACTGGTCTGAAGAGCCGTCTTAAGCGCTATAATGTGTTTGTCCACAAATTCAGCATTCTTTTCCATGTGTGAAAATTTTCTGTTGAGAGTTTTCTGTTTGCCTTGGACAAAAGCAATTTCTCTCCAAATGGGAGACCTTATCTTGTATTCCCTTTACTGTCGGTTTTAATTCCTCCATCTTCGAATCTAGGCTTATAAGCTTTAAAAGGATAAGTTCTTATTTCTTGGTAACGCCTTCTGTAAGATTCATCGCCGCCATTATTTTGTCGTCACCACTCGACTTACTAAATACACTTGCCGGAGAGTATGACTGTTTCCACTTTTTTCTCTGGGTGAAGTTTCGACAGACCTGCTGGACATGTTGCTACTTCTTGTTTTTCTCTTTGGAATTATAAATAAACCTGACGATTCCATGAGCACTTCTAGTTAGGGAGCAGGAACCTAAAAATGCGAGTTTCGTTCAACCATCACCACAGAAAATGTTTGACACCCGGTTCTTGTAGAGAAAGACCTCCTGATCAAAGCCAGGTAGTTCGTAAAGCTGAATTGTGGTATAGGTTTTGAGTTAAGGGGATGTTTTCTTGCCCAGCCCACTGCTGAGCATGGAAATGAGGCTACACACTCGAACGCAGTTTACATCACTATTTCTTCATGAAAATCAACGAAATCAGCCACTTAAATTCATTAAAGATACATCTGCTTTATTTGTAAGTGGTTAGGTATGTAACACGATTAGCCACATGATTTTAAATGCGACCAGTAACAAATATGCAACTATTGACAAACATGCTTTCACCGTTGTTTTGAACAACAACCTCGCAAAAACGAATATGTATCCCTTCTTTATTAAATTAACTTTCTTTTGCTCTTGCTATCGTCTTAGCAAAGCCTTTGGGAATAAAATCTGTTCACTGTATATCACTTTTTATCAGTTTAGATTTAGCACGCAAACGACGCTAGTCTCTTGGGGGCAAACAAACAAAAAATTATGACTAACATGTAAATGAAAAAGAAAGAAAATGTTGCCGTCACTTGTTCCTGATTTAAGATACTGCAATATTCGGATTTATGACCGTAATACTAATAATAGCAACAAGTATTATTGTTCTCATTCACAATCAGAGTCCTCAGAATCTAAGAGAACTCCATGCAGATTTCTACACATGTAACTGCTGGCCATGCAGTAACATGCCTCAGAACATGATAAGCCTGTGTTGTTACATGAGCAGTTGCTCTGACACCCACGCTGACATGTGCAAGTCATGAGTTCTAGCAGGCTACTCGGTGCTGGCTCTTTTGTCATGTAAACCGGCTTCAGTGAGGAGTCTTCCCTCACCTATCCATTACTTTCAGGTTGCGGGAGATGCTGGATTGCAGTCAGAGCCTTTCTCTAAACAAACGTCCGATAGTTAACTCTTTTCAAGTGTTGGGGAAGGCTGTCAGATGTGGTTGGGAGAAGCTCGTTCTTCTGCTTTCTGTTTTGACAAAACAGGAAATACCTCAACTCATCCACAGTGCATGGTTTCATCCTGGAGCTTGCGAAGAGATCACAGATAAAAGCTTCACATTGGATGGCGATGCCATCACTCAGGTTTCACTGGGAACTTAGAAGACCTAGACTGTCTTGATGCTGTTCATTGCATAATAGCACTTGCCATCCCTTCTTCTTACCGATTCCGGCAAGGGCGCTGGTGGAGTTGCATCCAGTAATGGCATGAAGGCCGGAAGGGTGCGACACATTTTTTCTTCAAGGGTTTGCTATACGTCGTGAACTGGAATGTAACGGAGATGGTCTTTCATGCCAGTTTTGAACCAAAATCCAGTGCAGTTGATATTAGGAAAATGGGGTACGCTGAGAGCAAGAACATCCATGTCTGGTGATTTTAAGACAATACGACACTCTGGATAGGTATCTGCAACATACTTAGCATGCAGTAGTAACCTGTCAAACAACAATACAGGTTAAATTAATGATGATATATAGATGTTGCACTAATAAAAGGGTAGTATGTTTTCAATTGGATTTAGATCAACGTCTCAGATTCGACTTTATCGATGGGCTTGAGGAACTCTTTCTCTCACCTTGCATCTGCATCTTCTTGATCTGATTCTAGAACGTACACGTCTTTGCAGTGACCTCTTCTGACTATCACTGCCCGTCTGCCATTCTCAAATCCTCCACCAATGACAAGATTCTTCTCTGGAGGGAGCTGCTGTCTTCCTAAGATACAAAACGACTCTGATAGAAAGTCGCATAGATTTATCTTGTTCTGCGTATTAGGAATATACTTCCCCCACTGTTTTGGCACAGGAGTAGAAGGTCCGTGGATCTTAACTACCAACAAAGCGTTCAGGGACCCTCTGCGTGCACGTTCTCCTGATTTTATTGAGACTGTTCAGGCCTGAACCCGCAGTGGAAGAGTCATACGAGCTCCTAAGAGACTGGACATATAACTTAGCCACCCCTCCCCGGACACTGTTGAGTTATTGTTGTAATATTATTATAAGTGCCCCTATAGCACGAGTTTAAATCGTTTATTTGATTTGGTTTAATCTTTAAAGTCACAGTAGGTGGCTCGTCACACGCTCTTAAGTTGTCTCATATTTCCATACAGAACGCGTGTTGCACTAGTCATCTATTATGTAATTGAATATAATTTAGAAAAAAAGGACTTTTGATCAGTTTTCACAAGCACTCGTGCTCCGAAGGAAAAGAAATTACGTCTGTTAGTCTATCTAAGGAAGGAAAGGTTCTGTTGATGTCAACTCTCGCCAGATCCAGCAATAATGTAAGTTTGATTTACCTGGAATATTTCTTAAGCTATTTGCTCGGCTCTAATTTCGTAAATTAATTGTTTTTAGTTTCACGACACGATACAACAATAAAGAAGGCGTTTCAAAAGAAGTTTGGTACGAAATAGGTTGTGTCTATCCGTGGATTTGTGCGGTCCAGCTAGCGGTGGACAAGCGCCGCTATAATTATATTATGGTATGTCTTGTTCGTCGAAAAACACGTGTGATCGCAAGTCAAAGATTTTGATTGTAGGCTACTTCGAGTTGTACACTGAGATTAAGCGAGTGAATCTTTCATTGATACGAGGAAACAAAGACAATACATGTTGAACTGAACATTATGGTCCTTCAAAGCCGGATTGTGAGAGACATTTGACGGGAAATCAGCGCTAAATCAAGGAAATCAATTGTAAACAAGTCGAAGGAAATGGCGCATAACGAAGGTGAGAGTACTAGTTTTACACCTCATTCCACGGAAGAGCTTGTCAGTGAATTATCCCTTTCGGAATCAAATTCGAGTTAAAAAAGAGAGGTTTATCAGTCAAAGGGAAGAAAGCAGTTCTTACCGAACACCTTATCCATATCTTGAAGCAAGAAGAGTTGAAATCTTCACTCGTCAATGATGTTCAATTTGAAATATCAACTAGTTCACAGGGCAATGCTGCCCATGCCCAAATTAAGTGGCATTGATTTATTACGAAGAAAGGAGAAGATCATGAAGATGAATGTCGAAGCTGTGATACAAGTAGTTATTGAAACGAATAAGAATTCAGGCAACAATGTAATTAGAATGGAAAATCACATCCAGAAGTTAAATACCTACTGGGAAAGTTGTAATGAGATAAGAGATGAGATCATTGCCCTTCTCCCTGATAGTGAGATAGCAAAAGAAGCCGAGAAGTGGATTGAATATCAGTGAGTAATTGACAATGCTTTAGACATGGCCCAAGAATACCTGTCTAAATTTTCAAGCAAAATTATTGGTGGAGAAACGGCTACAGTCTCGGCAGAGCGCAAACAATCTCACCTGAAATTACCAAAGTTGGAGTTACCTAAGTTCCATGGAGATGTCCTGAAGTTTCAGAATTTCTGGGACCAATTTGAGGCTGCTGTTCATAAAAATCCAGATCTGCCCGATGTTCAGAAGTTTACATACCTGCGATCAGTCCTTGATGGTGTTGCATATCAGACAATCAAGGGATTTGAAGTGACTAGTGCAAACTATCATCATGCAGTTGATGCTCTGAAGTATCACTATGGTAGGAAGAGAATAATAATTTCCTCTCTGGTTAAATCAATTGTCCAGCTCGAAGTGAGGTCTGATGTAGAAGTGGAAGCCCTGCGGGAACTTCGTGACACCTTAAAGAACAGAATAAAAACCTTGGATGCATTGGGTGAGCACCCAATGATTCACTCTTGCATCTTGCTTCCAATATTTGAAACCAAGCTTTCTCCTAAACTTTCTGAAAAATGGGAATTGGAGTTAACTGATGTCAAGGAAGAAGATGTTAATATTGAGTTCTTTAAGTTCTTGAACAAGCAAGTACTCTCTAAGGAGGCTGGGCAGAGAAGTACGTACCTTAATGTTGAAGCAGTTACTCCATACCAATCCAGTGGTTTAATGAGTGAGAGTGTTGCCCAGAACACTGCAGGGAAATCTGGAGTAGTCAGGAGCACTGGAGAGAGAGTTTCTACAGCATCCGCCCTTCTAGCAAGTCAGACAAGTCAAGTAAGTGCTGCTGTCTGTCACATGTGTAGAGAGGGGACACCAAATTGCGAAGTGTCCAAAATTTAAGCGAAGCTCAATCGAAGAACAATGGCAAGCTGTTAGAGAGCACCACTTGTGCTTTAACTGTTTTAAACCAGCAAATAGTTTTCACTTCACCTCAGTTTGTCGCCATTCCCGGTGTAGTGCTGAAGAGTGTGGTCAACGTCATCACATTATGCTTCATGGTGAAAATGGCAGGGGTCCGGAAATCCCGGTACCTACTACCATCAGTGGATTTGTTGCATCCAATAATGCCGAAGTTCAACAGACGCTGTTGCAGACTGCAAAGGCCACATTGGTTGGAGGTGGAGACAAGAGAGTGCCTGTTTGAGTCCTTCTTGACTCAGGAGGTCAAAGATCTTACATCACAAAGAAGGTGGCAGAATCGCTAGCTTTACAAGGACCCACTGAAGTCCTTGGTGTGTCCATGTTAGGAGGAGAATCAAGTCAGACGAAGAGAATGAAGAGAGTAAGCTTCTCCCTCACCTCTGTTCAAGGAACTGATTTGAAACCAGTAGAGATGGAAGCCCTTACCATAGACAAGATTTGTATGCCGCTCGACCCTGTAGAGCTCAACCTGGAGAAATATCCTCATTTGAGGAACCTCATGCTTACAGACCTGTATCCCCGCGATTCAGTGGACATAGATGTCTTGATAGGAGCAGACTTCTACTTCTCATTTGTAACTGGTAACTGTATGAAAGGAGAAATGTTAAATTCTCCTACTGCAGTTGAGTCCACATTCGGATGGATTGTGTCAGGACCCATCAAGGGTCAGCTCTCCAAAAGCTCTACGTCAATGCTGTCAATGGTATGCATAGACCCAGTCACAGCTAGCCTAAAGCAGTTCTGGGAACTTGAGTCTATTGGAATTGTTGACAAGAATGATGCATTTATGTCAGTGGAAGAAGAAGATGCAGTTAGACAGTTCAATGGAGGACTCAAGTTTGATGGCGAACGTTACGTAGTACTGCTGCCTTGGAAAAGAGATACACCAGATTTGCATTCCAACTACAACCAAGCAGTGAAGCGCCTGGAGAGTGTGGAAAGGCAACTAAGACGGAATCCAGAGAAAGCTGAGGCCTACAAAAGTGCCATCAATCAGTATGTTGAGAAGGGTTATGCAGAAGAAGTTAAGGAGACAGATGATCAAAGCAAGAAGGTCAGGTATCTGCCGCATCATGCAGTCTTCCAAGAGGACAAAAGGACAACAAAGTGACGTGTTGTCTTTGATGCATCAGCATGCGAGGATCAAGATGCGTCACTCAATGACTGCATTCTGTCTGGGCTGGCACTTCAGCCTAATCTTGTACCAGTTCTGCTTCGATTCCGAAAGCCTAAAATTGCACTGATGGCAGATGTGGAGAAGATGTTTCTCCAGATCAAGGTTGATGAGAAAGACCAGGATGTCCTGCATTATGTTTGGAGGGATCTTAAGAGTGATGACGCACCAAGAATTTATTGATTGCAGAGTTTGGCATTTTGCGTTAATTGTAGTCCGTTTCAAGTTATTGCTACAGTTCAACACCACGCTAGGGAATGTAAGGAAGAGTTCCCTGCCGCATCCATGGAAGTCCTGTCCAACATGTACGTGGATGATTGCCTTACTGGAGATGACAGTGTTGAAGCATCGGTTGAATTGCAGAAGTCTTTAGACAAGATGATGGAGCGTGGTGGATTTAACCTGACAAAGTGGGCCAGTAACTCCGAAGAAGTCATCAGCCACATTGCCAAACAAGATCAGGCACAATCAAATACCATTGATTTCAGCAAGAGTGAACCCCTTAAGGCACTGGGCATTTGCTGGAATACGATAACTGACTCTTTTCTGTTCAACATTCCACAAAGTGTACTCAAGATGAATGACCCTGAAATGAAGAGAAGTCTTTTGAGTATTGCGTCAAGGATATTTGACCCCATGGGACTACTCACCCAGATCACAGTTAAAGCTAAGATCCTGTTTCAAGATCTTTGGCAGAGAGGGCTTGAGTGGGAGGATCAGCTTGATGAAGAGGTTGCTGCTCAGTGGCGATCCTGGAAATCGGAACTCCCTTGTCTAAGTCACATAACTATTCCTTGCCACTTCACGGCAAATGGAAGATCAATCATTGAACTTCACAGGTTTGGGGATGCTCCACCAAAAGCTTACGGTGCAGCCATTTACATCTGATCTATGGATGCCGCTGGCAAGGTTTCAACCCACCTAGTTATGTCCAAATCAAGAGTTGCGCCTACAAAAACTGTTTCGCTTCCAAGATTAGGGTTGCTTGCAGCTGTTATTAACTCACGGCTACTGAAGTTTGTTGCAGCATCTTTGTGTCTCAAACTAGACCGGGTGGTGAAATTCAGTCCACCTGGGATCCTCAACACTGGAAACATTGTCCTGGAGAGGATAATCCGGCTGATCTGATTACCCGGGGATTGTCATTAAAGGTCTTAGCTGAAAACAGCCTATGGTGGAATGGGCCAAAGTGGTTGGCTTCAAACTGCTGGCCAACTGAAAGGCAGGGAAATGAAGAATCTTCCGAGTTTGTCAAAAGGGAGAGGAAGCCGAAACAGGTGACAATGCATGCATGTGCTGGACTTGCCAAGGAACCAATAATTGATGCCTGTCGATATGACAAATGGTTGACCCTTATTAGGGTAACCGCATATGTGCTGCGATGGGTTCAAGTCTTCAAATCCGGAGAAAGCTCAGAGTCAAGGGAACTGTCAGCTGAAGAGCTGAAAAATGCCAAGCTGAACTGGTATCGTCAAGTTCAAAGAGAAGTGTACCGAATTGAGTATGCACAGCTGGAGGCAGGCCAACCATTACCCAAAACCAGTACTACCTTGAAGTTGGATCCTTACTTTGACAAGGAAGATCGGTTGTTACGAGTAGGAGGAAGGCAGCAATATTCCAATCTTCCTGAGGTGACTAAACATCCAATTATCCTGCCACATGGCCATCCAGTTGTCGAGAAAATTATCCAGTGTGTTCACAATGAATTACTTCATGCAGGGCCTGAGAATACACTTTCTGTCCTACAGCAGAACATCTGGCTGACCCATGGATGCCATGAAGTTAAGAGAGTCCTCATGAAATGCCTTGTTTGTCAACGCCAACATGTTGGTCCAAGTTCACAGAAAATGGCACCGTTGCCTTCAGAAAGAGTGCTCTTTTCGCCACCCTTCACGCATGTTGGGATAGACTTTGTTAATCCACTGTATGTTCAAGGGAACCCCAGTCCACACAAATCATATGTCTGCATCTTTACGTGTACCTCTTCACGTATGGTCCATCTGGAGCTCACAAGTGATCCGTCAACCAATGCGTTCTTCCAGGCTTTCAACCGTATGATCAGTAGGAGGGGACTTTGTAGTATCATTTGGTCAGATAATGCCAAGACCTTTAAGTGTGCAGATCGCCAGATTCGAAAGCTTTACAAGTCACAATCATCTGACAGTGATCAACCCTGGAATGACATAGATCAAGGTGAGTTCCAAGCTAAATTAGCATCTAAAGGAATCAAATGGAAGTTCATAGTTGAACGTTCCCCTTGGCGTGGTGGCTGGTGGGAAAGATTGATACGGAATGTGAAGGAGCCTCTCCAAAAGGTCCTAGGGAAAGCGTTGTTGTCCTATGCAGAGTTAACAACAGTCCTTACCAGAATCAAAGCTGTCATTAACACCCGACCCCTCACAACAGTAAGTGATGATGTGAGGGATCCTACACCCATAACGCCCACTCATCTTGCTCTTGGAAGATCACTGTTTGACCTTCCTGACCTTGAAGAGGTCCCTGTTAATGAAGACAGAAAAAGGCAACATTACCTGTACCAACAGAGGCTTGTTAATCACTTCTGGAAGTGATGGCGAGGAGAGTATCTACATCAGCTATCCATTCAACCGAAATGGAACGAAGAGCAACCAGCCCTTAGTGTTGGAGATGTTCTCCTGATCTCTGAGGACAATGTATCAAGGGGAAAGTGGCCAATGGGATGAGTTGAGAAATTGTTTCCTGGAAAGGATGGCCTTGTACACACTATTGAATTGAAGACACAGAAAGGAAACCCATGTAGATCCATTCAAAGGCTACATCGACTTAAAGCGAGTAATCATTCTCTTAGTGCAGAATGTTATGATTGAGAAGCTTACGGTGGGGAGTCAGAGAGTAAGGTTAAAGAGAGTACGGGGAAGAAGAGATCTTCACGAGCCGTAAGGAGTCCAAGTGTAAATCTCTGACAGTGTCGGAAAGGTGGGGAGGATGTTCAGGCCCGAACCCACAGTGGAAGAGTCGTACGAGCTCCTAAGAGACAGGACATATAACTTAGCCTCCCCTCCCCGGACATTGTTGAGTTATTGTTGTAATATTATATTATGGTACGTCTTGTTCATCGAAAAACACGTGTGATCAGAAGTCAAAGATTTTGATTGTAGGCTATTTCGAGTTGTACACTGAGAGTAAGCGAGTGAATCTTTCATTGATATGAGGAAACAAAGACAATACATGGTGAACTGAACAGAGGCATTCCAGTATTGGTCGAAGACAATGTGAACTTCTTTGCAGTTGGTGAGTGATGTGGTGATAGCGTTAAAGTATTTCGATGCGAGTTCACCAAAGGTACTACTCCCCGCTAATTTCAGTACTTGAACTAAAGCCATGCCGTCGATGAGATGAATGGTGTGTTGTGGGAAAGATTGGAGTCTTGGGCAAACATTATCTTTGCTTTCAATAAGAGCTGCCAGGGTACTCTCAAGCTGCCATCTTGATAAGCCAAGGAGAATGGGACCAATGAAAGCTCATAGCATAGAACTTATTTGAGGTTAATCTGCCTCACGTTGGCAGCGATCAAAAGGCATCCAGACAGCTCTCTTTCAGCACCAACTGTAACCAGCTTATCATTGACTGTGTTTACCTGGATTTTCCTTGTTGTTCTTTCAAAGGTTTTCACCTTGAACTTTGGAATTGGATCCCAAAAGCTTACTTGGTCGTTTCTCTACGAAGGTGTTCATCTGCTTGTGTCCATTTTCAATGCTTCTTACTAAACCATCAGCACTGTCATTGGGTAAGACGACGCCCATAGTGAAGTTGACTAATGACTCAGATTCTTGCATGAAAGGATTAGCCATCAGTTCAGTTGTAAAGCATGAAACAAGCTTCTGAACATCAGCCTCATAGCGTGCTACCCGTTTTGCACCAGCCTCTTTGTGTATGTCTACATGGTCGCACTCTTGGGTAAACATATTTTCAAGGGCTGTAGTAACTGACGCACGCTCATGACTGGTGAGGAACCAATGATCTAGCGCACCAGGATTCTGGGAAATACCAATTATCCCCCCTTTTGACTTGGAGCCTGCATTTACAGTCTGTTCTAGTGCCATGTCTGTCTACACCTGGGCAAAAGGGCCTACCAGAGCGACTAACTGCATGATAACCATTCACAAATTCTTGATGAACTTGAGGATGCTTGGTGGTCAACTGCCTCATGTCCATTATGTATACAGGGAGCCAGCACGCATAGTTTGGCCTATCCATTGAGAAGAAATGTGGGACCATAGCTGATACACTCAACAGATGTAGTTTCCAATTTCCGGTTCTTTCAGCTTTGACTTTTAAATCTTGAAAAAGCGAACATAGCTCCGTAGTTTCCTGGTAGGTCCAACAATTGTTTCCATGGCCAAAAAGCAAACGAAATCCGGACCAGCCACTTGGATAACATATTCAAACATATGTCTAGATATTCTGAAGTTCTCTTTCCACCATTTTTCAAACAAATATCTGTGCAACAACTTATGACACAAAATGTAAAATTAACCCGAATTGTAACAACTTCTGACACAAAATGTAACAATTTCTTTGACACAAATTGTGACAACTTTTCAACGTGAAGTGTAACAACTTCTTTAATGCAAAATGTAACAACCTTTTCAACAGATTATTACTAGTAGAGCTTAAGTTACATTTCTTTTCATTCTGTGGAGGTGGTTAAACTTGGCCAAAACAAACTTCCGCACAACTTTAGCTATTATCCTTCGATGGTCTAAACCTTATTAAGTCTGGATTTTTCGGATTCCCAAATTAAAAAACTGCTGTATTTCTCTGAGAGCAAGTTTTGTACAATTATTCTGTAGTTTCTCTCAATCCTATTTCAGAAATGGTCTGTGACGTTTCACTGAAATTACATATGACAAAACCCCTACATCAAATTAAAGCTCGTAGACCTGGCTATCACAAACTATACCAAGCTTTGGGTCTGAAAACTGAGGAACAAATTAAATTAGCAAAAAACATAATTTGCTTTTAAAAGGCAATTTCAATGTTTTCGCATTTAGACGTCATAAAAAATTAGACAATGCATTCTATTTCAAATTTCTTGATATAGTATGATAGCCAGCTCTATAAGCTTTAATTTGATATGGGTTTCTTGTATCTAAAGTTTAAACTGACCCCCTATATCACTTTGATGTGACACACCTCTTAAGCTAAATGGTAACTTCAAGTAACCATCCTTCAGGTACCAGATATAAAGCTTTCGAAAACTCTTCCTGTATGTATGTTGCTTAGTGGCAAGGAAGACACCACAATTACGCCTTTATCTAACAACCGCTTCGCTTAACTGGTCCTCTCCCAATTCTTAAAACTTGGGAATATTGTGACCCTTCGCTCCTCTTTCCCATTTTCCCTCTACTAGTGTTGATAGTGACATAAAAATATTTCACAATAAAAATTCACATATGTCAAACTAGCCACTGTCCAAATCTGGGTGCAAAATAACAAAGTCCCTTTGACTTGTGGCTTTCAAAAGATGATTCAGACTCTCCCATATAGAAGTTGTGAAAAATTCCACAATTCAGTATATTTCAAAAGTCTTGATATAGTTTGAGAGCCAGCTCTGTAAGCTTTAATTTGATATTGGGGTTTAGGTATCTTAAGTTTAAACCGGACACGCTAACTTGCTCATACGTAATACATTAGATCATGTGATCAGTAGATTTGTTTAGTTTGACTGACATAGGTTGTTAAGATTGACAAGAACTTTAACATGTCTGAATTTACTTCTTGATATATTAAGACCCAAGTTGTTAATTTTGCTTTGTTATATTTCGTGTTAAAGAAGTTATATTTTGCATTGAAAAGTTGTTACAATTTGCGTAAAAGAAATTGTTGCATTTTGCATCAAAAGGTGTTACAATTTGGGTTAATGTTACATTTTGCATCAAAAGTTGTTACATTTTCCATTAATGTTACATGTTGCCTTAGTTGTTACACTTTGCAGCCTAACAGGACATAACAAAACAATCTCTCGATTTAGCCCTATTTTGTGCATTGTCCCAAGTGAGTTTTAGCTCTGAGCTCAGCACTGTTTACATGTGTCAAGTGAACTTGTAAATGTAGTGTCAAGATATTTTGCTGCTGTAATGACTAAGCCTGTTAAATACATAACAACATGAACAACTTAGTCCCACAGGGTTGTCAGTTGTTTTTTGAGTAGTGAGTTCCATCCAACAAATAGGCGGTGAAGGTTTTTGTGAAAAACATGCTGCGCAGTGGCTGGTCAAGACATGCACCACGCATCGTTCAGGGAGATTATGGGAGGGAGCTGCCCCCTCCCATTGGGAAAATTTTCGAAAAATAATTCCCTGAGATGCAATGTGGGGCTACTTTCAGCAAACATTGTGTACATTTGTAGGTGATTTTCCCACTCTTAATTAGTTATTCTCAAACCCAGTGTTCATATAAATGACACAGCAAAAAGGTCAGGGAGGACTGAGTCACTCAAGCAAATTGCTCTGAAACAACAACTAGAAGATTTCAATAATAAGTGGAAATATTTCACTTAAGTGTCACCTGCCTTACCATTAGTTTTTTTTCTTATTGTTTATATTTTTCTTCATTCCTTTTTGTTTGATACAATGTAAATCACACTTGCACTGTTACTCTGCACATTGTATAACTCTACTGTATTGTATTTGTATTTTGTGCATAAGGAGGCAATGAAAAAAAACTGTTTGATTTTTTCCTTTTTGGACTTATTTCATAAACTGTACTATTATCCAATTCTCTTTTTAAAAAAAAAATAAAAACCCAGTGAGAGTAAAATCTTATCAAGAGCCCCAAAAAAGAAATTAACATTTTACTAATAAACAGAAGCGATGTTTTGTCTAGCTGATACATGCAAATATGGCAATTATGCACACAGAAATCCACGGCTTTGAAATATTCTATATTTTGGTGCTTTCTTGGTTTTCTCTCACATAAAAGTTTATTTCAAGTTTCTTTCATATTTTAATCTGAAGTTCAGAATTTTAGGCATTTTTTAAAAGGGAACGTATTTGATGCGTTGTCTGATAAGCATCTCGTCGGGACTTCGCTTCTAAATTAAATATGCTGTATTTACCCCAAAATCCTGAGCCATTTTGATGTGTTTATCAATTTATGAATTGCTACATTGCTTCAGAAAATATAAAGGAGTGAATTCATACATATGTACTCATATTTTTATTTATATTTTTTATTTCTACATTTTTATGGCAGATATCAGCCAGTTTCACACTGCTGATGACAGTAGATGCTAATAATTATGTAAATAAATCTACTTCTCTTATTAAGTAGTACTTAACTGGAATAAAAAACACTACAGTCCTATTTATTGCAGTGTCATTTGTACAGAACGAAAACTCACCTTTTACCAGACTGTTCTAAGATACTTTATTCTGTGTTTTGTTCACTTCAAAAAATAATGCCCTGAGGTGTAGAACATTTTATGGCGAATTAAATCAGTTTCGATTCATGTCACGCACTTTTTTAGGAAGTAGTTTATTCCCTCTGATCTAATTTGGGTTTAAACAAATTAATAACTGAACAATTTTATTTCCATTTTATTTCTACAATATCAGGCTCGGGACTAACCTACTAGTATTCGGAGTAGGCGGTAATGTACATCTGAGTTTGTGAAAGCGTATTAGTTTCAGTGCAATCCACACTAAACACAAGCTGAGCCTAGATATGTTGGCTTGCGTAAGCAAAGAACTCCCGTACTCACTCCAACACCAACGCCTAAATGAAATAACACAGAACAAACAAGGCAGTGCAGATAATTTTAGAAATGAAAGGAAAAAAACCAATCATAAAAAGCACGACAGAGTGATTTTGAAAAAGAAATAACTTAACTTGAATGATGACAACTAATTTGCGATGGAAAGCTCTTCAAAATTTTCACAGAACAGGTAAAATGACTGCAATTACACAGTACGACAACAATACAGCCAAAGCAATGGCAGGCAAAACAACTCGAAAACAGTGACTCGCAGTTAACAGTACCTAGTCTACCTACCAACTATTTAACTCCTGGAGGTCTGTCATGTGTCATCTTGTCCTCAAAGTGACTGACTGGCTGACTGATACTCAAGATTGGCCTTGGCTCTGAATTAATGGTCTGCATGCATAAAATGCATAAGACCACAAACATCTTGAAAACATCCTGCTGCAATATGGCTATTACTTTTGCAATGAATTACACTGTAACAACTTATGCAAATTAAACAATTTTGGATTGATTCATACCTTCTGAGCCAAGTCCACAATTTATACTCTCTTTTGCAGAGCATTTTGTCATTCTCTGGACTGAAATACTTTCAGTTGCAGAGAGTTTTGTCATTTTCTGAACTTAAATAATCCTCAAATCTCTAGCTAGACTAATACAATAAAGTGGCTCAATTCTTAGTCCTTCTTGTAACTACATCACTCGCTCAGTCTCCCTAATGCGAACGAGACTATCACCTGCCTGGCCACTCCATGACCTAAAGACTTAAAAAAGCTTGCATTGTTCACTTAGCCATTCTCCTGCATTTTGCAGTGAAACCTATGAAGTCAGCTTCAGGCTGAAACCTAACTATTTCTCTCCTCTTGTAAGATAGCAAACAGTTGCATTACCATTTAAGGGATGCTATGTATTTCTAATGGTTCTGCAATGGTTAGGCTTTGTTCTAATGGTATGATGCTAACAGCTAATGGGTACAAGATTTCGGTTAACGCTTACACTCTCTGTTCTAACATTCTGACATTCTAAGGTAATGGTTATGTTAGCACATCTAAGGTTTGTAAAAGAACTTTCTAATGGACTGAACTAACAGATGGTTAACAGTTTCACTCATTTAATGGATAAGGGTTAAAGTATGTTTTCCCATGTACGGTCAGATATATTTTACTGAATATAAATTAAATTTAAGGCCCATATAATTTTTGGAAATTCATTCAGGAAGGGGGAGGGGTGTTTAAAAACATGCCCATCCATTGGTGGGTGCAGATTAATTCTGGAATTACCCAGTCAAGTGCATTCTTCATTGAAAGCTTCAGCTTTAGAGGATAGGGCATTGCATGATGGATCACTGTTTTGAGCAAGCAATCATTGTCTAGTTGTTCTTACAATTGGGCACTGAATAGGCCATGTTCATATAATTCTCAGTTTTGGACTGGAACTAGTTTGCAATGGAGGCTTATGCAAGGGAACATCATTAAAAATAGGTCCGCAATGCATACTTGTGTGGGATTTCAGTCAAATAAACATTGATGATTAGCATTACAGCAAATGTAATACATTTTGTCCATGTTGTAGTGATAAATGTCAAGTAAAGATTCTGTAGAATCCCAAGTTGCAGACGAGAAAACAGTTAGGGGAGAAACATGTTTGGACTTCTAGTTTTGAGGAAATTAGGGGTCCTTAACATTTGTCAGAATAAATCGGTTGGGATGACTGTTGAATAATGGTAATTGTTTTCGGCTGATGAGAGACTGAGACTGGAAACTGGAAAATTTAGCAAATGGTAAGGAAATTTCCACTGTTCGGTTCAGAATGGAAAGAGAGGAATACCTCTGTAGGTAGTCTACAATTTCCGAATGGATTTTACAGAAAATTAGGGTGCTTACCATTTAGCAAAAAAATCTGGAAGTTTTGGTTGAAAGTGAAATGGAACGGAAATTTTTGTGGAAAGTCCGTTCTGAAATTGTAGACTACCTCCAGAGGTAGTCCTCTTTTTCCGTTCCGAATGGAATGGCAGAAATTTCCCTAACATTTGCTTAATTTCCCAGTCTCCAGTCTCTCATCAGCCAACAACAATTATGGGAAATCGAATTGCAAATGGTAAGCGCCATCTTGTTCGGTTGGTTTGCTAATTTTGGGGAAACCCTTACCATTATTCATCTGTTGTCCCAACCAATTTATTCTGACAAATGGTGAGCACCCTTACTGTTCCATTTGACTTTCAACCGAAATTTCTGGATGTTTTTGCTAAATGGTAAGCACCATAGCTCTCTTAAGATGCGGTTACACAGGGCTCTTTTTGTTGCGGTAAGTGACCCTTTTACGATGGAAAACTGCATTTAGTGAGTGTTACCAATATTTCCTGGAGGTAAATTTCCCATGGTAAATATTTACGGATTCATCAAAAAGATCACACAAAACACCCAAGACATTAAATGTGGTGGTGTTTTGATGTCCAAGGTATAAGAGCCAATCACGATTCTCCATTTAAATGGTTTTCCTTCGTGACATTTTTTTTAACGTTATCAACATTAAGATTGTAGCAGATGTGGCAAAATTGCATTGTAAATCCAGTAAAAAGAAAAGCATATTGTTACAATGCCTGTTCTGATACGACAGTTGTAAGGGGAATGATGATCAGAAGAGAATTATGTTCATAATAATTGCTCTGCATGAAAAGTACATCTAAAGCGTACGTGTATTTTGGTCTCTGCATATGAAGTCAAATGAAGATTACAGAGTTAAATATAGAAGTGGAGTGTTCCTCTTTCCATTCCTCATCGGGCTTCACTGCTTTGGTTTGTAAGTTCTTGTTTGAGACTTAGCTTCCACAGAAACTCTTGGAAGACCATTGCTTAGTTCCATTTTTACAGTTTCATGCTGTATGTAACAGCTATTGGTACATGTACATCATGTGTCTTTTCATGTCTAGTGAAATGCCACCATTGTAATGTAGAACTCCATACTGCTTTGATTGGATCTGTTTGAAACAAGACAATGATAATAAAATTATTTACAGTGATAGTTACTTGCGATAAATTAAGAAGCAATATAAGTTTCACCATACTGTTGATTAAAGAAGGGTTAATTTTGCAATTTTAATGCAATGTTAAGTTTCAGTACGTTGTGGTTACAAGATACAGTGTAACAGTGGGTGTTTAAACAAGACTTTTATGGGGGGAGGGTGTTGGGGGTGGGGGCTGAAGACTTACCTGTGGATGGTGCTTGTACAAGGCAATAGTTTGTGGATTTCCACAAACATAAAAAATTGGCTGCCTTAAAAATGCAATGTTGTTTATGTGTTTGAATGCAGTTGCTGACTAAATATATGTATCTTAGAAACTTAATCAAACTCTGTGTTGATGGGAAATTGATCAATAGCATTTGTTTATTATTCTTTTTAACAAAACAAAAGCATTGTTTGAAAGAGGGACAATTCTTTGTATTGCATGTAATTTGATGTGTTGTTTCTTTTGTTCTCTATAAATTTACAATCTACTGTAGAATGTAATTGTTGACCATATGGTCTTTTGTTACTTAACATCATGAAAATGAGGCCCAAACTGCTTTATGACCTGTGAAATATGTTTCTAAAACACCTGTCTGTATATCTACATGTGTAGGAACCCAATGTTCGTTACTGAACTGCGGTAACAAGGATAATATTTGAGATACGCTGAACTTGACTTTTGTTTACACAAACAAGCAATTCACTGAAATGGAAACACATGAATCCGCTGAATAGGCAAAATAGAAAACCAAAATACCAACGATGAGAAACTTAAGTAGAAAGCAATCGATACTTACAAGTTTTTCGTGCCTTGCTCTGCAATAAACTAAGAAAAACATCATTGAACAATAAACAACTAACTCCTTAACAAAAAACGTTGTGCTCTTCCTAAACTTGATACCTAGTAGCGACTACGATACATACGATCAGCCGTGACATCATGAATGACTCACTGAAATGTCCGCAACTGTCTGTATTTGAATTAAATGAATCTTAGTCATTACAACATGTAAGTAAGATATGTTTGTATATATGTGATCAAGTACTGTTTTGTGGTCAGTTGTATAACTTGATATCCACTGTTTGTAGTGCTTGCCCCTTACTACTAGATTATGTTCAGGTCCTCTCTCTGTTTCAATGAGCCAGTTGATATTATCTAGTGAAATTGGTTCTGAGTTAAACCATTAATTCAAATTTCAATTGAACATCAATTTCTACGACGAATTTGCAATCCTAAACTAGTGAAATATCTCCTCGTGGTCGCAAAAGAAAACATCCACTAAGCGTAGTCACATGACTCAAGCATTTGCACTTCAAATACGCTATAATAAAATGTCCTTCACATCATACTCCCCCTTCTCGATGGGCCAGTGGCTCATTGACCTATCAATAGGAGTTTCGTGTGTTTCTAGCTTAAAGTTCACTATACTTCTAGTTCTCCTAAAGTTTGCTATGGTCCTATTCTTCTGCATCATCTTCTGAAAGGAGTTCTAATGGGCAAATTCTGGTGATCGGTGTTAATAATCCCTTGCAACCAACTCTGACTTTGACAGCTCTCACGTGCTTGTCCTTTCCTGGAAAGACCGCTAGGACTCTACCAAGCGGCCACTGCCCACACAGTGTGTCCGGTGCCACTACCAAGACTACATCATTAACTTTGACGTCTTTCTGTTCCTTCTGCCACTTGGAGCTACGATTCAAAGTTGGTTGCCACTCTCGCAGCCACCAGTGCCAAAAATGTCGCACTAGTTCTTGCACCCGTTTCCACCGCTTCTTGGGACTGAACTGGCCACTATCAACTGATTCAGGAGCAAACTGGCCTCCTACTTGTCCAATCAGGAAATGATTTGGGGTGATGGGTGTGTCATCTGAGGGATTAGCAGACTGATAAGTTAAAGGCCTGGAATTTATGAGTGCCTCTGCACCCATAAATGCTGTCATCAGTTCTTCATTGGTCACATCTCCAGTTCCTAATATCGCATAGGTTGCTCTCTTCGCTGACCTGATCATTGTCTCATTCACCCCACCAAAGTGAGGTGCCCATTATGGGCTGAAACTCCACTTGATTCCCTTGTTGGCAGCTGATTTCTCAATCTTGTCCCACTCCAGTTGCTCGATGAGCTCCCTCAGCTCTCTTTCCGCGTCTACAAAATTAGTTCCGTTATCAGAAATCATCTCTTCTGGCAGCCCTGTCCGATTGGCCATGCGATAAAACGTGTTCAGAAAGGAATCTATGTCCAGCCCATAGGCCATCTCTAGGTGAATAGCCCCAGATGTTAGGCATGTAAATAAACAAAGGTATCGTTTAGCTCTCTTCTTGCCCCTCCCCTGAACAGTTACAAATGGTCCTGCAAAGTCAACTGCTGTTCGGGCAAATGCTCAGAAAGGCAGTTTTAGTCAAATCTTTGGTAGGGGGGCCATTATCTGTTTAGCAGCCTTCGTCTTTTTCTTCCGACATTCACAGCACTCTCTTCCAGTCACGAATCTCCTCTCTACCTTGTATTATCCAGAGTCTGGCTGACAGCGAGGACAACGTGTGATTGGTTCCCACTGCATGGTTACTTCTATGATGGTAGGACTTCACAATTAGCCTGGTCACCCCACTCTTCCTTGGTAGAATGACTGGATATCTAGCATCGAAAGGCAGGTAGTCTGCATAGCACAGTCTCCCGTCTGATCGAAGCAGACCATCTTCATCTAGGGTGGGATTCAAACTTAGCAACTTGCTGTTTTGTGGAACAGACTTGAAATTGACCAGCACCTTGTATTCTTCTTGAAAGGCTTCTTGTTGTGCCTCTTTGATGATGTCAGTCTCTGCATCTGAGATCTCTTGACTGCTAAGTTCTCCAGAACTCCTCTCTGGCTGCGTTCCACAGTTGTTCACGAATCAACTTACCCATGCCCTAACTCTCAATAATCTGGTCCAGCTTGAATATCTGCTGGGATGTAAACACCAAGTCGTTTGCAGGGTAAGTGCAAATAGTACTGATTCTGTGCCTGGCACATCAAATGTTGCCCTCACGTTCTTGCGAACTTCTAGTGTTACTTCAGGAGTTACATCAATCTCTGTTTTTGGCCATGTGTCCTCTGGCATGCTCAGGAACTTCGGACCCTTCCACCACATCTTGCTTCCTTTTACCTTAGTCACCAACATTCGTCTGGTTGGCAGGTCAGCAGGGTTCTGGTGTGTGCTAACATGATGCCACTGAGAAGGACTGCTTGAATCATGTATTTCTCCTACTCGATTCGCTATGAACGGTCTGAAATTGCGGCTGGGTCTTCGAATCCACCACAGCACATTCATGCTGTCACTCCAGAATGTGAGTAGGCTCTGGTCAATCTTAAGGACCTTGGCTATAGACAGCCAATCTTAATCCCAAAACAGCTCCCATAAGCTCGAGTCTTGGATGCTTGTAGCTGATAGTGGTGCCACGCGTGTCTTGGAGGCCACTAGGCTGGTAGATACTGTACCAACCTTGTACTGATACCTAACATAAGTTACTGCACCATACGCATTCCCTGATGCATCTGTGAAAGTGTGCAAGGTAACTGTTTGAACATGTGAGTTCAACTGCAGGCAACAAGGGACTTGCACATCTGACAACTCCGTGAGTTCTTCAAACCACTTCTTGGCCTCTCTAGCTTGGCTCAGATCTAGTGGGTCATCCCAATCTAATCCCGAGGTCCACATGTCTTGCAGTGGGATCTTTGCCTGAATCACGTATGCCGCCAGAAACCCCATAGGGTCAAACAGCATGGCTATCTTATGCAGGAAATTTCGCTTGGTCAACTGGAATTGCTCATCTGGTGGATTCACTCTGTAAGTGAAAACATCTTTCTTAGCCAACCACAACACACCAAGCGTTTTCATTGATGGCAAATTTCCTTTGTCTAAGTCCACTTCTGCAGCCCTGTCTTCTTCAGGTATCCTCTTAAGTACATGTTCTGAGTTGGAAAGCCACTTTCTGGCATGCATACCTGCGGACCCCCACAGTGCTGATAGTTCCTCGTAAATTTTTACGCACTCCTCTTTGCTGTCATCCATGTCTGTAGACTCCAAGACTGTCTCGGCAGTTCTCGGGTAGTGCTCTTGGTTTTACCTTGCATGCTTCTGAGAAACAAATTGTCCCTGATATGGGCATGAATTAACTCCAAAGACAAGGCTATTGAACTGATAAACATCTGGAGGTCTGGACTGATCTACGACCCTCCACAAGAAACGATGGAATGGTCTACTCAAGGGTGATATCCCAATTCTAAGATACATCTCTGCAATGTCACATACTAGGGCTACTGGAAAACATCGAAAACGGAGCAGTACATGAAAGATATCCCTTTGGAGTTTTGGTCCTTGGCAGATGACGTCATTCAATGACAGTCCATTAAATTTTGCAGAGGCATCAAAAACCACCCTAGTCTTTGTAGTTGTCTTTTCAGGTCTTACAATTGCGAAGTGTGGAAGATACCAGGCCTTCTCCTCTGTCTTAGAGGGTGTCACTTTAGAAATGTAGCCCTTCTGTGTGTACTTGCTGATGACCTCTAAATATGACTCCGCTAGCTGAGGATCCTTTAGAAGTCTCTTTTCAGTGCTGATCAACTGGCTCACTGCCATCTCATAGTTGTTTGGTAACTCGGGGGGCGTTTGGTTTCCATGGCATCTCTACTTCATATCTCTCCCCTTTGAACTGCACTGAGATCTTGAATGCTTTTATCACCGACACTTCCTCTTTTTTCAGGAGTTCTCTTTCTGTGATTTACCCAGATGAGTCGATCTCCCAAAACTTCTGCAATACAGAGCTCAATTTTTTCTCTTGTTGGTGAACGAAATAGGCCATGTTAAAATTTGTCTGCTGCACACTGTTCTCTGTCAGCTTAGGTGAACCAATACACATCCAGCCTAAAGGTGTCAGTCGAGCCACCGGTTCCCCAGGTTGGCCACAGACATCTCTAATGGAAAAGTGCAATTCGGCATAGTCTATGCCAATCAACATGTCAATGATTGGCCGAGGGCCAAGATTTGGGAAGTTAACACCTTGCAGGTGCTTCCACTTTCCCGATTGCTCTTTCCAGTTAACTGGTCTCATGTTCCCAGTCACCCATGTTGCTGTAAATGCTGAAATTCTTGCATGAGTCTTGCCATCAATACTCTGCAGGTCAAATTCCACTGGCATGGTTTCAAAGGAATCTTCCTCGCCATTTAACACATTAACTGTGATTCGTTGGGTGCTTCCTTCCAACCCTAGCTCAGCAGCCACATCACCATTTATGTAGGTCTTTGTGCTTCCATCATCTAGTAAGGCATTTACAATCATTCTTTGCTCCCCATTCTTCACCACCACCGGTACTGTATGCAAGGCAAGATACTTTGCTGGCTCTGGAGCTTTTGTGGTTGCCATGGTTGTTGTCAAGCAGTGTTCAGGATGGGTGCTTCACTCCCCCTCCATGCCAGAACTATGTGCATTTTTTTCACCAGCTCCTCTCTGGCTCTATCACTTGTGACTCGCTAGCACTTCCACCATTTACAAACTGATCTCCATGCAGTGCCCGATTGTGCATTTTCTGACAGCCATCAATACCACATCGACTATTTTGAGCACATCGCCCTCCCTTGTGATTTCTTCCGAGGTAATGATAACACAGTCTTAGCTCTTTAGCCTTTTGCCAACGACTTTGCACATCCATTTTCTTAAACTCTGGGCAGCTCCACACTGGATGATCTTTCTTACAAAGTGGGCAATTTGTGCTTACAGGCTTTCCTGGACCACTTGTCTGACCAAAGAATGTGTGTGAGCTATCTCTTCGTTTTCCTATCAGCCCACATAGTGTCTCTGCCGCAACAGTCTGGAATTCAGCTTCTTGAATGATCCACTCACGTGTCTCAAAACATTCCACTTTTTTTGCTCAAACACCCATCTGTTGTAATTAGCAAGCATAGTGCTGGTCATTTTCTTTTGTACCTTCATGTATAAGGACCCATTGCCAAGTTCCTCTTTTCTTCCAGCCTCTTTCAGATTTATGACGATCACGTCCAGTAAGTCTGCCAACCTGTCTAGATCCGTGGCGTTTCCAGGACGAATCAGTTGGAACTGGTCCAATTCCTCTAAGTGCAAATTGATCTGACGGTGTTGACCACCAAATTTTCTCTCCAATCTGCTCTTGGCCGCTTCATAGGCCTCAGCCGAATGTCCTAAGCTCTCCACTGCTGCCAATGCTTCTCCAGATAAATACTTCTTCAACTGCAACAATTTATACTCTGCAGTGGCTGGCACTTTGTCAACACAAGCCATAAATGCTGCCTTCCAGCTCCCATACGACTGCTTGTCTCCACTAAATACCGGAATAGAAACTCCCGTCAATTGTTTCCACGTCTTTCCCGAGCTCTTGTTTCGGTGATTCTTCTGCAGTCTTCTCCTCTTCTGGCTTAACATCCCTTTTTGGCAGGCATGAAGGTGACAACTCAATCTCCTCATCTATGGCACCCACTAGCTTCAAATATTTCTCTTTGCAATCTCCTTTTGCTCGGGCCAATTCCTCCTTCGCCTCTCTAACTTTGGCTTCCATTTCTTTTTGACAACAGGCATATTCTTCCTCCATTTTCTTTTGAGCACGCTTGACAGATTCTTCTTTTTCACGTAATCGCTCCTCAAGCTCGATCACACACTGGCGAGCTTTCGTTTCTTGTGAATACAAATTATGCAATTTCCCGGAAAATCCCGACACTTGACTTGATAATTCATCCTTATTGGCATCCAAATATTCTTGTACATTTTCTTGGGCATTACAGAATTCTTTCTCGATTTCCTCAAGTTCGCGGCTTGTCTTCTCAACAGCATGCCGATCTCTAGCTCCCAAATACAACACAGCCATCAATGTCAAATCTTCAACAACATTCTCTTGGACTTCGTCAAGTTTTTTCCTCAAAGCTCTTATTTCACGGTTACTCGCTCCATCTTCTAATAAATCAGCCAGCTGATTTTTTCATCTTGTGAACAGCGATTTCGATTTGGCTTTCTTTATCTTTTGCTCCTCTATTTTTTCTACAATTTTGTCACGGATACCTTCGCCATCGTCTGTGCCCTTCGCTCAGTTGCGGCGCTTCTTCTTCTTCGAATTTAACAGCATTTTCTTGAATTCAGTGAATTTCCCCAACGTAAACCTCGTTCTGCTACCAATATGGTTCCAAGTTAAACCATTTATTCGAATTTGTATTGAACATCAATTTCTACTACGAATTTGTGATCTTAAACTAGTGAAACATCTCCTTGTGGTCGCAAAAGAAAACATCCACTAAGCGTAGTCACATGACTCAAGCATTTGCACTTCGAATATGCTATAATAAAATGTCCTTCACATCAGACATGCTGTTTAATACTTCAGAGATTGCTTGACAAAGCTGTCTTACAGATACCTTTGGTGAGCAATATCGGCCTAGTATTGTCCAATCCTCATGGCTGGTAACCTTAATTACAGGAACCTCAATGCCATGTATGTTGTGACAGTAGGGATACCCAGATAGGTACGGGATTCTATTATACACAACTGTACCACCATAAGGTCTTGATGCATTGTTGGAAATATGATTATCATTTCGAAAGAGAGAATAACCAGCCATGCCATATAACTCATTATTAGCTTGAGAACTAAATCTTGTTTCTGCAAAATGTTAAGATGAGCACTTGAATAATTTAAGTGTCATTGTCTGAGAAAGTGTTCCAGAGGCCAAAAATTATGGTCGACCGGTTTGGCTGAAACTTGGCACAGAAGTTGGGTGCAATGAGATATTTCAAAAGCCAATTTGGCTCTCTTCCCTGACTTTTAGTTTTGGAGTTTCAAGGGAGGTCTCATTTTTTGCCCTTTGAGCACCAAAACCCCAGCCTTCCAGGGGACATTTTGAAAGTGCCATAAAACCCAATCGGTAAATTGTGCTTCCAAATGAATTTGACCATGAACTCTACTATAATAGAGCTTTCATTTCATACATATAACTTTTTCCTCGAGGTATTGGACAAAGAGGAGCCTGGGGCTAGAGTTTGGCAAAATTTGATGTCAAAATTACAACCCAAAATTGCCATTTTTTAAAAAATTGGTGTATCTACCTGCCTTCTTCCATAACTTCCATACCTATACCATTACTTACTTTAGTGACCCAGTTATCAAAATCATTCGAGAAAAATTTGGCTTATCAAAGTTTGTTGAATTTTTGCCACAAACACTCCATGCCCCTCTAAGGCCATTCAAAATGGAATTTTGAGCATAATTCATGCCATAAACAAACCAAATTGCTGACATGAAGCCCTTATTCTGTATTTGGTGACTGAAAATGAATTGTTAAAGCCAAATCAGTTTCATTGTAATACTGTGATTCTTAGCTTATGATTGCTCTGAAAAGGCCTTTGATTAGCACAACAAACACCCTGATTTAGCAAAACAAGGGTTAAAGTTTTCTTTCAAAACTTAGTACCCATCAAACAGCACAAATGATGAAGGCCTTGCCTAGATATGATGATCTTTTTAAACAATGCTTGAATTTTTCATTGATTTATATTCAGTTTCAAGTCATAATTCTTCTCCATTGCTCCAACCATGGAAAATCTCCATATTTTGTCAGGCCTGATTTTTGATATGATTACAAGATAAAGTTAGCTTAACAAAAATGTTCGTTAACATATAATCTATGTCTGTTAACAGCCTGCATAGTTCTTGTAAATACCCACCAGTAAAGGAGCATGACCAGGCATACATAGATATATTACAAACATACGAGCTGCAGTTTTATAGCAGTGTCGATGTGACCCATTATTTCAGAGTCCTTTAGAGTGGAGAAAATGAAACCATCCATCAAGAAGGAATATACAGTTAAGAGAGCTGGATAGTAAAACAAAAAGCTTTTGTTGCAGATACAATCACCAAACGAGGCCTTGCATTGAGATGATGTATAAACTGGCCTGCCATTTTGGACATAGGAGAGAGTGGGGACTGGACCGAGTTCCCATTCTTCTTCTGTTTCATGGATATGTTTTGTCATTGTTTTGTCAGGTGTAAGAAATTTGAGGGTAATTTCACAATGGCATTTTGTTCCTTTGGAGGGGTAAGTGACCAGTGCGGCGCTGCATCATGGGCTGCACACTAAACAGGAATGGCTCCTTTGTTGTCCTGCAAGATAGACATGCTTGAATGGTTGAAGGAAAAGTACAAGGGGTCAGGTGCATCCAGGGCAAGAGGAAGACCTGGGCATACAAAAGCTACAGTTGATTCAAAATATCAGTTTGGGATCATACACGTGCACAAATGGCTTTTATCGCGATCCAGTGGACTCTTTTTATTGAACAGAGACCACGATATTTTACGATTTTGTCATCTCAGATTGTTTGTTTGTGACGAAGATTTCTTGAGGTGATTTACTTGGTTCTTGTGAAGAGAAACTAACATTCAACAAATTGTTCACAGACAGGGCAAAAGGGTTGACTAAAATCCTAACTTTGAAAGGTTAAAGTACAGTTATTTTATTGCAGCAATCTCATGAACCAGAAACAACAATAAGAATAACTTGAAGGCTGTTTTTCGTCTGCTCGGTCTGTTTGTTTACATTCAGCTTTACCTGTGCAGACACTTATCACGCAATCACAATTCGAGCTTGAAACTCTACCGTTTTACTATATTTGCTGGTTTTGTTGAAGAAAAATCTTTTCAAACATGCTGCATTGAAGCTTTTCAATGAAGTTGACATTTTAAGCAAGAAAATGCCTTGTTTCATGGATAACACTCTTGGTTACAAAAATTATTTGGATACATTTTTTAATTACTTCTAATTAGTTATTTTAGTATGTAAACAGAGGTGGCATAATTTTAGGAATCTTATAGCCAGTTTGAAACCTATCTCAGATTTATTGTTGTATTCTGAAGCTCGATTAATTGATTAAATTTTTTCTACAAAAATAGATGAATCACGATAAAAAATACATTCGATTTTGAGACGGTATTACAACAACAACAGCAACAACAAACAACAAAAACCTTTATTAACGTGTCTGGGGTATTTAGCATTGCTGCTAATTGGGGACACACAAAAAAAGAAATTATGAATGTAAAAATGAATAAGTATATATTAAAAAGTTAATAAGTAAATATTAAAATATTAATAAGTCAATATGAAAGTCAGGTCAGGATAAACATAAGGGACAGTTTTCACAATTTTCCCCAAGCAAAGATGCTATGTCTCTTCTTTTTATAGTTGATATGAAGGAATGTAAGGTATCACTGTTCTTTTCATCTCTTGAAAGTCTTGACCACTAGTAGGGACCCATGTATCTTATAGAGTGTTTCCCATATCTTACGGTCCGAAATCTTGGTATCTTAAAATCATTGTCATTCCGAAGTTGGTATGTCGTTCTATTTTCTTCAACATATTCTGTATGTAGATTGGTGTCAGTTTATGTTTAACTTTGTACATTAGTATTGCCAAATCTTGTAACCTTAGGTTGTATACAGTCGTTAGTCCAGCTTTCTTAAGTAGTTCATCATATG
Organism: Orbicella franksi; assembly: GCF_964199315.1. Taxonomy (NCBI): domain Eukaryota; kingdom Metazoa; phylum Cnidaria; class Anthozoa; order Scleractinia; family Merulinidae; genus Orbicella; species Orbicella franksi. Next base: position 22,023,834 of record NC_138148.1, on the reverse strand, counting down.
TAACAGATTTGTCCTTGAAAACAATGCGAAGAACACGCTCTTGAATCCTTTCAAGTTTCCTTCTATCCAATTTTGTAGAAAAGTTCCAGACCTGATGACAGTAAGTTAAAGTTGGTAAAATTGCATATTTATATAGATGAAGTTTAGTGTTTGTAGACAATAAATTCTTTAAACACGACAAGACTCCAACCTTCTTGCTTGCATTTTTACAGATCTATTGTATGTGTGGTCTAAAAGTTAGGTCACTGTCTACTGTAACACCTAGTAAGTTGAGGTTATTACAGTTAGTAATACAGTGTCCGTCTATCTTAACATTAATAGTCTGGTCTTTGACTTGAGATAGCAGCATTACATTGTATTTGTCTTTGTTGCCTTGTAGAAAATTCTTCTTATACCACTGGGATGCAATTTCTCCATTTGTGTTGAGTTTTTCTTGAATAGATTCAATTGAGTGGTCAGACACATAAACCTGATGGTCATCTGCATACATTGAGAAATCAGTGTCCTTAATAAATTGTGCTAAGTCATACTGATACAAATTCCACATTAGTGGGCCTAAGGAAGAGCCCTGAGGGCAACCCCTGTCCACACTTCTCCATTCACTCACAAGAGAACCCAGTCTATCTCTATTCATTCTGTCCTGAAAATATGATCTCAGTATGTCTGTGGTCTTGTTGAAGCCATATGCTTGTAGTTTCCTTAGCATGAGTGTTTGCTGTAAAGAATCAAAGGCTTTTGACACGTCCGTTGAGAGGATCCCTACACTCAACTTTTGATCCAATGACAATCTCCAATCTTCTATTAGTCTACTAAGCGTTGTTTCGCAAGAATGGGTCTTACGGTATGCAGTTGAGTATGGTGATAGCACAGGATCATAATGCTGAACAATTTGTTTAGTTATCGACTTCATAATGTCACCATGGTAGAGAATGTTTTCCTGCAGATGGACTCTCTGCTTCGCATCATTATGAAGTCCTAATATTGTCTAAAAATCTACCGAATAAGTTTGTGTTATCGGATTTGTGTGGAAGATTTAAACTAATTAGACTGCGTGCTAATACATAGGCAATGAATCCAGGTGGATCTCTTCTATGGTTTCACTTAGTGAGCGATAAAGTATTTGGGAAATCTGATGGATCACAGGTCACCAAGACGCTGATCACTGTAGCTCGTATGCACACTGTATCTATGTTTGTTCATGATTCATTACTGATGCAAGAGCTATTTAGGGTATTAAAATGTCAGACAAAGATTATCTGTTAACGATCGTTTTTGCTAAGCTTACTTTAAATTTTAAAAAATGGCTTTGAAAATTATGGGAACTTTCCATGCTTGCGGTAATACATGGAGATATGACCTGAAAAATATAAATCAGAGAAAATCTCAAATATTTTTGTATGAAGGTAAGAACATTGTCATTTGTGCTCTATGATGGGTACAGTCAACTCTCTCGTACGCGACCACCCTTGATGCAAGACAAAGTGGTCGCTTATGCTGAGAAGGGGTCATCTACGAGAAAAATAAGAGAATAAGCTCAAACCGAAGTGATTAACGTGATTACATAAAGTTATTACCTAACGAGCAACAACTTAGGCAAACAGACAACTGCCAATAATGTTTCAAATTGAACAATGCTTAAAACTGTTGAAAATTTGTACATAACATCTTACATCAATGTTACAATCCATTTTTACCTACAGATCGTATTGCAGCCTTTTTTTGTTAGTCAACTGCTATGATCTGTGAGCATGCTTGGTCAGCGCTTTTTAAAACTGAACTTTTGTGATATTTGAGTAATGGTTTTCTTACAGTCATACGTGATCATGCCGGGTGGTCGCTTACGAGAAGTGGTCGCTATGACAGGGTTGACTGTACTAGGTTTTCAAAGAAGAAATTCGTCCTTTTTTTGTTCAATCAAGAGCAATTGTACAGTAAGAGTCGGGGTAATTCTAAACAGTCAAACTGATTTGGCATTTCACTGATTGCCCAAACCTTGGCTGGGTCAACACATAGCCCTTTGTCTGTGGCGATGTGTTCAATGAACTGGACTTCCGTCATTCACAGGTTAAGCTTGTCTGTGTTAAGCCTCACACCTTGCTCTTTGCAGCATTCCAAAAATGCCATAAGAACTTTGTTGTGGTCAACAGTGGCCTCTTCCAGTGTGCTTCTGCAGCCAATTACAATGAAATCATCAGCAACGACTTCGACGCCTGAGAGCCCTTCAATAAGCTCATGCTTTTTCCGCTGGAAGACTTCAGGAGCTGAGCTGATACCAAAAGATAGGCGTCACCAGCAGTAACGTCCAAAAGGGGTGTGGAAGGTTGTGAGGAATGACGAGTGCTCATCCAAAGCCACATGTCAGAATCCATTTTGTACGTCTAGCTTTGTGAAGACTTTCACGCCATGTAGCCTGGTGGCAATGTCTTCAATGGTTGGGAGTAGGTAATGCTTGCGTGGGATGGCACGGTTCAGGTCCTTGGGGTCCAAGCAAATGCACAGCTTTCTGTGTTTCTTTGGAACTGTTACCATGGAGCTTATCCATGCTGTAGGAGAGGTCACGGGCGGTATGACTTCCTGTTGTTCTAGGTCTTCTAAGGCTTCTTTCACTTTTTGTTCTGAGCGCTTTGGGTACGCGACAAGGTGCGTGTTGTATAGGATCTACAGTGCTGTCGATTCTTATGTGGTATTCGCCAGCTAGTTTTCCAACGCCTTCACTAAAAACTTGCAGGTAATTCTTTATAAGGGCTTCTCTTGATGGGCCCTTGCATTGCTCTTGTCATGTTTGTTTTTTCAAGAGAGTAAACAGGGGCACTTCCTGTTCGTGGCTGGTTTAACTAATCATTGTCCATGTATTTAATGATCCTCATGCCCACACAAGCCTTTCTTCAGAGGAGGGGGCAGATTGCATTGCTGTCAACCAGTTTACAATCCAATTGGCATTTGAAGTCATCACACCAAACTGTAATTCAAACGTTGCCCACGACTTGCAGTTTTAAGCCGCTATAGGCGGAAAGTTGAGCGTTAGCTGGTGTCATGCGTTTCAGTCTGTAATCTTTTGTCACTTTCCTGTGAAGGCTCACCAGAATAACGTTGCATTGGGCTCCTGTGTTGGGCTGAAACCGCAGATGATTGCCCGACTCTAACTTGAGCGTTACGAGCTGGGAATCATCCAGATCCACCGCTGAGATCATGTCGGCGTGAAACACCTCCGGCTTGCTATCGCTGTTCACAGCTCTGACAGATGTGGAGTTGTTATCTCGTTTCTTGCTGCGACATTTAGCTGCCAAGTGGGAGAGTTTACCACATTTCAAAAACTTTTTGCCGAAGGCCGGACATGGCTCTTTTTTTGAGTGGTTCTGAAAGGTTTTGCAATTCCAGCATTCTTTGGATTTGTTGGCGTTTTTGTCATCTTTCCCTTTGGGTTTGCATCTCCCCGGGCCTTATTTCTTGTTTTCTTGGGTTGTAACCATGTTAACTGAACTTGATGGGTCCGTCTGGTTTTCCACAAGTTTCATCTGGGCGGTTGTGCTCTCGGATGCCCTGCATATTTCGTCAGTTTTCGCAAGTGTTAAGCCCGTTTCTCTTAACAATCTCTCTTAACCTTGTCACGAATACCAAACAACAGGCAGTCACAAAGTATTGCTTCGGGATTAATTACTTCGAAATTGCAGCCTTCTGCTAGCTTTCGCAGTGCCGTACGATACTGATCGTAAGTCTCTCCTGGGTCCTGAACACGTTGGTTGAAGTGATATCTTTCAAATGGAATGTTCTTCTGTGGTTCGCCATATTCTCCCAGTTTCTTTAATACTAGTGCGATTTTCTGATCTTGGTCTGTAACCATGTTAACTGAACTTGGTGGGTCCGTCTGGTTTTCCACAAGTTTCATCTGGGCAGTCGTGCTCTCGGATGCCCTGCATATTTTGTCAGTTTTCACGAGTGTTAAGCCTGTTTCTCTTAACAATCTCTCTTAACCTTGTTGTCACGAATACCAAACAACAGGCAGTCACAAAGTATTGCTTTGGGATTAATTACTTGGAAATTGCAGCCTTCTGCTAGCTTTCACAGTGCTGTACGATACTGATCGTAAGTCTCTCCTGGGTCCTGAACACGTCGGTTGAAGTAATATCTTTCAAATGGAATGTTCTTGTGTGGTTCGCAATATTCTACAGTTTCTTTAATACTAGTGCGATTTTCTGATCTTGGTCTGTAACCATGTTAACTGAACTTGGTGGGTCCATCTGGTTTTCCACAAGTTTCATCTGGGCAGTCGTGCTCTCGGATGCCCTGCATATTTTGTCAGTTTTCACGAGTGTTAAGCCTGTTTCTCTTAACAATCTCTCTTAACCTTGTTGTCACGAATACCAAACAACAGGTGGTCACAAAGTATTGCTTTGGGATTAATTACTTCGAAATTGCAGCCTTCTGCTAGCTTACGCAGTTCTGTATGATACTGATCGTAAGTCTCTCCTGGGTCCTGAACACGTCGGTTGAAGCAATATCTTTCAAATGGAATGTTCTTGTGTGGTTCACAATATTTTCCCAGTTTCTTTAATACTAGTGCGATTTTCTGATCTTGGTCTGTAACCACGTTAACTGAACTTGATGGGTTCATCTGGTTTTCCACAAGTTTCATCTGGGCGGTCGTGCTCTTGGATGCCCTGCATATTTTGTCAGTATTGGCAAGTGTTAAGTCCATTTCTCTTAACAATCTCTCTTAACCTTGTTGTCACAAATACCAAACAACAGGCGGTCACAAAGTATTGTTTCGGGATTAATTACTTCGAAATTGCAGCCTTCTGTTAGCTTTCGCAGTGCCGTACGATACTGATCATAAGTCTCTCCTGGGTCCTGAACACATCGGTTGAAGCAATATCTTTCGAATGGAATGTTCTTGTGTGTTTTGCAATATTCTCCCAGTTTCTTTAATACTAGTGCAATTTTCTGATCATTTCCCTCTTCAGCCCAGTCGGTAAATGTAGAGCATACCTCCCTGGCATCTTCGCCTATCACTGTCATGAGCGTGGCTTCTTTTACTGGCTGTACCTTCTTGTTGAGCCCTGTAGCGAGTGTGTAGTTTTGCCACGCTAACCGGAATTTTTTCCATTTCTCTGCTGTGTTGTGATCATGAATTTCGAGAGGTGCTGGCGGTGGTAAGTAATATCCAGGTGCCATTCTTCTTCAGGAGAAGCTATGAAGCTATGTGTAATATTGTACCACTATAGCTCTCTGCCGCTGCCACCATGTAAAGACAGCAGGTACCTTTTAAATAATGAAACAACATTTATTGTTCAGCAGGCAATATGCAAATGAATACATGTGCCAATGTAGCTAGCAAAAATGTAGAAACTATTTCCTGTAATACAAGATACAAACACGTACTACATGTTGGTGAGTTCTTGCAGTCTAGCGGTAAACCACAGTAGTTTTGTCACACTCTACAAACAACAGCATGGAATTTTAGGATTTCCTCAGTAATGGTTGAATTAGTGGAAATACTTTTGCAACACTCTTGTTTTATTAGCAGTCTCTTTTCCCTACATTCAACAGATTAATTTGCAATTTTTTTCTTTCTGATATTGATGTTCGTTTGTCAGTCTCTTTTCTCTACATCCAACAGATTCATTTGCAATTTTTTTTCTTTCTGATACTGACATTTGTTTGCCAATCTCTTTTCTCTACATCCAACAGATTCATTTGCAGTTTTTTCTTTCTGATACTGACATTGCTTTGCCAGTCTCTTTTGTCTGCATTCCAAAGATTCATTACCATTTTTTCTTTTTGATACTTAGATTGACTTGCAAGCCTTTTTTGTCTTGATTCACCAGAGTCACTTGCACGTTTCTTTCTGCTGTTTTCACACATTTGTGCCAGCCTCTTTTGTCTAGATTCTTCACTTTCATTTGCCCTTTTCTTTTTCTCATATTCACGTCGCACAATCAGCTGTTTTTCCTTTACTCATTTGCACATTTTTGCTGTTTCACCTGAACACCCTAGTTTTCTGTTTTGAATTATTTTTAACACTCAAAGACAACTGTTCATTCTTTTGGCTACTGTGAACATTTTCCAGTTCAGGTTGACAATCAGAGATAAAGACACCTTTAATTTCAAAAGGAACAACCTCTGTTTCTAAGCAAGACATTTGAAAATATGATACAAGGTTTTCAAGGCCTTCAATGCTGAGCAAAGTACATTTCCCAAATGAGTGGGGCATACCATAAAAGTCCTTTGAATGGGAGGCAAAAATTTTAAAGCTTTGTTCAGAACTTTTAAACACTGCAACTGCACTGATGGCAACAGTTAACAAACAATTGTAGTTTAGTCTAGAACTTGAAAATTCTTCTATCAGGGAATTTTGAAGAGTCCGCTTATGGTACTTTGTGAAATGAAAGAAAACGAAACGGTACTTTGCGAAATGGTACTTTGCAAAATGCTACTTTGCAAAATGGTACTTTGCAAAACGGTACTTTGCGAAATGGTACTTTGCCAAACGAAAATATTGTAAAAATATTGAATGGGGCAAATAAACATTGATTGCAAAACAGGTATAAGTCGACCAGGTTTGCATAATGCCTGACAAGGAATGAAGAGTCTTTTCTAATTTAAGCATGAAGTTATCCATAGAATGGCTGGTTTGCAGTGTCATGCCATCAAAAATAAAAATTGTAACTATTCAATAAATTAAGTCAAGAGGCTGAGATATGAAAGATGATTGATATGTAAATAACCTTGCCAAGTTTTAAGTCTGTACTGTTTTCCATCTGCGCGTTATTCGGAAAAGTGTTTCACTCAAATTTATAGAGCTTTGTGTGGTGTTGCCATGTTTGTGCCCCTCGGAGGGACACAAACATGGTGGCCATAAAGTAACAGAAACATCTGTCATTGAGTTTTGCCATTGAAACGAAACTTTATTACTCTAGAGCTCCGGTACATTGAAATTAATACTTTGTCTAGAGCAAGAACTGTTTAGTTAGTAAAAACTTGAGCAATAACTCATCTTTTGACTTACTCAACAGCCTTATCAAGCCGCCATTTTAATGTCACGCAACGCATAAACTTGGAAATTCCTACGTGCTCCATCACATAATGAGAAACCGTGCCGGGCTTAAGCGTTGCAAAACGTTAAGTTATTAGAGGGTCTTACATCTGATGAAACTAAAACTTCTCAAGGATTGGTAATTTCTTATTTTGGAAATTGATGACATCTCATGAAAACTGGCAATAGAACAGTCGGTGTGGCATTTTAATTGGGAAATTTGCGTAAACGGTAAGCAGCTCTTTTAATTAGCAAAACACAGATCTCTCAAACAGACACCTGGAAAACATCATGACATTTGTACATTTGCCATTCTCTGTTCGGTCACTCGACCTTTCTTGTCGCTTTACTCGTGTTCATGAAGGGCACTTCATGTTGTGTAATAAGGAGGAATTTTAATTGGAGTGGAGCCATTAGATCGTGCTATGGCAAATTTTTATAGCTCATAGGTCTGCATGGTTTCTGCTGTTATCTGCATGTCGACTCGTTGAGTTTGACACCTCTGTAATTTGCCATGTGTTTATGCATTGTTTAGGCTCATTTCTATTGCAAGATATGCTTTTAAGTCTCCACTGATGAATTTGCTTTTGAGGGACAAGGTAACGCAACTTTTGGTAAGTGTGCTTTCTTGAAAGGTCTCTCCTGTTCCAAACCCCAATCGCACTCTTAAAGCCAACAAAAAACACAAATTTTCCAGCTAAAATGCTGCACCAACTGTTATATTCTATGTAGAGATCTGCGGAAGGATAACTTCATGCTTAGATTAGAAATGACTCTTCATTTCCTGTCAGGCATCACATTTATCCGTCACGCAAACCTGACTTATACCTGACTTATTGACTTATACCTGTTTTGCCTTTCCGCCTAGCTCATTAAAATTAAATGCAGACTTCGCACTGAAGTCGGACCCAAATTTAATTTAAGCATAGCAAAGTAAAGCCGATAGCCAGTAGCAAAAAACTACAGCGAAAATATTGGGAAGCCATGTGAAGTGTTTGTTTCTTATGTGAACTCGTAATAGTCTCGACACCACATCGTCTCTCATCGTCTCTGTCTTTCACGGCCTATGTTTCGCAAAGTACCATTTCGCAAAGTACCGTTTCATTTCCTTTCGTTTTGCAAAGTACCGTAAGCCTGAAGAGTCTTGTATGGGCCATTATTTGACGTCATGAACAAATTTCCAGTTAATGACTCGCTGTATTGTAATGTGTATATTTTGTTGTAAAGTGAAACAATGCATGGAACACCAGTTAAAGCAAATAATCATTTGCCTGCACAGAATATTTTATAGAAATCTAGAGATTATTTCCAATGGTCAAAATATTATTCAAAGTGGAAGAAGTCCGTTCACTGATATGTTCTATTTGATGATAAATAATAGCAGTAAGTGACATTGCTACACATTGCTTACCAGCATTTTCATGAAAGAGTGCTTCATTTCCTTTATTGTAGTCAGCAGACACTATTCTCATTGGGTCAATGATATCAAATATCGTAGGACTCGGATTTTCCTCCACATCATTTACTTGTCTTAGAAGCAATGGAATATAAACATTGTAGCACATCATTTGTGTAAACCAAAACACTACTTGATTCCACATCTTGTATTGTCCAACAACTAGTAGCTTCAATGTCGGCAAGTAAAACACACTTAAATAAAACATCAGGAGCATTATATTCTAAAAACAATTCTTAAAATGCAGCAAGTCATATTTGTTTTCACAAACCAATTCAAGAAGACAAATATTGGCCTTTATAAACAATAGTACAATGACTCCTTGCAATATAGTTGGCACAACTTGCTTAATACAATAAAAAAAAACCTCAGAAAGGAAGACAACTTCTCCTTACATTGTAAATTAATCACACCAAGAAAACAAGTTGAAATTCACCAAATGACAACAGCTGAGAAGAGTAATGGCCACCTGACGCACAAACACTCATTCCCAGGGTCCTCTCTCTTCCTAATAGAGACCATGTGACAAACACGTGGCTCTCGTGTACAAATAAATAAAGAAAGAAATATCGCCAGTCCTGACAAAGTGTGGGGAAATCCAACACAAAAATGGATAAATCCTATTGCATTTGAATAGCCCCCTGCATTAACCTCAGTTTGAAGCTTGTTCCAGTCCATTACTGAGAATAAGAATGTGGTCTGTTGGAATAGCTGGTTAGTTATGGTAATCTAGAGTAGTCTGGCATGTCGATCCTTTTGTATGTCGAGATCATAGGTCTGGTTGAAGCAATCCATGGTAAAGGCTTTGTTGACCAAAATGTTGTTGGTCTCATTTAAAGGCACATGCAGTAAAGAGGGCTTTGAGGTCATAAAAACCAATTTGTCATCTTCATTGATAACTGAGTTATGGATTTCCTTAGAGAAACAAATCGAGTACTCACTTGCAGAGAATGGTTTCAGTTTTTTCTTGCAGCCATGGTTGTAGTGGTAACTTCTGGTAGATGATAAAATAGACCTTGTATTGAGATTAGCTTTGTTAGCCTTGGGAAGGCCACGAAGGAGAGCAACTGTGGAACGCTTGGGGCAAAGTGAATCAGCAATGTTCTTGGGTAGTATTCTCTTTCCTCTTTCTCCTTCTGAAGAAGTGGATGACGGTGCTTTGGTTGCCAGCCATGTATTGTTGAACATAAGAATTCAGCAAATGCTAAACATCTTCAAAAGTGCCAACGCTAATTTGTTGAATAGGAATTTACATACTTGAGCCAAGTATTACATCCACTGAACATAAAGGGCCAGCCCACACACGACCGCTCTCATGTGACTTTGATAGCTCAGTTGGGAGAGCATTGCACTGGTATCCCATTCAAAGCCTGAAAATTCTTTCAGGTCTTTTTTTCTAGTAGCGTTATGGCTACATTTGCATCTATCATCATGTCTAATTTGATTGCCTTACATTTGAGATGTTATTGTTAACCATTTTTAAGCATGTCGGGGAACTCCATTTGTGCAAAACGTTTTGTATGAAAGAACATTCTTACCACTTACATTTTACATTTCTCTGTAATTAACTGTTGTTCTAATTAGTGTTAAGTTTATATGATTGTTATCAACTTTCATTTTGACTTGATAATGAAGTTAGCTTAATGTTGAAATGTCCTTGTTTTTAACATAAATTTCTTAATATCCTGTTAAGAAATATTTATCACAGTTTTTTCAAGTTAAATATTATTTTTAAGTGTTGAAAATCCTTTCCTCTTAGGCTCTGAATGCTGCTTCTATTTTTATACAACTCTTTATGCTTTAAAATTCCATTCCATGTTGTCCTTGTTTGCTTTCTCTGAATGGTTTGCAATTATTAAATACTTTTAACTTGAATACTGGATGTAAACCACAATATCATACTGTTTAAAGGTCATTAAGATGACGTTTGAGACATTTTAATATATAGATTTGGCCAAGCCTAAAAGCAGAGCTCCCATAAAAGTTATCATCTTATTCCAATCCATACAATAACCCTTAAAAGATTAACCAATAAACATTTCATCAAGCCAAAAGATCACTTGATGAATCATGCAACTTTTCTTACATAGCTTCACATTTTGTGCACTAAAATTATTTGTGAATGACCTTTGTATCTTCGGAGTCAATTTCTTTGAGTTCAAATAAAGGAACTTAACACAAAGTATGTTGTTTCAAATGGGTTTAAATAGAGCGAAAGAGGCAACAGATTGAAAGTTTACCTTAGAGGCCAAAAAGTGTTGAATTAATTTTTAAAAGATAGGCCTAGAGTTAACTTTCAAGTGTTATTGACAATTGGCTGCAGGGCTCATGTCAAGAGCTCCATACTTATTTTAGTCCATTTTGATTTCTTGTAGTATGACAGGAAGAGAGTTCTTCTCAAGATTTCCGGAGCTTCATTCATTCTTCCTAGGTCATTTGCAAGTTGCGTGCCAAGGAATCAACAGGTTTGAGGATTTTGTAAATGTTGAAAGCTGGCACTGTTGTTTTGCCCGCCCGGGTTGTGTTTTGGATATGGTGTTCTTATTATGGTTGTGTTTAAAGCAGATTGGACCATGGTCGCCCTATATACAAACCCAATTTTTTGAACAAAAAAGAAGATCTCATTGCCCACAGGATCATTTCATTCATTCATTTCCCAAGGGCTATTGAGAGAAACTGTAAAATGAAATTTACAAAAAACCTTCAGTGGATTCTAAAGTTAAAAGTTTCAAGCTCTTGGCTGTCAGAGTACAGCCTTTGATGGATAAAAATGGAAACAATGAAACTACAAATATTTACAAAAATAGGTGATAGTATAAAAAGAATATATTAAAATGGAAAAGTGTCTTTAAACTAATTGTTCTTTTTTTAAAAGAGTAGAGCGGGAGCAGGAGTGGCCTTGATTTGTTATGTGCATGATTTATCTAGGGGGTTCCATGATTTTAGCATCTTGTGAAAACAGAAAGAACGCTTGTCAATCACCTGAGAGTTTTTAAGTGTCATTGTCAGAGAAAACCGGGCAGTACCAAAAGATCGAGGTCAGCTGTTCACCTTCATCTTTTCACAGTACAAAAGCTACCCGAAAAGATTAATAACCATGACATTTGCCGAGGTAGGCATTCATTTTTCTTCGAGATATCACCACATCATGATTTTGGGCTCTCAAGCGGTCAAAAATGGCCGAAATTTCTGGCAACTTTAGGTAAGCCTAAAAGATACTTCGTACAAATTCCAGAAACTCTTATTTTTGTGTGATAATATTTGTCCCTGCAGTAGTTGACTGAGATATATTTGAGGTCTTTCCCTATAATTTGATGGTTTTTACGAGGTGCCAAATATCGCCACCGAATCGTTAATTAGCGTGACCCGAATTTTAGCCATTTTCAGCGAGTCGTTTTTCAAAAGTGCGGCAGTTTATTTCCACAGAAAAACAATTTTGTGATAGTCTCTTGCATTGTTATTAATATCCAGTTGAGTTAAAATTGGTATCTATGAGCAAATCGGAGTAATTGGTCTTGCAAAGTCCAAAAAAAAATCATTATTCAGAAATATTTCCCGCCAAATATTTAGCGAAAAATATCACCTCATTCCGACTTTCTGCGATTGTTATTCATGACTTACTGAAAGATCTGCAAAAAATAGTTAGCTGCACTGCAGAAGAGAATTTTTAAGCTGACATTGTTAACCTAAGCAAACATTTCAAACTTTGCAAATCCTTACCGTCTAGGCTAAACTTTCCCATGAAATTCTATTTTTAATGTCACACTGTATGGAAAAACAAAGTGGATCCTTAGTTCGATGGTCTTTGTTGCTGTTCTGTAGAACAAACTGTAAGTTAATAGTGAGCGAACCTTTACCCTAAATTTAATTTTGGGACTTCTGCAAACCCTTTTGTTTACATATATTTCTCGTTTTCGGATGGCATGACGCATTACAGATTTAAAGGTAAGACTTTGAAATGTCGATATTACCTAAATGTTCCTCCTTGTTTTTGAAAACATTAACTATTCTTTCAGATCAGAAAAATCGCCGAGCATTGCGGGTGGCAGGTCAGTTTTTCTTCAATTATTAGTGTGCAAACAAGAGAGTCGAGTAAAGACGTCAGAGGTGGTGTCTATTTGGCGCAGCTGAATGTAAACAATGAGGAAATACAGGTTACGACAAAACTTCGTTGCTATCCGGCCTACAAAGTGATCAAAAAGGACAAGACAACTGGAATAAGCATCTCAATATGTGAAATTGTCGCTTGGTCTGCAGGATTGCCAGCGGAAATCTTTCTTGCTATCATTGTCATTTGTATCGTCGCAGGTTTGTACACTGTCTTGTTTTCCATTTCCTTCCTTTATTACCTCGTGCATGGAATTGACTTACGACCACTTGCTATGAAGCTTGAGATAATTTTTTGCTGATTCAAAGGTGTCTTAAGGTGTCTCGAAAACCCAGACCCGGAAAAGTCTTCTTAATTTAGCATAATTAATCGAAGCATAAGGATCCGTAGTGTATAATATCCGAAACTGTCACGCAATGCACTTCGAGCCATTGTCACTAATCTTGGAATTTAAATGGCTTTTAAGTATAAAGTAAATTTCATCAATTTGGTTTACACTTATAAAGCAACCAAAAAAACACACACGGATGCTGCGTATTATTTTCGTGATCCAAGCAGAGGAACCTACCACTGTGGGCTTTTTTTTTCCCTCTCTCTGCAGATTGTGCCTATGACATTGTATGGACGAACAGCAAATAAGATGTCTTGAAGCAATCCGCAGTAAACACACTGCGAAAAAAAAGTTGTGATATTTTTTGAGTTTGAGTTTTCGAGACGCACAGAGAGTCTGACTTTTTCGGGTCTGAGTTTTCGTTTTTGAGGGTCTCAGTTTAGCAGGTCTGAGTTTTCAATCTTGCAACCTACTCAACTGGTTTACATGTAAATGTCAAAAATAAAAACAACTTTATTTAATGAGTTCTTGGAAAACTAAATCAAATTGAAATGTCGTCTACGACAGCAGATTTTTCTTCCACCTTCTTGCAAACAGCGTGTGAGTGGTGGAGAGATGGGGGGGAGTCCCTTCTCAGTTGCCACTGTGCAATGGTACTCCTTCACTGCCTCATAGTTCCACCTCTGCACCCTCCTTGAATGGGGTAGGAAGGATATACACACTACTGTCTGGACAAATATCGTTTCTTTTTCAACAATCCATTTCATCATTTATTTTTATTTTTGACATTCAGATTATTTGAACCATCTTGTTTTTGTAGATATTCTTTCGTTACCATCTCATTTCTCTTAACAAGGATACAACTACATTTTGGCCAGGTTAATGAAAATTAATTTGCCTCCGCAATATGTCTTTTTTATAAACCACCTCAAAACTATCTCAATTAATCTTCAGAGCAATTCAGTTGCATGCAAAATGTAATTCAATTTACGTTCATGGATCACAAACATGCAATCTCGTTCTCTACGAACTTTAAATAGTTGTCTTCTGGTTGTCTTTAACAGCAGTAAAATTAACAAGAAATTATCAAGACTAATTTGGATGTAATTTTGTTGAATTGAGAAGGTTTTGTGGTGGTATTGACAAGAGCAACATTAAATTACTTTTGTTGAAAGTAAATGTTTCAGAGCGGAAACCAACACAGTGTACTAGTAACCTGCAGCGCCAATTGAGTGCACGAGGTAATAGAGGAAGGAAATGAAGTGGAAAACAAGACAGCGTACAAACCTTTGACAATAGAAATGACAACAATGAAGGCAAGGAAGATTTCTGCTGGGAATCCTGGCCGAGCAACAATTACACGTATTGAGATGTTTATTCCAGAAGTCTGTCCTTTATGATCATTCCTTAGGCCGGATAGCAGCAAAGTTCTGTCATAACCTGTAATTCCTCATTGTTTACATTTGGCTGTACCAAATAGACACCACCTCTGATGTCTTGCCAAGTGATTTTTCTGATCCGAAAGAACAGTTAATGTTTTCAAAAACAAGGAGAAGCCTTTAAGTAAGATCGACATTTGGAAGTCCAGTCGTCTGACCTTTGAATCTGTAACGCATCACGCCTTTCCAGAACAAGAAATAGATGTGAACAAGAGGGTTTGCAGAAGTCCCAAAATTAAATTTAGGGTAAAGGTTCGCTCACTATTAACTTGCAGTTTGTTCTACAGAAGAGCAAAAAAGACCATCGAACTGAGGATCCACTTTGTTTTTCCATGCAGCGTGACGTTAAAAATAGATTTTTGTGGGAAAATTTAGTCCAGGCAGTGGTAAGGATCTGGCGAGTTTGAAATGTTTACTTAGGTTAACAACGATGTCACAGCTTAAAAATTCTCTTCTGCAGTCCGGCTAACAATTTTTTTTGCAGATCTTTCAGTAAATCATGGATAACAATCACAGAAAGTCAGAATAAGGTGTTTTCTTAGCTAATATATTTGGCGGGAAATATTTCTGACCAATGATTTTTTTTGGACTTTGCGAGACCAATTACTCCGATTTGCCTGTAGATACCAATTTTAAGTAAACTGGATATTGATAACAGTGCAAGAGACTATCACAAAATTGTTTTTCTGTGAAAATAAACTGCAGCACTTTTGAAAAACGACTCGCTGAAAATTGGCTAAAATTTGAGTCACTCTCAGAGCTGATTAGGCGGCGATATTTGGCACCTCGTAAAAACTGTCGAATTAAAGCGAAAGACCTCAAATATATCTCAGTCAACTAATAAAGGGACAAATATTATCGCACGAAAATAAGAGTTTCTGGAATTTGTATGAAGTATCTTTTAGGCTCACCTAAAATTGCCTGAAATTTCGGCCATTTTCGACTGCTTGAGAGCCCAAAATCATGATGTGGTGATATCTCGAAGAAAAACGAATGCCTTCATCAGCAAATGTCATGGTTGTTAATCTTTTTGGGTAGCTTTTGTACTGTGAAAAGATGAAGGTAAACGGCCAACCTCGATCTTTTGGTACTGCCCGGTTTTCTCTGACAATAACACTTAAAGTCATTACAGTGATTTGAAGACCAAGGGTGTTACATGTTGGAACGTCTCAGGTAAGACTTTAAATTCCTCATTTGATCTTTTTTCTCTAGTTTCAAAGAATATATATTTGGGTTTCTTCTCCCATCATGACAAATGACACAAGATCAGCGCAAATAAACTCCTGAGCATGAAATAAGGAAAAGAGGCTTAACTCAATCATGTCACCGATGCTCTATAATCTAACAATTACTCACAAAATGTTATCTCCGTCATTCTAAAAAAGAATTCTTCTACTCAGCAAACAAACTCCATCCCAGCACCTGAGAAACTTGTTTGTCTGTTTTTTAAATGAGCCACACCCTCCAATTCCTCTAGTTATGCAGCCCTCCCTTACATTAATGGAAATTTTTTGGCATCTAACTAGACTTCAAAAACATTATATTCAGGTTGTCACCAAGCCAGTCAATACATTACAACAAGTGTTTCCCTCTCCTAAATCTTGACCTCCAATTGAACCTCAACCAAATGTGGTTTACAAAATATCTTGTGGCAACTGCCCATGGAGTTTATAATGTAGGCGAGACTGGTAGATCCTTTGAAACCAGAAAAAAGAACACATGAACAACGTGAAGTCTTACACAAGAGGTTCCAACATTGTTAAACATGCTTGGTTTTCAAATCACTCTATTGACTTTAAAAATTCTCAAGTGATTGACAAGGGTTCTTCCAATATTTGCAAGATGTTAGAATCATGGCACACTGCCTCAATAAATCTGCAGATGACAATTTAGGGTCACTCCCATATCAATACTACATTCTATCCTTTTTATAGCCCTACCTATTTTTGTATGCATTTGTTATTTTTGTAATATTTATTGTTATGTTTTCCCTTTTATCCATCCCTCACATTTGCATGTGTTTCAACTAAATGTGACAAGGCTTGGTATTTAAAGTTTCTCAGTTAAGAGATAATTGTATAAAACATGCCATTTTTGGTACAGAGTGCACTATTGTGATGGTTTTGGGGTGTCATCTACTAAGCCGCTATGGAACTAAGGTGATAATAGACTAAGGCAATATAGTGTAACCTTTAATGTTTGTTTAATTAATTAATCTCAATAAATTAACTAGTTCAGAGGCAAGGAAGTGGTGGGGGTGGGGTGGGAGAGGTATTTGTGTACTGTACGTAAAACATGTTTCACCTACGCCAGTTGGGTGTGAACATCACAAAGCTATATAATTTCATTTGTTTCAGGTAACCCCTTGCTCTCCTTGTGGTATTGTTGCCTTTAGAACAAAACCAATCTGCTCTAAATGCACGTGCGGATTAGTTAGCATTCATGTCTTCTATATATAAGGTGGAGGATGCATTGGATATGGGGTCACACGTAAATGTTGAGTTGTTTTCCTTATGGTGAAACCCAACATGTAAGAAGCATGCATTCTAGCATCGTTAATGTTATCCACTAGCGTTTTTTATATGTCGTGATGTGACCGAGGATGGCATTTTTTTTTTCAGTCTTTTCAGGTAGTTCCCTTTTAGTGCAAATCTGAAATGTTACTGTGGCTGTGTATCTATTAGAATTTCCCATGGGTCAGTTCAGCAAACATCATTTGCTGTTTCAAACTACAATAGTGCTGTTGTCAGGGTTCAAATAAAGAATGGAAACATATTGCTTCTCCTTTAAGTGGCTTTTTTATTTCTTGCCTTAATTGTGTCGGTGGAAGAGACCAAAAAGTTCCCAAGCTAGTGGCTTTAATACTCTTCAAATTGTGATTTTGTGACAAAAGAAACCAGGAAAGTGCTCAAATATTGCTACAGACTCCATGGTACCTAATGAGAGCGTAAATTAATTTAATCAGTCTTTGAGGAGACTCAATCACTGATGCAAGATGAAAATTCAGCCAAGTAGCACTGTTTACCTTCAATACTTCTAGTTGAAATGCTTCTCAGTTGTATCAATCGATATCATTGTGTATTAATTGAAAATTGCTTTATTGTTAACAACAAAGGTGGCAACAGAAAAAGAAAGTGCTAATCTGTGACTATCTGATAATTAAGTTAGTTCTAGTTTATTGGTAAAAAGAAAATTTTCATTTTGAGTAAAACAAAAACCATTTCTTCATTAGATATTTAACTTTCTTTCATTTATCTCCAGCAGTGAAAGAAAAAACAGGCACATCTTCCATGTGTTTTGGAGAAAACAAAGGTTTCATTTCACATACCGTCATGTGGAAAACAAAGCATCAAGTTACAAAGTTGGCATGAAAAGCTGAATTGTTACGTTTGCTTCTTCAACGTATTACTGAATTTTAAATGAACGAAAAACAACCTAAAACACCACATTAAAATTTAAAGGCTGTCATGACAAACAGTAATTGTAAGTCATTCTTGGACCTTGAATGAAAAGATATCGATGAAACATACACACTGCTAAGGGGAAAAGCCCTAGCAGACTACCAAAGTAAATACAAACCGGAAGTGGACTGGGCAGGGGTGACTACTTGTGTGACTACCTTGCCAGAGCTATCAATTGCACTCTGCACTATCTGAGATTATCTCACTAGTTAGATGCTGAACCATGTCTGATATTGAGTCTTGCTCATAGCAGCTTCCACCTTTTGTCAAAACAGGGACAACACCATCCATGCTGGCCTTTATCCTGTCCTGGTAATATTATCTCGTCTATATCCATCAACTATGGATGGTGTTGACACGGTACTCAGTATGGAAATGTTTCTGCCTTATGTTATCAGGTAATGATTATAATTATATCATTTCTTTGGTTTGCGATGGAGATAATTGAAGATACTTTTATTGTCTTTGAAGATAATTTGATTGTATTTGTGACTGTACACAGGAAAACAAACTTTAACACTTATCTGTTAAATGGCTGAAAAGCGATGGCATTTTAACACTGCCCAGTGTTCTAACTGCAAACAAATTTTTCCTCATGGCTCATTTCAGCATTTTAACATTTTGTCCTATTGGTCTAACGGCTAACTAGTTCTGCATAACGGCTCATGAAAATGATCTGACATTTTGCAAGGTAAGTAACTACCTACAAAACTTGTTGGTTACAAGAGAGCGCTGCACACAGGCGAATTCTTGTTTATTGTATAGTGGTCAAACTACAGTTAATTAATTAACTTAGAAAGCTACTCTAGCTTACTCTTGAACCCAAAATTTAAGAAATTTTGGTATATTATTGTTTTCCTTGTTCAAGTGCTACCATTATATGTTATAGAAACCTTCAAAGGCTTAAATATATGAGTGATCAGTATTTGCCTAAGTCCTAAGTCTTTCATCCCAGTGTATAAAAAAATGCAAAAACATCCCTTTGCAATATTGCTATTGCTTTTGGCAATGAATCACAGTGTAAACAACTTATGCAGATTAAACAATTTTAGATCGATTGGTATCTTCAGAGCCAAGTCCAAAATTTATACTTTCTTTTGCAGAGCATTTTGTCATTCTCTGGACTTTAATAATTGTCAAATGTAGCCTACACTACATTACCTGCAACTGCATCGTTCGCTCAGTCTCTGTAATGTGAATGAGACTACTACGGCATTGTGCAAATGTGATGCAAGTGAATTTTGATGAAATTCCTGGCTTTTGGAAGAAATTTCACTTGAAACGATATTTCAAGGAAATTTGCCTACATTTTCCTGACACCTATTGTTCTGATCCACGTGAATTTTTGAATGATAACTTGTGGTGTGGGATAGTTCCCCCCCCCCCCCCAAGTTTCAAGCAACAATTTGCTCCTTCAAAAAATTCGCTGCAATTTTTAGAACGATAATTCTCTGTTCCCGAAAATTCGCTGCAGTTTTTCTAACAATCTTCCATTCATCAATAGGGTAAAACCTATGAGTGAAATACATGCAAATATGTGAAATGCTGTGCAACGGTCTTGCCACCGGCAAGGTTTATTAGTGTAAAAACTCGTAATAACTGTTAGAAACGAATCGTGGTTGTACTACTGTAATGGAGGTCTTCCAGAATTGTTTATCCCTGTAAGTTTTAGAGTCCCAAAGAATACTGCAAAGGCAACAAAAATGGAGCAAAGTACAGCCAGTGCTCGTACAACAAATGACCACCAGGGGGCTGGAATGGAATAGACAACAGCTGAATAGTTTTGCAAGCATTCCACACATACATAAACTTTATTAATGTGTCTTCACATCTAGCGGATGGGAAAAAAAACCCTCTACTAATCAGGGACACTTACATGTAATACAGTTAATTACAAAAGTGGGATTGCACTGACAACATTCTGGTTTTCTATAAAAGTAAAGAATCTAGAAACTTTTATGTTCAAAAGGAGGCTTCGACAACCATTGCTTATGAAGTTTGGGCTTTGTTGGTGTATGATATGTATTGCTGACACTTTGCAAAACACGGGAATCATCGATTGAAACGTGCGGCGTATCCAGTTAGAGAAAGGTGTGTTTTCATTTAAAGTTCCTCACAAGTTGTTTGTGGCTGTTTGCTTTAGTGGCTTAGATACCCAAAACTGGAGATGTTTTTGTTTTGTTTGTGGAACGAACTGAGCTTGCTGTCTTCATAATATGGAAAGTACATCCTAATTCTCTTCATATGAAACTGAACTCACATGAATGAACCTGCTTGAAAACCTTCAGCTCATTGCGGTTTGCAAGCGAAATGCAGTTAACTACAAACCAGTTACATTAAATGAATTAAATTGTTCTTTGCCATATTAACTGAGCTTAGCTGGTCTGTATGGGAGAATCTTGACCTCGGTTATTTGCACTTATGACATCGGTCAAGATTCTCCCATACAGACCTCCTGCTCAGTTAATAAGAGCTAAGGACTGATTTTCTTTGACTAAAAGTTTTTTTACATGCAGGTATCACAAAGTGTTAAATTGAGCACAAAAATATTCACATTTCTTTTAGTCGTTAAGTGTCTCATGCCAAGTTACGTCCAAGAGCTAAAGCATATTATTTTTTTGCAAACCAAACAACTAGGACTAAATTTTCTGTTAGCTAATTTATTTAAATTGTCTTGTTTTGAATAGAGTCATCTGTCAGTCTGTTTTTCTCAGAATCTGAAAGATTACAGTCCAGCTGTTCAACTTAAAACTCGGCACCATGAATTTTGCTAGAATTCTTTCTCGTTAAATCGTTCACACCTTTTTTACTGTGTAATTTATGCGTACAAGTCACAATTCAAATGTGAGTAAGATGATGGAACTTTTTTGTTTGTTTTAGTAATATTCACAATAGGGTTTTTGAAATTTAGGAAGCCCTCTTCAAAGATACAGTCATCTTTTGACAGTCAGTAAAAACTATTGCAGACAAAAAATGCTATCACGGACATCTGTAAAATGTGCTTGAGTAGCATTAAAATCTGTGTACAAGTAATTACATTGTCATTGTTTTCGAGTTGTTTGGTCAGCCATTGCTTCTGGCATATCGTTGTCATACTGTGTAATTGCAGCCCTTTTACCTGTTTTGTGAAAATTTGAAGAGCTTTCTGTCGCAAATTAGTTGTAATTGTTCAAGGTAAGTTATTTCTATTTTAAAATCGTATGTACGTACAAACATACATATACTTTATTTTCTCTTGAATTTTAAGTAGCTAAAATTAGCTAATATCTTTGAGAAGATAACTTTAACAGACTACAATACTTATACAATAAAATATGCTAAAAATAATGAATGAGCTGAACTATGCACATAATACAACTACAGACAAGTTGCAATGCTACTGAAAAGAGTCATATTGTAGTATCTTTTGCTTAAAGTCCATAAAAGTAGAATTTCTAAGCATGTCCAGAAGAGAGTTCCATAATTTAACAGCTAAATATGAAAAGGAATACAGGCTGTAAGTTGTTGTTTGTGGATCAGAAGGAGACAATATGATTATCGTGTTAACTATGGATTTTAGAGCGCAGAGTAAACATTACTTAGATAACTTGGATAGCTATTAAAAAAGAGACTCTTAAGTTTGTTTTGTGTCTGATAATTAACTCTAACAGCCTTCAGTTTAGGTAAGTGAATTTATTGAACATTGCCCTTTTGCCTGATGTCGTGACCAAGAATCCGTATTATTACATTGTGTTGGTCACGCAATGAGAATCACATCTTGAGTTACAGTAACTTAAACCCCTATCGTAACATTTTCTCTTTAATAAGATAAGATAAGATAAGATAAAATTTTATTGTACACTCCTTAAAAGGTTTTCAGTGAACAATATAATACATGAGGTGAGATAAGTACAAAGTACACTAGTTATATATTATGTATGAAGTACACTAATGATATGAAAAAAAATTAGAAAGAAAGAAAAATGAAAGAAATAAGAAAAAATGAGAGAAATAAGAAAAATTTAATTTAAGAACTCGCTGAGAAGCTTTGTCGTCAGAGTTTTCTTAAAATTTGCATGACTCTCGCATAGTTTTAAGTCTTTGTCTAAAGAGTTCCATAGTTTTACTATTCTGAAATAAAAAGATCTCTGACCAGCAGTGGTTTTGCACAGGGGAATAGTCAGTTGTTGTGAGTTTCTTGTGGTTCTGCTTGATATTTGTTGCCTTTTGACAAATTGTGATGTTAGATAGGTCGGGGCGCAGCCCGTCATGCACTTAAAAGCAAAAACAGCGTCTCGGAGGTAAAGCTGCTTTTTTACAGGAAGCCACCTCAAATTCTTGAGTGATGGATTTATATGCTCAAATTTATATGTACCACTAATTATCCGAGCAGCAAAGTTCTGAACGAGTTGAAGTTTTTGCACATTACAAGCAGTGGTACTGGACCATACAGTAGAGCAATAGTACAACTTACTGAAAACGAGCGTGTTGATGAGAGTCACTAATAGGCTGGAGTTAAATGCATTCTTTGCTCGATTAATCTGGGCTAATTTACTCATACAGAATGAAACTGTCGCTAAAATGTGGTTGTCAAATGAGAGAGTGGGTTGAATGTTACACCAAGATCTTTAATGGACTCTGATGGCAAGAGTTCCTTTCCGAGCAGCAAAAGCTTAAAATCAGATAGCCTATGGATCATTGGGCGGCTGCCGAAGATCATGAGCTTTGTCTTTTCAGGGTTGAGCAGGAGACAATTATCAAAACACCAGTTACGAATTAGATGTAAATCCTTTTGGATAGTGTCCTTTGCTTCATCAGCGTCACCAACTTTGAAAGACAAAAGAAGTTTCGTGTCATCCACATAGCATTCGGTTGAACAACTTTCGCTGATTGCTGGAAGGTCATTTACTAGCAAAGAAAAGAAATAAAGAAAATGAAATGGCATAAACGGCGACTATTTTGTGGGAGTGGTGATTAGAGCAGTGTTTAGTCCATGACAAAGTCATTGAATCTAGTCAGTTTTACAGAGACCCGGCCGCTGCGGGTTCGATATTCCCCGTTGTCATGTGTTGATGAGACACCTGTGTCTCCATTGTCTGGCTCTGGCTCAGGCTCGCCCTCTCCCTGGTGGCTCTCTGGGGAAATGCTCTCCTCTCTGTCTGTTGTAATGGGCATTTCTTCTCTAACCTCTGGTGTTTCTACAGCCGGTCCGACGTCGTCCCTTGGTTCATACTTTCTCAAATGCCTGCAATTTCAGAGGTACACCTTGCCATCTGCCCGTACTTCATAGGAACGGGGCCGCACTTGTTTCACCACTCGCCCGTTGGTCCATCTCTGTCCTGAGGTGACTGGCTGGATTTTCACCCTGTCGCCTTCATGAAGCTGCTGTAGGGCCTTTGATACCCTGTCATAGTATTTTTGTTGCTTGGCTTGTCTTTGGAGAATGCTTTCCACCGAATTTTGGACCGTGTGTGGTTTCAACAGGCTTGCAGAGACTGGGAGGGTCATCCTGGTGCTTCTGCTCATCATTCTCTGGGCCGGGCTCGTGTTGTGTCCCTCCTGCAGAGTGTTGCGGATGTTCAAGAGAGCCAAATAGAAATCATTGCCACTGGCTCTCGCCATTCTCAGGGTCTTCTTCGCTTGCTTTACTGCTGATTCGGCCTTCCCATTGGATTGAGGGTAGTGTGGACTAGTGCGCGTATGCTTGAACCCATAACTTTGAGCGAAGACACGAAAGTCTTCGGCTGCAAACTGGGGCCCGTTGTCAGAAACTATTTCATCTGGTACTCTGTATCTTGCAATGTGGGCCTTTAACTTCTTTATGACCGCTTCAGAAGTCGTGCTGTACATGCGGTCCACTTCAAAAAAATTAGAGTAATAGTCGACCATCACCAGGCAATCTTTGTTCTCAAACTGGAATACGTCTGCGGCAATCTTCGCCCAAGGGTGATCGGATACCTCGTGGCTCAGGAGCAGCTCCTTTTGCTGATGAGGTGCGTACGTGAGGCAAATCTCGCATCGGGAGATGTAATCTTTCACCTCACTGTTCATGTTGGGCCACTAAATGCTCTCTCGTGCTCTCCTCAGACTCGATTCTATCCCCTGGTGTGCTGCATGTAGATCTTTGATCATTTCCTTTCTGAGGGCTCTTGAGATGACCACTCTACCATCACGAAGGATGAGTCCATCTTCGACCACCAACGCATCGGGGATGTGAAAGTATGGGGTTACGGTCGCGGGCAAACTGTGCTTGCTTTCAGGCCATCTGTCTTGTATAAGCACCTTCACAGCCTGGAGGGCTTCATCCTTGCCTGTCTCGTTCTTCAGCCCAAGCAGTTTATCTTCGGATGCTATCATTTGATTGATTTCTTCGATGCGAGGCATGACCTCTATCTCTTCTTCAAATGCTGATCTGACCAACTGTACCTCATCTCCACTGAAGTGTCTGCTGAGTGTGTCGGCTAGGTACATTTCTGACCCCTTTTTGTACTGGATATCAATATCGTACCACTGGAGGTGCATAAACATCTTTTTGAGCTGCCTTGGGACCGAGGCAAGCGGTTTTCCGAATATCATCTCCAAAGGCTTATGATCAGAGTCTACGACAACTCTCTATCCGTATGTATATTGGTGCAAACATTCTACACCAAACACAATGGCCAAGAGTTCCTTCTCAATTTGTGCATAGTTCATTTCTGTAGAGGTAAGCACCCTGCTCGCATAAGCAATTGGTTTCCCGTCTAGCAACAATGATGCACCCAGGCCCTTCTCGCTGGCGTCACATTGTAGTGCCAGTGGCTTGTCAGGCTCATAGTATTTCAACAGTGGCAGGCTTGACACCAGCTTCTTGATGTCCTCAAATGCTTTGTCATGAATTTTGGACCAGGAAAAGTCATTTTCCTTTCGTGTTAGCTGTCGCAGTGGCTCTGGAATGTCGGATAGGTTTGGCAGAAATTTAGCTAAGTAGTTGGTCATTCCCAGGATCCATCTAACACCTGTTACGTCTGTGGGCTTGGTCAGATTGGATATTGCCTCAACTTTAGAGGGATCTGCTTTGACTCCGTCAGAAGTGAGTAAATGTCCGATGTATGGCATGGACGTTTTCTTGAGGGAAATCTTCATTTCGTTTAGCTTAATGCCTCTTTCGCGGCACCGTCCCAGTAAAGCCTCTAGTTTGGTGTCATGGTCTTTTACTGCATCCACTACTGACTCACCGTTTCCAATGATGAGGAGGTCATCCGCCACTGTCCTGACCCCATCTAGACCCTCAATGGCTTGGTCTAAGCGACGTTGGAAAATTTCTCCCGCGGGAGAAATTCCAAAAGGCATTCTGGTCCACTTGTAGCGACCAAAAGGGGTGTTGAAGGTGGTTAGTGTTGATGAACCTTCGTCCAACTTCACCTGCCAGTAGCCATTCTTGCAGTCCAGCTTGGTGAACACCTTTGCGTTAGCTAGGTCTGGCAGCACATCTTCAATCATTGGGATAGGGTAATGGCATCGCTTTAAAGCCTTGTTCAGTGGCTGCGGGTCAAGGCAGAGCCTTATCTTTCCATTGCTTTTCTTGTTGACCACTACGGTGCTCACCCAGTTGGTCGCTTCTACAACTTTCTCAACCACTCCTTGCTGCTCGAGCTCTGTTAGATGCTCTTTTAGGGGTTTTCTGAGGGCTTCCGGTATCCTTCTGGGCGGGATCTGGACCAGTTTAATTGTTTCATCGACTTCTAGGTGTAGGGGTTCCCCGAGTTCTCCAAGGCCTTGAAACACGTCAGCATACTTGGTTTGTATTTCCTCCTCGGACATGCCAATCTCACTCAGAGCCTGCACCGCATGAACGACTTCATTCGACCCAGGCAGTAAGTTTTCATGCTTGACTTGGATCAGGTTCATTTGTTGGGCCACTATGCTCCCTATGAGATTGATGTCAGCGTCGTTGTCTTTTACTACCACAAATTCCACTTTGTACTTCTTGCTATTTCGTGGATTGGTCAGCTGAACACGGCATTTCCCAACTGGTCTTAATGGCGATGAATTGTACATCTTCAACACTTGATTCGTGTGTGTGACCTTGTTTTCGTACTTGGTGCCACGCAATTCACCAGCTCGGATTATGTTACAGGTTGCCCCGGTGTCCACTTGGAAGATTGCCTCATAGACGCCCTTGATCTTCATTGTCATGTGGATTTTCGATTTAAATTCTCGGCCTTTTACGATAAGGATTTCCTCAGGCTGTGGGGATAGGTCAAGAGTCATGATTGAATCTCCAGAGTCGTCGTCTGAGAGGTTCGGCCCATGAGATTGCGTTATGATGTTCGCCGATGTAAACTTTTGGCTCGTATTTCTCTGTTGGCAAACTTGAGAGAAATGGTTGCGACGGCCACATTTTTTGCAAGTTT
The DNA here is from genome assembly GCF_964199315.1 of Orbicella franksi. Lineage (NCBI taxonomy): Eukaryota > Metazoa > Cnidaria > Anthozoa > Scleractinia > Merulinidae > Orbicella > Orbicella franksi. The sequence continues at coordinate 21,997,634 of NC_138148.1, read as the reverse complement.
GTCCGTATGCTGGGCAGTCGCCTTGTCTGTGTCTTCCCCTGCAATACTGACAAGATCAGATTATTCCTCTCTCTTCTTGGTCTTTCGTTTTCCATCCTCTTGGGTGTAACAGCATTAACTTCGTCATCTGTTCCGGATATTGGTGTCTTGTTCTTGAGCTCTTTCAGACACATGTCAGTGGTTTCACCGCTTCTTCCAATATCTGTTGCAAGTGAGAGGTTGAGCTTCTTTTCTTGCAGCAATTTCTTCTGGATCGATTCACTTCTGATTCCTAGAACCAGCCAGTCTCGGATGAGAGAATCATGTAGGCAACTACAGAAATTGCATGTCTGGGCGAGCTTTCGCAATACTGTCTCGTATTGGTGAATATTTTCATTTTCTTCTTGATCCCGGCGATTAAAGATGAATCTCTCATAGGTTTTTTTTGTTTCCCCGATGCAGAAGTCCTCAAATTTTCCGACTACTTTGTTGAGCACTTGCTTATCGGTTTCTGGTGTGAAATCCATGCCATCGAATATTTCAAGCACATCTTCTCCTATTACCGACAAGAACATTGCCGTCTTGAATTTTTCATCGAAGCGCTCCAGTCTGGCCACGATCACGTAGTTATCCCAGGTTCGTTTGAAACATTTCCAGTTCGTCGCAAGATTTCCATCTGTCTTGAGAGGCGGAGGCAGTTTTAATCCAGAAGGAAGGGTTGGCTTTCCCGAGGCCATGTTGTCTGATCCTTCTCCACTTGATTGATTCAACATTTGTGGAGCCGCAGGTTGTGTTCCACCGGCAGATTCTTTGCTATCGCTCATGTCGCTTATTGTGTGGATCCCACTCCTGACACCATGTTTTGTGTCCAATAATTAACTCTAACAGCCTTCAGTTTAGGTAAGTGAATTTATTGAACATTGCCCTTTTGCCCTATGCCGTAACCAAGAATCCGTACTATTACATTGTGTTGGTCATGCAATGAGAATCACATCTCGAGTTACAGTAACTTAAACCCCTATCATAACAATATTAACTACAAAATTATGAAGGCATCTAATGTACGGAGGTGTTAAATTGACTTTATCCAGTAAGTTACCATAGGGCAGGTTATAGTCCTCAAGTATGAATCTAATATGCGCTTGTTAGGAACGTCCATTTTTTCAGCATTACTTGCATACGCAAGGACGTCATTGTTTAAGACCGAAAGTGCCTTTGGGAACACGTGAATGTTGTTGTTTAGTTGGTGAAGCCATTTTGAAATTTTTTATTGAGTTAATCTTTGGAAATCTTTGTAATCCTCATCTGAGACAGCCGTAATCTAGGAGTAGAGCCTATGGAATCTTAAGGAAAATATAGTCCAGTGAGAGAAATCTTGTACATGGTTCTTCTTAGTAGGATAGAAGCTGATTGAAATGAGTCTACAATTGCGTCACGTTGCTAGTGAGTGGTGAGTGAAGTCTGTGTTGAATTTTCTATGTATCTTAAGTGCCAAAATGGCTGAAGAACTTTCCAGGAAATGAAGACAGCGTGGAGGTCACAGGTCCCCCACAACCCGTATTATTTTGTCTGTGATCAAGGTCCTTATCACTGGTGACATTTCACAATTCGCCGAACACACGGTCAAGCTAAACCAACAAAGGGCAAGCCTTCACCATAAACAGATCACTGTTCAACAACTCGACACGGAGATTCTGGCCCTTAAGGGTGAAGACGAAATCAAAGCCGAGGTAGAGCGGGCAGATGTGGTCAAGGAATATATCCAGCTGTCCATAACTAACATAGATAACGCCTTGTCGTCAAATGCGAACGTAAATACTGTTGCTTCAAATCAGTCCGTGCAGTTGCCTTTGCAACCAAGCATGTTAGCAAACACATTGACAGAAGAAAGTCATGGCAAGAATGATTCTCCTCCGAGAGCTACTTTGGTGGATTCCTCAGCATCTTCATTGGGGAAAACCCAGGTCAGACTACCGAAGTTGGAACTAAAGAAATCATAGTAAGTGGATCTCTTTCTGGGATGCCTTTGAAGCTTCAGTACATAAAAACGAAAATCTTTCGCCCATTGACATGTTTAACTACTTGATTTCGCTACTTGAATGGTCAGCAGCTGAAGCAATTTCGGGTTTGATACTAACAGCATCAAATTATGTGGCAATAGAAATTCTGAAGGTTAGATTTGGCAACAAGCAGCAAATAATTAATCGTCACATGGAAATGTCAGAAGCTTAAAGTCACTGGGAGTTCCCCGCAAATCACGTGGTGGTTTACTTTCATCCATCTTGATGATTAAGCTATCGCAGGAATTTCATCTTGTTATTACTAAAGAAGTGGGAGATTATGACTGGCAACTGGACCAGCTGTTTACAATCTTTAAGAGGGAACTAGAGGCAAGAGAAAGAGCTGGAGGAACGACTGTTAATGGAAATCAGCCTCCTCCTCCCAAGCCACATAGGAACGACAACAGAAAGGATCCAGCGACAACATACACCCTTCTTAATGGCAACGCTAATCGTCCCACTTGCAACTACTGAAGAGAAAACCACCTATCAAAGGATTGCAAGACAGTAACTGATGTGCAAGCTCATAAAGATCTTTTTAAGAAGTATGGAAGATGTTTTGTGTGCCCTCGAAATGATCACATAAGCCACAACTGTCCATCCAAGTCCAAATGTCACAATTGTCATGGCAAGCATAATGTCAATACAGTATTGTGCAAAAGTAATGAGAACGTTACTCGACAAAATTCACAAATTTCTGGGCCTTTTGACGAAAAATGGTGAAGTTTTGTTCGATGATCAAAAGACAAGAGAATCGAGGAGAATTTGAACAATGCGTTTCGCTTTTATTTATACGGTATTGTAAATTAATACACAAAAATACAGACGTGGCAAAATGATATGAACAAAGAGTAGATAAATAGAAGAAAAGACATTACGCAAGACTGGGAGTTCTGCAGCCTTTAACATTGCCTTTGAAAGGAAAGAAAAAAAGAGAAAAGGATACAATTTTTAATTTCTAAGATCTCTCAAAGGTAACAAAGAAAGATTAATCACTGATATTGGCTGGAAAAATAAGGAACGAAAAAATAGGAATGAAAATGAGAATTATTACCTGCTTTGGTGATCGGACATTAGAAGCGATACTTTGTTTATAATTGAAGGGGTAAATGCAAAACCATGCTAACTGACAATTTGGGTGAAAAAAGAATTTTTCTCAATAGTGCCTGAATTTTGCATGTGGTCTTCAATGTAAAAGAAAAAACATGGTCCTGTATTTTTCTCGCTGGTTTGTGCTTTGTTTTCGAGTTAAAGTGTCTGCAAAAAAACTTGGCTTTTCCTAGCCATGTCTTTAGGAGTTTATTTGTGAACAGCAAACAAGCAGACTGTTTCTAATGTATCAAGTCAAAATCAAATCCCACAACATATAGAGTGGAAATCTGGAAACAGATTGTTTACATCGGTTATTGTGACATGAACACAACACCTGAATCGATCGAGCATCAAATGAAATACCATCGAACAAAAAAGAGATGTGCCGCATTAGAGCTCTGTCAACTAATATCTTAAGCATTGTTTTAAAGTGCCTTGTATGCCTGCCTGGTGGTTGAGAGCCATCATAAAGCCTCAATAAACCTGTAAGTCATCAGCACGTTTTAAAGAATCAAAATGTGTTCTGAAACTTTGAAGGCAGCTGATATACTGTAATCGTGTTATCAGCGTTTGAAGTCAGATCAAGCCAGGCGGCAAAGTCCAAGAGGAGTTCTTGCCCAAGAAAAATACCCTCTGGTGAGTTGTGGCCCATTTGCCAAGCATTGCTAGTGTTAAAGTTTGGAATGCGAGAACTGGTTTTAGAGTGAAAAAATTTGTGTTGTATCGACCGCCATGTTTTCCCACGCACAGGATGTAAAGACCCTTCCCAGCATGCATTGCGATCACGTTCTGTGGACATTTCTAAAACTGGTAACTAGATTGTTTTTCCTTTTTTATTCAAACACAATAATGGCCAACAGGTAGCGATTGATTGTAACATAGATCGGTGATCCAGGTTGCGTTGATTTTATTTCAAATCGGCATGATTTGTAGTGTTTTGAGCTTCTGGGATCAGCGAACATGCAGATGTATAGAGACCCATACGTTACCCAGAAGGGTTGATCTGTTAATCTACCTGCCCTATTTATAAAGCGTTTTCACATGAGGTCATCAACTTCTTAAATCCAAAACTTAACAGCCACCAAAGTTGTTATCCTCATCAGGCAAAAGAGGTACCAGCGCATTTTGAACTTTGAAGTTATGGCAGTGCGTGACATAAAGCTACGATCATGTTTGTCAAAAACTACATATTTATCTCATGATTTTTGCCATTTAAGACGTCGTATTTGGAAAAGTGCTTATTGAAATGTTTATATGTTTTATTTTATTCTTATTTACATCTTGTTTGACCTGAAATCAAAATTTTTGAGCTTATGCGTTGCGTGAAATTACCATTTTCAGGAGCCCATCATGGGCTCCTGCCATTTTGTTGGTTTCTAATTGAAACCAACATCCTTGCCATCAGGCGTTAATGTCAATCAACATTTTAACCTATTTAGACCTAAAATCAATATCATTAGAGTGCAGTGGCTGTTGAACATCCACGAAATGCGACTTTTTATCGTTTTTCTGAAACTTTGGAGGAAAGTTTAGATGTAAATAGATAATTAAATTCCTGAGACAACTGAAAAAAGGAAATTGATGGTTTCTTGACTTTAAAAACTTGAAATTATTGAAAAATCGGGTGCACATGCATAAACAACTGCAAAATTACCAAGGACAGTTCAATACGTGCGATTTTGTTTAAGTCTGAAGTTCAATAATGCCGAGAAAAATAATTGGAAACCGTTATTTGCATTAATTTCAGTTAGAATTCTACTAAAACAATAGATTATTTGCTCTCGATTTCTGAGGTGATAGTTGATTCGGCCTTCAGCCTTATCAACTATCACCTCATAGAAATCTTGCGCTCATAATCTAATTGTTAATTAACATCCTTGCCATCACGCGTTAACGTGAAATCAACATTTTAATCTATTTAGACCCGAAATCAACATCACTGAGCTTATGGATTGCGTGAAATTGACATTTTGCTTGTTTCTAAGTGAAATCAACATCCTTGCTGTCACACGTTAATGTGAAATCAACATTTTAACCTATTTAGACCTGAAATCAACATCACTGAGCTTATGCACTGCATGAAATTGACATTTTGCTGATTTCTAAGTGAAATCAACATCCTTGCTGTCATGCGTTGAGGTGAAATCAACATTTTAACCTATTTAGACCTGAAATCAACATCACTGAGCTTATGCACTGATGAAATTACCATTTTACTGTTTTCTAAGTGAAATCAACATCCTTGCCGTCACGTGTTAAAGTGAAATCAACCTTTTAACTGTTTTTGACCTGAAATTAATATTTTTCTGAGTTTACACGTTGCGAGAAAAATCAACATTTTGCTGTATTTTAAGTAAAATGAACATCTTTGCGGTCGCTTGCTGACGTGACAACAAGTACAAGTTTATTGCATATGTAATGTCTCAGAAACCATGCAAACTTCAGCAAAAACACATACAGAACATTGTTTAACACACCTAAGAAGTAACGCATGCAAAATTTGGAGCCCATTTTCCACCGAGTCCTTCACATACCAATACTGAAAGAATTACACTGGCTTCCTGTTTCTGAACGCATTAAATTCAAGATTATGTTACTTACCTTTAAGGCTCTTCATCAACAATCTCCTGTCTACATTCAAGATCTAGTGGCATACTACCAACCTTCCAGAATCCTCCGATCATCACACTTATTACTTCTTAACCCCACAAATTTTCACCTGAAGACGTATGGTTCTTGAGCTTTTGCTGTTTACACTCCTGAACTCTGGAACAGTCTACCTGTTTCTATCCGCTCATGTGACAATCTAAGTTCTTTTAAATCTAAACTCAAAACTCATCTTTTTAAGAAAACTTATTATTCTTAGCGATTTTTACTTTATATTACTTTCTTAAATGCACATTTTTAATTATTAAGATTAGTACAGCTCATTTTGGCGAATTGTACAGCGCCTAGAGCAGGCATGGATAGGTGCTATATAAATATTTATTTATCATTATTATATTTATAAAGGAAACTGGGCTTTGTTATAATAAACCGAGCCGATCCTTTGTTACAATAAACCGAGCTGAGACTTTGACTTATAACAAAGGCTCGCTTTGGTTTATTATAACAAAGAATTGGCTCAGTTTATCATAACAAAGGCCCTGGCTTCGTTTATCTGAAGGGCTCAGCTAAAAAAGGGCATTATGTATTTTTCTCAAAAGTGAACTTTGTCGAAAATGCTTCAAATTTCGCATGCAGTTTTGTTTAGGTATGTTTAGCAATGTCCTGTAGTTTTTCTGCTAAACTTTGCTTCGTTTTCGAGATATTGAGTATGCAAAAAACCACTTGGTTTTCCTAGCGGCATCCTTATAAAGCGAAGTAAAAACCAGCAGCAAAAATACAGGACCCCGTTTTCCTATTACATTGAAGACCACATGCAAAAATTCAAGCCCTTTTGCGAAAAATTTTGTTCATCCAAATCGTCACTTAGCATGGTTTTGCACTCACCCCTTCAATTGTCTTGGATGAGGGTTACTGATACCGTTGCATTTTGCACTATTTCTCAACAATGGCAGTGGGCTTAAACTTTAACTTAACTGACCTCAAGTCAGTGGCATCAAAATTGTCATTGTTTACAGATGATCCATTTTTCCAAGTTGAGTGGCTCACAGCCACTTTGATTCTTTATCTTGTTGATTCTTGCCATATTATATAATCTTTTGTTAGCTCATTTTTCTTTGTTTAGTTTTCTTTTACACAAAGTAAATCTTCCATTATTATATTGCAAATGAATCATTTAGTTCAGTTTATAATTAGCATAATCTATTGCACATTGAGTTCCATTTTGTTTGTATATTTAAGAGTCCCTGTCCATAAAAATGGAAAATAACTCAGCAAGGGTCGAAAATTCGATTTTGCTCATATTTTCATGGTAAATAGGCTAGGGCATGACAAAAACTACTCGATATTTTTTTTTGGCAAAATATCCTTTTATTTCAAAGAAATAGGCAAATTACCAAATTCCGTTAAAATTGTTATTTGACGCTCCATTTTATTAAGCAAGTTTGAGAGCCTCACATGCAAAACCACATCATCCTTCCGTCTTTAAAACACTCAAATATTTTTGTGCAATGTTTAAATGTGTACTGGGTTGATTTTAGGGAATGTCACGTTGTTTTTTTGGGTGCAAAATAATTAAATTTCCAAGACATGTATTTCATTCACTTAAAAGTACTTCATGAATATAGTTAATTTTCACCATGTGCGAAACCTTCAAATGGATTAAGCTTCTGGTGGTTGAATTGCAGAAGGATGGTCTACAGATTCCTGTAAAAATTTCTTTGGGCAGATGGTTGTGAGCTACGCGAGAGCTTTTCAAAGTACGTTAAAAACGCAAATATTTGACCATCTGTTGTCAAATTTCAATTTACGGGTTAGACATATATTTTAGCATGCGCCACATGACTTGACCTATAATAAGTTGAAATAGACACAGAGCTGATAATTTCGAAATGTTCTAACCTTATTTGTTGTAAAAGGCATGTCCAAAGCCGATTTAATGTGTTTCTAGTTGATCTCTCACCATTCGTCGCACATAAAGCAGAAGTTTGGTTTTGTTCACACAAAGTTAATGTCCGATGTACATCGCCTGCCGTCAACCTATTATTGGTCAAATACCATGAATCTGTGACCATCTTTCTGCGCATATGAACATCACTGCATCTAAGTCAAAAACGGCTGAGTCATTTGTTGATAGTTGCTTGCTTTGCACTGCGCCAAAATATTACGTTTGATCAGTTGCTGACCATTGCTGATAAGCTTGTTGGCGCAGCACAATCTTACTGCCGTTATTTGTTCGTCACGTCAACGTGTTTCTAGTCAATCTCTCACCATTTGTCGCACATAAAGCAGAAGTTTGCTTTTGTTTACATACAATATTGTGCAAAAGCAATGAGAGCATAATTCAACGAAATTTGCAAATTTTGGGGCTTTTCAACAAAAAATGGCGAAGTTTTGTTCACCGCAAAAGTTCAAAGAAAATTCAGCGAATTTACCCGCTGCCCATTGTTTTAGTCAACGCAAATTTTTGAGCAAGAATTCGTGTCTACTGATAATTTGGCCCAATTTTTCAAGCGAAAATTCGCTCTCGAATTTTCCTTCCAACTTTCTAGCAAAAATTTGCTGTGTTCCCTAAGTTTCCCATTGATTCCCAGTAGTAAGATGAATTAAGCCAGAACAAAACAAGAACGTGCGCGATTAAAACATTAATATCATCGTGAGTGATGGTAATATGTCAAAGCCTTTTCTCACAAACTTACCTTGCTTGTGTCCATAGAAAGCTGATATCACTTTGTTTGTTACGGTCTTAAAGCTTGTAAGCTCAGACGGTCTGTTTGCCAACCTGTTTTCATTGAACAAGAAATGCTACTCTTGAAAGTACTTGCGGTGCAGCCACAATGAACCCAGGCTCTGCGCAACCTTGCGATATTACCGTCAAAGGTTCGAAGCTATTATTGAACTATTCAGGCCATTCTCTTACAGGTCTGTTTAACTTGGCTGACGACTTTTTAACTCATAGTTTTAGTAACATTCAAACTGTATTGATTGTTATAAATCAGTTACGCTTCCTCCCCCCATTAGTGTTGATACAAAAAAAAATCTTAGCAGGAGGGGTAGCGTAGCAGAGAACTGTCGTTGTAAATAATGAGGTGCTCTTGCATGGAAAATAATTCTAGGTGAGGTATTGAAATAAATCACAACACACACAAGTGAAGGTAAACTTTTATTCAGACATTGGTGAATTGACCGGTAGGATGTTGGCGAAGTGACTTAGGATGTTGGCGAATTGAACTACGATGTTCGCAAATGAGACGTTGGCAAAACGACCGGTTACCGTGTCTTTCCCTTTTGCACTTGCCATCCGAACATCTCTGCACTTTTCCTTCCCTAATCTCATTTCTTTGCACTTCCAACATGCTCAAGTGCAGTCGCATGTCTCCATCTCTTATTTACGAGTGTGAAATAAAGAGGGATTGTCAGGAATAATATACTATCCATCATGGCAGGTGGACAAGAACGTGGCGAACGTGATAACAGTTGAGGGGACCGGGCACGTGGACACCTGGCACTAAATAAATAACATGGCTGCTGCTTGTCCACCGATCACTGAATTTGATGTCACTTTGGATGAATTTTGAGGTGAAGTAGGCCTTCAAAAAGACCTTATTAAGTATTTTACTTTTGTCCAAGTTTACCCGGACTAGCAGTCCGACTTTTGTACCTGCCTTGCTGGCACGATGAGGTGGCAAAGCTTAAGTTAGCAAGTTCGTGTCAGGTAACCCAAAAACACTGAACCCCGGTCTGCAGACCCCCACAATGGACCTGGTCCGTGGACTACCCTACGGACCGGTCCATGGACTACCCCTAAGGACCCCTCTACGGACCATCCTAAAATAGTGTAAAAATAATAAATAAAGATTTCATTTATGGGTTGTCTGATAGATTCAGACTTGTGTCGGTGATTTTTCAAGTGTTATACTGTGCAAATGTAACAGACTTGGGTTTTTAACAACCCACCCTGCCCCCCCTCCCAAAAAAAATGCCTAAAAGCTGTTTTCAGCGTAAGGAGATGCCAATGGTAAGAAGGGAAGTTCTTACCTTCCGTGGCTCAATCTGGCTATGAAAGATATATTTATTCTTATTTGTATCTATTATTTCGCTGAATAAATTGTAAAGCCTGGAACGAGTTCATGAACCCACTGGAGGATGGGTTGAACAAAATGGCAGAGGGGAAAGAACACAAATTTTGAGGCTTCTTGGAGGCTTCCCCGTACACATCTTTCGTATACTTTATGGCCACAGCAAAGGAAATGGCAATGTGTAATTATATAAATTGCACCCGAGCCTGAATCCAGGTCTGCCCATTTAGACAATGTAAAGTTTGAAATTTCGCTGTCACGAGTAATCTTTCAGACAACCCGTAACTGAATATTTATTTATTATTTTTATTACATTTTGGGGGTTGGACCGTAGAGGGGGACCTTGGCGGAGTCCACAGACTGGTCCATAGGTAGTCCGCGGACCCGGTCCAAAGTGGGGGTCCGCGGACTGGGGGTCATTGTTTTCGGGTTACCCATTCGTGTCATTGAAAACGATCAAAGTATTCAAATTCTCTACGTTTTTTGCCATGAAAGATGGATTAACACATTAACAACAACGAATTTTATAGAGGAGTAAAGCATCAATGTGACCGTGATTGTTCACAAGAGAACGATATATTGGTCGCTCGATACTGGTCAGCGCACTGTACTACGATATTGGGCATACTGCAAGCGAAATTATTCCTCTGGTAAGGAATTGTCATTCTTGTTTTGAAAATGCCGCGAATTTTCGTTCTTTGTTTTAAAGAAATAGCGCTCAAGACATTGCGAAAAGACGCTTGAATTTTTGTGTGAACTTTCAAAGAAAGTTCGCAGAGACAAAGAACTAAATTTGCGCATTTCGCTCTCATTACTTTTGCACAATACTGTAACGTCCGATGTACATCACCAACTGTCAACTCATTTAATGGTCGAATACGATGAATCTGTGACCCTCTTTCGACACATGATCACCACTGCATGTAAGTCAAAAAAGATAAGTCATTTCTAGATAGCTGCTTGCTTTGCACTACACCAAAATATTACGTTTGATCATCATGGTTTGATGGCTTGAATCCTTGCTTACAGCGGTTCCTTGTTCGTCACGCAAAGCTGTCATCCCATTTTAAGGGGGTAGGGGTAGGACAATTTCTATCCTAATACGTAAGGCTCCGTAAGGCTTGGAACCACTGGGAGCACACAATTGTGTTGAGTAGGAAGAGATTAAATTAAGAAATAAAAAGAATGAATAGTTTACCATTGCCCCTGTTGTTATCTTTTACTCAACCACCGCTGCCTACATGCCCTGCGTAATACCGTAACGCTAAACTCGTACCTAGATGTTTTCGCGCTTTGCTATTATTTTTGGTTTACATGTAATGCAGTGGGCTGCCCTCGGGGAAATGGGTGGTGACCGCTTAATGGGGCTAGCCGCTTAAATAGAGGTTGGTGTACCTTGAATATTTAATTCTTCACTATCGGGTTATAAATTTCTTGGTGAACATGGAGTCAATTCGAGACAATCATGATAGACGTGTGTTTGAATTATCACTCATCATGCACCTTCAGTCTCAGACCCTTATCTGTCATCGCCCTTTCCAAAACAAAGTTTTTTTTATTGGAACAACCAAATGGTGGCCGCGGAGGTAACCGGTCAACAGGAGTTTTATTTACAATATTTTACTGACAATAATTTTGGACTGTATTGACAACAGTCCTCTATTTTCTGTTACAAACATACCAATGCCTCGCCAGTAAGCAAACAAAATATGCCAAATAAAATGGCATGGCAAGGGTTATTTACTCACATAATTACTAATTAAATTTAGTCTGTTTTTCTCATGAATTAGACACGCTGTGATTTCCTATTTTTATTTCAGCTAGTTCTTGCTTCATTGATCTATAAATTGTTTATGGCGATTTTTTTAAAATTCTAGTGAGTACAGACACTAGCTTTATCAGCTGTTGTCTGAAACATCAGAACGTACAACAAACATGATTTGGAATGAGGCCACGTACACTATAGGATACGATTATATAAATATACACATATTATTATATATATGAACAAACAGATGAACAATGATTAAATTGTTTCACTTATCCTGAGAGTGCTCTATACAAAATAGATCAAAATGTGCAGCATATGCCATGACAGCATTGCATGACGAACAAATAACGGCAGTAAGATTGTGCTGCGCCAACAAGCTTATCAGCAATGGTCAGCAACCGATCAAACATAATATTTTGGTGCAGTGCAAAGCAAGCAACTATCAACAAATGACTCAGCCGTTTTTGACTTAGATGCAGTGATGTTCATATGCGCAGAAAGATGGTCACAGATTCATGGTATTTGACCAATAATAGGTTGACGGCAGGCGATGTACATCGGACATTAACTTTGTGTGAACAAAACCAAACTTCTGCTTTATGTGCGACGAATGGTGAGAGATCAACTAGAAACACGTCAAATCGGCTTTGGACATGCCTTTTACAACAAATAAGGTTAGAACATTTCGAAATTATCAGCTCTGTGTCTATTTCAACTTATTATAGGTCAAGTCATGTGGCGCACGCTAAAATATATGTCTAACCCGTAAATTGAAATTTGACAACGGATGGTCAAATATTTGCATTTTTAACGTACTTTGAAAAGCTCTCGCGTAGCTCACAACCATCTGCCCAAAGAAATTTTTACAGGAATCTGTAGACCATCCTTCTGCAATTCAACCACCAGAAGCTTAATCCATTTGAAGGTTTCGCACATGGTGAAAACTAACTATATTCATGAAGTACTTTTAAGTGAATGAAATACATGTCTTGGAAATTTAATTATTTTGCACCCAAAAAGACAATGCAACATTCCCTAAAATCAACCCAGTACACATTTAAACATTGCACAAAAATATTTGAGTGTTTTAAAGATGGAAGGATGATGTGGTTTTGCATGCGAGGCTCTCAAACTTGCTTAATAAAATGGTGTGTCAAATGACGATTTTAACAGAATTTGGTAATTTGCCTATTTCTTTAAAATAAAAGGATATTTTGCCAAAAAAACTATCGAGTAGTTTTTGTCATGCCCTAGCCTATCTACCATAAGAATATCAGCGAAATCAAATTTTCGACCCTTGGCACAAAATTAAGAATTTGTCTGATTTTTAGAAGCAGGCACTCTTAAATTTTCAATTGATTTGTGTATTTAGTCAGTTTGTTAGTGTCTTAAATAATAATTGATAACTTCTGTTACCTGCTTTCTGTACTTTCCAGCTGTAGAAAAAGTGTGGTCGTGAAGACTCGCATCATGTCTGCTCGAGCTGTTGTTCCTCTAGTACCTGAGGATATGTTAGTTCAGACTCTTCACAAGCTTCTTTTTTCTCTCCCAGTAAGGTGAGTGGTCAGATTACTGCAGCCCTATTCAACATGTTATAAATTAAAGTACCATCAGCAGTCCATAGCTTGTAAAGTTTCTTTGGAATTAAATGTTTGGTGACATGGGCAAAGGTAAAGAATCCGATCCCACCAACGCATTGGGCCACCCTTGTTAAGGGTTGGATACCAAAGGAAGTTAATTAACATGTTGGCCGACATCACCGACTTGTTTATTTTTTATTTATTAACAAGATTTAGAAATTAAAACTCTTTATTGATCATTGACTTTTTAAAATGTGGTGGCTTTTTGACATGTGTTTGAAAAAGTTGATGTACAACTTAATAAATGTTGCTGTGTTTTAGGAAATAAAATCTCAGCTTACACATTGGCTAAAGTAGGATCTGAATTAAGTAGCAGGAACTGAGTGCTAATAACACTTGTCGTACTGGAAACTGGGTGCTAATAAGACGACAAACAAGATGGTGGACAAAAGTAAATTATTTCCATAGCGAAGTGAAAGTTTCCCGTAGAAGACGTTTAAGTTCAGTTTGGAAAAGATAGGTTTAGCATTGCAATAGTTAAATAAGGCCCAGAGCAGTCACCAACTTGCCACCAACGCATTTTGTGTGTTTTAAGGATAAACAGTGGCCAACACATTGGCCAACTGTCAACCGATATGTTATCCACTGTTGACCCTTATGACGTACAAGATGTGTTGATGACACATTGGTCAGGATTGGATTCTTTACCGTGACCTGAAATGTTGCAAAATGTATGGCTGTATGTCAAGTTAACAGTTGATAAAACTAACCATAATCTAAATTACTTTGTCGTTTTCTTTGACAACAAGTTTGTGGTTATCCAAGGTATTTTGAGAGAAGTAAATTTGTGGTACAAAAGGTGCACTTATAAGATAAGAATTTTTAGAATACCGTAATTTTTAATCGTAAATATTGTGCAGATGAAATGTTGTCACATGTATCATGAAAGCTGTACACAGGTTGATGGGTTTCAACAAAATGCTGACCCCCTTACTGACCCCCCATAAAATCAATGGCAAAATGAAAATTTAACAGAAACCAAAAAAGATCAACAGGACCAGTTCAAGTTTATTGATAAATTGAGTTTACCCAAAATTTCCAAGATGGTGGAAACGTTGCAGATTTCTGACTCTCTTCTCCTTTGACTGTAAGTTCAGGTTTCATTTGCAGAAAATCAAGCACAGAATAAGTTGGAATATCATCAGGTATGGTAGTCTTACCCATTAGAAAATTATGTGATGAAAGTTACAAAGAAATGCTAGTAAAGGAACATGCTCGTGGGCAACAGGCACACTATACACAAGTGATTAGGATGAAAAAAGTCACAATCAAATTAGTTAATAACTGACCCTTTACAACCACCCAATGAAAACTGTCACCACGCTCTGTAGAATCAAGATAAATAACGACTGATAATTTTTAAGCAAGGACGTAGTCGTTGCTTATTGCTGGCAAGCACCATTCTTTTGGATAAGTGACTTCGCCCTTTTTTCCACGATTTACCCCTCTGTGGAAGTGAAATGCACTCTGGGAGCTAGTAAATAAGATATAGACAACAAAAATTCGCCATCTTTGGTTTCAGGGAGTGAGAAACTTTTTCTTTGCGGCTGACCTTTGGAGTTTGCAGGATCCGTGGAGTGCCTTTATATTCAGCTTTTGAACAAAGATTTTAAGTGTGGATTGTGCTTTATCGAGTATGATAAATTTGCGGTCATGGACAAACTCAGAATAAGAACATATCGTCCATTTATACAACTGCAGATCAACGAGCAAGATGCACATGCAATAGGTCAAGGGTCCACATTAAATTTACATATTGGTGAGCATTGTTTAGGCCGGATCTTTGCCTGTCTTGAGTTGAACTGAATGAACACTGTCAGAGCACTGTATGAGCATTGTATAAGTACTGAAATATCTAACCTAAACTTATCTGTGGACTGAAATATTGGTGAAATTGAACTTGAATTGAAGAAGAGCATTGAAGAAGTTCACTGTAAAACCAGTTGAGATAGCAGAAACCAGCAGAGAACAGTGTAACTTGTGTATCGTTTTTACACTCCTTTGTTGATTCGACTAGCTAATGATGTGGAAATGAATCCTGGGCCTTGTTACCGTGTGGATTGTTCTAAAACTGTCATGGCTGACTATCATCAAGGTGACGTTTCACTGTTTGGAATGAGTCCCAGTAAACAATGTGTAGGAATGTGTTTCACTGCAGTTGTTTTCAATGATTATTATAATGCATCTTGGTGTAGAGATACACTGAATGAAACATTGATGCAAGGCAATGTTCTGTATTCTCACATTAGTAATTTAGCAGGGAGGACATTTTTTCTTTAACTGATGAGATGCTTGCGACATGTGCGACCCTGATGTCGCATAACTATGTCGTGGACATTTTAACAAAGAGACCAATAATCGAAGCAGGTTATATATTGCCTAATGGCTTTAAAAAACATTTTTTATTTTTCTTTTGTTGCAATGTCAATCAAATTAGATTTCACAACACAAGCACACCTCATGCACAGAACTCTTGCTTCAACATTTTGCCAATTGTCACAAAACGTTAGCAGTTGTAATTCGTCAGTATGGCCAACCACTTTAATCCACACGAATTTCAGCACTTTCAGTTTTCATAGCATAGGGGAAATGACTCACAGCCGATTTGTTTTCAGCAGCAAAACAGACATCCACCAATAGTGTCTTCGTTACCTCCGAGTCTAGAGCAGCCTTCTGTTTCACACAAAAAAAAACATTCTCAGAAGAGAAAACGTCTAAAAAGAAGTCTAGCCAAAGGAAGCTATGATGCTAAATTGACGATGAGAAAGTGCTTTTCAGCTTTGGGCCGACAGTATAATAATTATTATCAGAATGGTATCGTATATCTTTTATGCCGCAAATGTGTGACCCCAGTAACACTCTGGGGGTAAATGTCCCGACAAACTTGTGTGACGAAAACAAAAAAACTCCACAGTCGTGCCTTACTTTTGAGCATCTGTTTGTTTATTTTCCAATTTTATAGACAGAATTTGGCAGTTGAATGTCATCTCTTCTGCATGCATTGCATGCTGTTTATTTTTAAACATTGGGAATATATTGTGGGTTCCTTTTCAAAGAATGTTGATGCCTGTTTGTTCTTTATAGTTGTAGATGGCTGTGTTGTTCACAATTACAAGGCCATTATTTACACTGGGTTAAACTTTTTAAGAAAGTGTTGATTAATGTCCCTGCCCCTTACCACAAGAAGAACAGTACACGGGGTTGGGCCTCAAACGAGCAGTTTAATGTAATGTATATATTGGGACACAAAACAAACTGCCCAAAAAAGTGGCCCAATGAAAAACTAAGTGCTGGAGTGGTAAGGAGAGGCATATTGGAAAGGAATGTCCTGAGTCTGTGCGATACGAGGAGCAACCTTTAGGAAGAGACTTAAGGGAGAGCGAATGTATCTTTTATAACAATCGGAGGACCAGCGACCTAGCAGTTTGATCTCATAATCGTTCAGTCCTGCGATGGTAGCAGACGTTGCACCACCAATGCAAAAACTGTGTCTGCTGTAATGGTGAGGGTCTAGACCCACGAGTCGGAGCAGTGTTGAAAGGAAAGTGGTGAGATCTCTGCGGGCTAGTGGTAGTCCAGAGGAAAGCCCGAACAATGGGTCGCTGGGGGTGGCACGTGGACGAGCATGTTGAAGGCGTAGATTGATCTTTAAGGCGCAGACTGCACAAACAGTGTGGTGAGCATGACCAACATATAGGACCACTCCACGGTGTTGTTGATCAGTCTTCGATTTTCGCAGGTGTAGAGCTGCATATTCATCACCAGTTTGCGTGGTGTGAAGGTTGACATCCTGTAGGCGGAGTAAGGTCTCGATATCATAAGATGTTTTGCTGGTGATGGTAAATTCTCCCGCGCGTAGGAGCAGAAAGTGGGCGGTGGTCATGGCCGCCCAGTAAACTGTATCATATTCGGAGTGTGGGTCGATAAAATATTTTAGGCGACACAGAAGGTCAAAGGTTATAGGTAATTTCTGCTTGGCTGGACTGGAGTGTACGCGTTCAATTCCTCGCAAGGTTTGGTGTAGCTTAATAGTGTGAGTAAGAGGATTATGAATTCCGTGACTGATGTGTAACGCACGTACGCCGGCGAGGTACACTTTAATCGATTGTGGTTTTAAACGGTCAGCTAAGAAGGCCACAAACAAAGAGAGTGTTTCTTCGGATGTGGGAATGGCAGTGAAGCCATGTCTGTCGCAGAATGTGAGGTACTGGCGTTGCGCGGAACTGTATGTGCGATGGGTATTTTCAGCTAACCCTTTATGGAAGTAGTGGTCAGCCCTCATTTGAAGGCGGTCAAGTTCAGCGGAAGGACTGGCGTAGGCAGGAGGTCTGCGTCGGGCACCAACTTGTGAAAGCGTTGGACCTGTAATCGAGACAAGGCATCAGAAGCAGAATTTAGTATCCCAGGGATGTGCACAGCCTTCAATACAATGTTAAACTTGGCGCAGATGAAGAAAAGATAACGGACGAGGGACATAATGTGGCGACATTTGCTGGAACCGGAGGTCAGAATGTGCACGACTGATTGATTGTCACAATGAAACAAAAGACTTTGTGAGGTTAGGGAGGGGGCCCAGACTGTCATGGCCATGGTGATGGCATAAAGTTCTTTGTACGTTATGGAGCGACGACTGGGGATACCGACTTCATTAAAGGTTGCACAGAGCCAAGCGGTGCCAAATAAGGCTCCAAAGGACTCGGCACAGGCATCAGTAAACAGGTGTAGGCACGCATTGCTGAGCCACTGTTCATCATAGAACAAACTGCGACCATTCCAAGCAGAGAGAAATGACAGCCACCATTCGACGTCTTTGAAGAACCGCTTAGTAAGACGGATATGATGGCTCGGGTGGGATCCTTTGGACAAAAGTTCGATCATTCGACGAAGAAATGTTCTACCTGGTCTGCATACGGAGCAGATGAAGTTGAGTTTCCCAATGAGGGACTGGAGCTGTCTCTTCGTGCAGGAGGCTTTGGTTTGCCACATTCGAAGTAAGTTGAGAGTCTCGTCCAGACGGGTCTGTGAGATGCACGCCTCTTGAGCAATGCTATCAAGTTCGATACCCAGTAGTTCTAGGGTAGTGCGTGGCACAACAGTCTTGGCAGGATTTGAATTGAAGCCGAGATCTGCACAGGTACTGAGCATGAGATCTAAGTTGGTTTGGCAGAGGGGGTCTGGGGCAGGGGGGCCACAGGTCCAGAAGTCGTCCAGGTAGTTCCAAACGGGGCTGGCCCCACGGTCGCGCATGGTGAACGATAAGATATCCACGTACTTGAGGAAGAGCGCGGGCGAGCTGCGCAATCCGAAAGGTAAAAAAGGCATCGACAAAGTAAGCAGTGGTGAGTGTGCCATTAATGTCAATTTGCCATGTGGAGCCAAGGAGCTCCCAGTCTTCACGACGCACTAAAATGTGATGAAAGGCATCAGATAAATCAAGTTTACTCATTAATGCACCTTTTCCATGGAGTTTAAGTTGTGAAATCGCGCGGTCAAGCGTGTCGTAGGTACAGGAAAACAGTTCTTTGGGAATGCCATCGTTGACAGAGTGAGCGGCGGGCCATGATAGATCGTGAATTATGCGCCATTTTGTAGGCATCGAGCACTTTTTAGGAATAGCGCCCATTGGCGATCCGACAAAGTTAGCAAAGGGCGGTGTAAGAAAAGGACCAATCTTACGATTAAGACAAAGTTCGCATTCCAGCTCTCTCGCCACTGCCTGAGGGTTTGTTGATGCTGATAAATGGTTATCATAGATCTGACTGTAACGGTTTCCAGAGAAACCGATGTTTACTCCAGAACGAATGTCGTGTAATAAATCATTTGCAAGCGTTTGATCAGGGTAACGTGATAAGCAGTCCGTCCAGGTATCAAGATTGAAGGGTGAGTTAATGTCCGGTAACGTATTTACAATCGGCCAGAGAGTGCTCCCCCCGGCAAACCTTGCAAACGTGGGCGCGCTTGCACTCAGTTCCTTGTTGGCAAGAATTGCACTGAAACAAGTTGCAGCCTTCTTTGCCATTGCCTGTGAACCACTTGTCGTATTTCCAGGCGTAATTTTGCTGGCTTGCGTCTGGGCGCGGGCACGAGCTAATTTTCTTCGCGCCTTGATTTTCCTCCAACGCGGTTTTCACACGAAAAAGGCAATCACGCACCAAATGATTCGGGGATTTACAACGCTGACAAGAGACGCCTTCTCTCCTAACGGCAGACGAGTCGAGAATTGTTGTGTACAACGTCATATCAACGGTGTCGAAGCGTGCAGAGGTATTTAGAGTTTGGCTGAGACGAAATTGGACATCGTAATTGTAAACGGCGCTCCACACGAATTTCCTGTTCGCTTTTTGAATCACATCACGGTAGCGGGCGAGTTCCTTGTAACGAAGTGGTGAGACATCCATCACGAGCGCCTCATAAATGTTCCACGCCTCGAGCCACGAGTCGAACGATTCGATAGTTACGTTCTGGGTCGCGCTTGCTTTCCGATCGCCGGTTCCAGAGATAACATCGCCACATGTGTCGGGCTTAACTTTGAGGCGGGGAAGGAGATCGAGAAAATCAACATAAGCGCCAGCTTTTACGGCTTTAAGTACGGTACCTGCAATTGGTTGGCCAGAGTCACTTTGTGAGCCAGATGGAGGTTGCTGTGTCATCTGGATGGGGGAGTTGTTGTCTTTGTTGTCGGCGCGAGCGGACGGTTCGTGTGTTGAGGCACCACCCCCAATTTTATCCTTGGTTGTTGTTAGTTCGGTTACCGTGTCGTGTAGTGTTTGCTGCTCGAGCTGCAAGGCTTCCACTTGGCTCGACAAAGCTCGTATGGCTTGGAGCAAGGCGTCCTGCTTATCGCCAGAATCAGGAGTGAGTTGTTTCTCCTCTTCAACGGGCGACTCCTCCATGGTGCCGTCGCTATCAGGATCTCGTTCTTCGAGTCCTTCGCAGTGTTTTCCCATTGCTGCAAAATCGTGCTTATCTTTCAGTGTTCCGCAACCGGGGCATTTATTTTTGCGTTCGGATTTGCTTTTCAAAGACATTGCGTTGAAACGAACCGGTACAAGTCGAAGAGAGCAAACAGCTAAACGATCAAACTTAACAGCGATAAGCGAGTGTACAATGTGATATGATGCTAGCACGTGCCGGCTACATTAAACTATATTAACAATATTAACATTACTTAAATGAGATTGAGTTGCTTGAGAATCTGTGATCTTTTTGAAGACTTCCTGGCAAGAGACTGGAACAACAACTTCCGGTTGATGTTCACGTATCACATGTTCATGTTGCCCATGGTTAAATGTGAGTGTTCTTTTGCAAAAGTTTCTTCGTTACTTTCATCACTTAATTTTCTAATGGATGCGAATACCACTTTTGGTGATATTCCAACTTATTCTATGCTTGATTTTTGCCAAACAAAACCTACAAAATCAAGGGAGACGAGACGGAAATCAACGTTAATTTCGCGAATTTCGCGATTTAAAAAAAATCATGAAATTTAAGTGACGCGAAAATTGTGACTCACATTATGTCAATAATTAAAAAAGTGACTTTATTACCATTACATACGTTTGTAACAATCATTTTGAACTTTTCTGTGGTAATGTTTTGGTCCTCTTCATCACTACTGCTTTCCGTCTCCACTCCAGGGAGCACTTCTTTTGTACAATCCTCAAACTGTCCATTTACTGGCTCCTTGCAGTGCTGTTCCACTAGTTGCTTAAACCTTTCAATTGCTTCAACGTTCTTGGTAGATGCCACCATTCTTACTGTCGCCTTTGGAAAAGAAGTGCTACCACCTGTTGATCTGTATCAAGACATTTACGCAAACAATTAAACGGCATCAGTCGTGAAACTAAACGGCAATATTTTCTCTTTGGAGTCTGCAGAAAGGAATATTTAATGTACATGGATAATGGGGTCAATTGACCACTAAAAACGTGACTTGAATTCAAGCATGAGCTACAAACCATGCCTTGTAGACACTGTGAGAACATATTTCTTGTTACTGTTTACATAATCAGTTGCGTTTCTGTTTGTTTGGACATTGTTAATTCAGTTGTTTGATCAAATTAAGGGACATGTTAAATAACATTGACAAAGAAATAAAGTGTGTCTCACTCAAAAACACGAAATTAAAGTGAGTCAAAATGAAAAATTTTGGCAAAATCACGAAATTAACGTGTTGCAAAAATTTCATGTAATAAGGTAGTTAAAACTTTCAGTTATGCACATGTCACATTTATGTATAAACAACACTCCAAAAATATTTGTTGAAACAGTTTGAACAGAAGCTTAATTCAGATCCAACTCTTGTTAATGAAGAAATTATGAGCACTCTCTGAATCTGAAAAAGGTTGAAATCTTTCAGTTATATCTTTCTTTCCTGATATACTTCACTAGTCACCTACACAGGTTATTCTATAATCACAGTAAACATGCAGAAAATGAGACAAAAAGACAAACATAAAGAAAGCCATTGCAAGGAAGCTTGCTACAAGTGTGTATCACCTGGCACTGTTTGTATTGTCACTGTAATGTTAACTAGATAAGTGAGTATGAGACAGAACTGAACACAACAACAACACATTTAATCGAGCAACATGGCTGCAAGCAAATGGCATGTGGCAAGGGCCTCTGGGAAACAATGGCTTACATAACAGCCTACATCCCATCTCCCTTCTAAGCAATAAGCAGTCCTTCAAAAGTTCAGAGAGGAACTATCAGTTCAACCTATGAACTACTGTAGGTTTCTATCAACTACAATAGATAACTAAGTCTGCTTTAGAACAAAGTGGAAAAGCAAATAAACAGTCCAAAGTCAGCTATTCTCGTGAACATTCTGGGACTCTTATTTCTCTGCCACTTCGGGTACTTCTCCTTGGGCGAAAAAGTGGGGTAATGCACACTGGGCTGTCAGTCTTCTCATAGTGGGAGGGTTCTCCACAAGGTGTACTCTCCATTTCGCTGGGCATTTCAGGGAGGAGGTTTAGGTGGTGCCTGTTTCTCCTTAGCTGGCCATTTGGCATTGCGACTGTGTAGGACCAAGGAGTACCATCAGCTTAATCTATCACCTTCCCTTCAACCTTTTTGCTGGGTAGCCAGACAGGATCTCCTGGCAAGAGGTCTGGAAGGCTCTTAGCAGAGTGTCGTCTATCAAAATTCTTCTTCTGTTTGGCTTTTAGTGCAGAATCCTTCTCCCTGAACTGCTCTAAGTAAGGCCAGCTATTAATGAAAGTAGCCAAGGCCAAGGCACTGGAAACAATTAAACTGCTTGGCATGGATTGTAGTTTACTCAGTAAAAAACTTTTAGAAGAATCAGCTGGAGTTCTACTGTTGAAAAGAAACCAGGAAATAGTTACTGAGGAGAAAGAGTTGTTTCCTTCTGGTGATGCATGGTCCTGATGAAAACAACATTATTGATCAAGATGAACTTGAGAGTCTATCAGCTGAAGACACTTTAGCGACTGTTTTGCTCAATAATCGGGAACAAGCGACGAGAAGCAACCTTATTGACATCACTGCCTATATTGGCCAAGTAACTTCAGCATGTATAGCTAGTGCCATGGATAGCTGGTGCTAGTCTAGGCAGGCCAGTCCATCAATAGTTACAAATGTTTTATTATTATTATCATTATCATTATCATTATCATTATTATCATTATCATTATTATCATCGGGAGGCGCAGTGGCCTCATGGTTAGTGCGCTCGTCTCCGGATCGAGCGGTCCGGGTTCGAGCCCTGGCCGGGGACACTGTGTTGTGTTCTTGGGCAAGACACTTTACTCTCACAGTGCCTCTCTCCACCCAGGTGTATAAATGGGTACCAACGAACTTAATGCTGAGGGTAACCCTGCGATGGACTAGCATCCCATCCAGGGGGGAGTAGAAATACTCCTAGTTGCTTCATGCTACAGAAACCGGGATAAGCTCCGACCTGATGGGCCACTTGGCTCACATGCAGACTTTATTATTATCATCAATAAATAGAAGAATAGAAAGTTAAGAAAAAGTGAATAAAAATAAAAAGTAATAAAAAGAAAAAGTGCGAAGATAATGAGAAAAGAGGTGAGCAGTTATAAGATTTAATAGGTAATTTTATTTTTTACTACTGCTGCTGCCACTGCTAAACTGAAACCGGGCCCAGTAGAAGATATGACAGTAGAGGTTTCGAAACAACTGTTAAAAGATAAAGGAATTGCATTTAGCTCAAAAGCAAAAATGTCAGAACTTGTGAATCTTTTCAGCACTGCCAAAGCTTGTACACGCCATACCCACACTACAAGGTCAAGTGCAGATATGAACATGTACAAAGCAATGAAAGTGATGTTGCTTGCAAATGTACCCGTATGCCTTAATGTATCTGCTTGTGATGGTTCTTTGCCTAAGACAAATGTCTGCCGTGAGAAATCTACAACCACATAGGCAATTCCTGTGCTCATTAGTGTCATTTTCAGACTGGCTACTGTTCAGCTATTATTTTTGTTCATAAATAAAGTGAAAATTTGCAAATCTGTATTTGTGGTTACTGATCCATGTGTCTGGACATGCTGGTAGGTGTCTTACATTGTTTGGCCTTTAGCATAGGCGTAATTACGTAAACAGGAACGCCTGTTATAAAAGACAAGCACGTTGAACAGAGATAAAAGAATTAACAAAATATGAGTACAAAAAAGCAAGAAATTAAATTTCTCATCGATTACTCATCGACTATCATTCTGCCCTAATATTACAAATTTTGTGATATTAGCACGGAATTATAGTTGATGGGTAATTGATGGGTAATGGTTGAGTAATCAATAAGTTATCAATGAGTAATCAATAATATTAATGACTAATCAATATCATCCATGAGCAATCAATGACATCAGTGAGTGCGGTAATTGATAGGCCACAAAATTATTGGGCTACAATTACTCATCGATCATCACCAATAATCAATGAATAATCAGTGATTACCCATCAATTACTCATTGATTATTCCTTGATGTCATTGATCATGGATTAGATACCCCTGGAAAATAATGCTAAGGATGTTTGAACTCCTTTGT
Organism: Orbicella franksi; assembly: GCF_964199315.1. Taxonomy (NCBI): domain Eukaryota; kingdom Metazoa; phylum Cnidaria; class Anthozoa; order Scleractinia; family Merulinidae; genus Orbicella; species Orbicella franksi. The sequence continues at coordinate 21,973,370 of NC_138148.1, read as the reverse complement.
CTGGTAGTTTTCCCATCATCCGATCACAGGGTCCAACTTGCTTTTTCTGGGACAGAACATACTTTCTAATGACATGTTTAACTTCATGTCTTCCTTGGATAAGCCAAAATGCTTGTATTATAGTTGACAATATGATTTCAAGACCAGTATGCACTATGTAGCATCATCTTAGCAACTTCTGGGTGTCCATGTTGTAGAATTATTGGCTCTTTAGTTTCGTCATTTAATCTGCAAATTGCACCCCACCACCTACAGTATACCTGAATTACTTAAGCAGATCTCTCTTAATAGGGGTAAAGTTTCAGAAGGTAACTATTGTTGAGCACTGGATCTCCAACTCCAGCTGAATATCCTCTTGTAATCTATATAAAAACATCTTGTATCCACATATAGCATCTCAATCATCCTTACTGCACTTGGTCCTAAGCACATGGTCCTAAGCAGTTACTCTGATTAATTTCACCTTTGGGCCATATTCAGACATCAGTAATGGCTTTGCTGTAACAGATGTGTAAACATGGGTAGTTCTTCTCTCCTCTTTGCAAGCCTCTAGTAGCGAGGGGCACATCTTCATGTGGTCACTCTCAAGCATGTTAAGGCATGGCTCACTGCCTAATTTGCCTCAGACTTGGCTACAGTATTAAACACAATGACCTTGACATATTTTTAGCGTTACGTACAAGATATTTTGGCCACACGACCTGTTATCTCTGTTTAATTGGATTAAAAAAATTCAACAGGGTGGTGAAGTTGTGAAGTGGGTGGTGAAATGTTACTGTTATAACATGGTTGTCTTTTTTATGATCCTGGCCAGAATGGTTGACAAGGATTGTCAAAAGCTGCTCGCATGACATAATTTGCCTCTCAGTATCTTGTGAGTAGAATTATGTAATTCAGTACAGTAATGAATTCTTTGGTTAGAGACAAGGAATGACCTTACTTGACATTGAGCTCAAGTTAATCATTCTCACCCCATGCAAAGGTCTTTTTTGCCAAATTGATGATATCATTAGACATGTGACCACAATAATTATGTCGTTGGGACAAAGGACAGCATTTTTTCTACATCAAAAAGGATCGAACTTCACAGGAAGTTTAAATCAATGGAAAAGTCATGCCTATGGCGACTGTATCTCTGAAAGTCAATTGGCTATAAATGGCTTCTGGCAAGAACTGTCCCCTGATACAGTGGAGTGTCACCATTCTATCTGTCCAAGTTGAATGCTGCATCCATCATCTCTGACATTTCATGTTCAGGAAGTTTTATATCTTGCACATTGTTACTCTTCAGCTATGGATGATCTTCCTTCCATGGCAATTGAACTTCCTAATTCTCATCAACAAAGCCTATTCCATCATTTAAGTCAGTGACTGCATACTCTTCGTGTGATATAGTTGCATTTGCTGTCTCAGTGTGGTTTTAAAAGCTGTCTACAAATCAAGTCAGTGAGATTGCTCAGCTGCCAGTGACTTGCAGGTTTTTCCTTTAACAACTTAATATTTGGATTGGTGAATTGTAAAAAATGTCTGTTGTTGGTTATCTTGTTCTCTTGGACTAGGTTCTACCTATGATTAACTGGTTCTCAGTTCCACTCAGGAGACTTCAGTGTCTTGTGATTTGCTTTGCAAACCTACTACCTGGATTTGCTGGCAGTCTTGCCTTACTAAACAGATTGGAAGCAGATGACAAGATTTTGGTCACTTGTTTGATTGAATGGTTGTTTCCTTATATCATATCCAGCCTTAACACATCTTTGACCACAGAGGCTGGGATTTACATCTTGGTTTCTCTCACCTGCTTCTTGGCAATTAAAGAACTTGTATTAAAACAAATAAGATCAGTTTCATCCTCTGTCTGTAAGCTCTAACTCCCACTTCTCTAGCAATTTTGATGGCAACTTGGTCTCAAACAGTGGTAACAAAAGACATCCATGGCTTACTAATTTCTCTCTAAGAGCTTTTAAAGCTCCAGTTCTGTTCTTCAAGGTATCATGGAGGTTGCAAAGGGATGAAGCACTTTCACAAGACTTGGCATCCATCTTGATTTCATGAGGGAGCAGATTACAATACATTTTCATCCTTATCTATGCTTAAGGTAAGAGATTGTTTCACCTGGTAATGTAACTGAATCAGACCTCTCAGGTAAAGTAGCCTACTCAAGCCATCTAAAATACTACTGGTTGGTGAAATGTAACCAGAACACTCTAAAACTGAGCTATAGCTGCATGGGCAATGTCAAGACCGTAATCTCTAACCACAACAAGGCGGAGCTTAACAACGAATTAAACTCATCTGATGAAATGGATTGTAATTACCGTAACAAGAATTCTTGCCCGCTAGACAGAAATTGCAATGTGAGGAACAGTATTTACCAAGCAGATGTCACCACCCCAGAATCAAAAGAAACATACATCGGTCTTTGCAACACAACTTTCAAAGAACGGTATAGAAACCACACATGCACTTTCAGAAATAAATGGTACCGAAATTTAACTGAACTAAGCAAGCACATATGGAATGTGAAGTACCATAAAATAAATTACAAAATCAAATGGAGAAAAGTGAAACAAGCGAAATCGTACTCAAACATCAACAAAAAAATGTAACCTGTGTTTATGGGAAAAGTTTTTCATCATTTGTAAACCAGAAATGTCAACACTTGATCATAGAAACAATCTGACTTCAACCTGTAGACACTCTAAGAAATTTCTGTTAAATACTGTGATTGCTTAATTGTATTTTATATGCAAGACTGTTACACCTCCATCATACAATAACATTTCAATATGACACGTTGTGAAGCTTTGTTCCCTATTTTTAAATGTGTATGTCTGAGATTTTAACTGTTTTTTGTGGCAGTTGTCTGGTGGTTGCTTTGCAAGAAGCATGAAACTTGAAGTAGTGAATAAATGTGTTGGAATTAGTCTGAATCCACATATCTATCTATTTACAGCTCTGGTTTTCCATTGAGCACTTTTATAGCAGATGAAGTCTACAGTTTATCCGCTGGGAATGATAATTACATAAATACATACACGCACGCATATATACACGCATACATACATACATACATACTTTATTTGATGAAGCAGGTCAAATTAAGGCAGCCAAAGGGCTGATGTGGACCTTTCTAAAATAAATAGCATTTAAGCTAAAAATACAAACATGAAGGAGCAAGAGGATAAAATGCATAATCCTACACAGGTTAATTAACTACAGACACATAAATAACAGTTCAAATACTTTATTGTTTGCCAGAAAAAGCAAGGCCTAATAAAGGAGGGAGCAGAGGACCTGAGTCCTAGAACTGTCCCCCTCATTATGTTGAATTTTTTTTATGTGAGACTACCTAGAGGTTATTCTTTTTGAAAAAGTTCACATGTGGAATGACTCAAAGATTCATAAAATGAATACTTTGTTCATAAACATCAGATGGATCCTTTACAAAGTAAGAAATGGGCAGCCAGTTGGATTTAGTGAGGCATGTGTTATCTGCTAACAATGATTGAAGGTTGTTTATAATACGAACTGCCCTTGCATGTATGGAATCACATGATATCATACAATGTAAAATTTTAAATCTGAACACATACCCCTTTGAATATGTAACCTGTTGGTAGTAAACATGTATCGTAGGTAAACAAAAGTAATGACTGTTCTTAATTCTTTTCTATTTTTGCAGCTCATTGGATGAACAGAGACAAAACCAAATTCATGGTACCTTAAATCATGTAAGTGTACAAATAGCAGAAGCACTATTAATGGAGTTAATTTTCTGGCCAGGTTCTCTTGCAGGTAGCATATAAACTACTGCTTTTTTGTTTACACGGCGTGTCTAAAATACTGGTAGCTGGTAACTGGTCACTGCTGAGTCACTGGTCACTGGTCACTGGTCACAGGAATTTGGTTGGGTAGGACCAAAACGTATTATTTCCAATCAATGTATCTAAAACCACTTAGAAGATATTTTCACATTAACCAGACTATGACCCATGACATTTGACCTTTGGACGTTACTCATCCGACAAGCAGATATCCTCCAAATGAGAACACAGCTGGTAAAAACGAACCTAAGATAACTAAAAACGATTATGTAGTTATCATTATATCTTATTGAGGCAAATAAATTATTCCATATAATAGAATCAGAAGTTGATAAAAGTCAGCCTGTAATTCTATACTGGTTATAAAAAATTGATTAATCTGAAACGTGATCTATTGATTTTGAAATAACTTTAACATTAACATTAACAAACAAGTAAAACTAATCACAGTGACGTTTTAAGTGAATTGGCTGAACGGAAAACATCACAAGTCTACCCACTAGCAATAGTGCCATAACGTCTAAAAGAATGGTGACCCCTATACTCGACATGATCACATGCATTAGTCCAACACACAATTTGCAAGATATTACTCCTAGCATTTGTATGAAAACCTCATGCATGTAATGTAAGTAGTAATTTTAGCGGTGATAACAATCGGGTGACAGGCTTACACAACTCCTATCCACGTGTAATAGCCGCTTTGAGAGTTTTGCTTGAACTAGTATATCTTTGAGGATCTGCCCCTCTTGTATGGTACAATAGGGAGATCTTTGAATATTTCGCTAAGCAATAATCCTGTTTCTAGGAGGACATTTCACCAGAGTAGAGCCATTAGAGGTCATAGGTCTGTGTGGTTTCTGCTGTTATCCGCATGTAATTTGTAGAGTTTGACACCTCTGTTTTTTGCCACGTGCTAGTTTTTTTGGCTCATTTGTATTGCAAGATATGTTTTAAGCTCTCTAAATATTAGCTCTGGAGTGACCAAGTTTGAAATATTCCGTGACCATGTTGGTTACTTGTATTTTGTATTATTACGCCGGGCCCGGCTGTTTGATTTACTGTTGCAAGTTATGGTACTTGTTATCATGGGTGTAATATTTATCTTTGTCCCGGTTCGCCAGAGATAGCTGTAGCTTTTGTTGTTGAAAGCTATGAGTCGTTCTTATTTTTCTTGCATCAATTTCATTGAGCTTTTTGTCCTTCCAGTTTGTACATTCTGGAACTGCAAATGTAGATGTCACGTGCGAGTCTGTAGACTGTTTTGCGTGTCGTTTATGATATTGTGTGGTTTTTGTTGTGTATTCGCAAATACGGAGGACAAATAAAAGACTAAACCAAGATGGCGGAACACTCTTTATTCAACTGAACGCGAGGACCTCGTGGGAGGCCAAATATGGAAAACAGATCACGTGACAAACAGGGAGCCCAAGCGGGAAAACCTAACAATTTCCTCCCCTTTTAAGACTAAACAATGTTAACAAACAAAACAAAACAAAAATAAAACAAAGTTCAAGAACAAATAACAAAGTCTCTCAGGTAAAATGCCGGTACTGTAAAAAAAGTCACAACAGTACAGTTCTCCTTAGTCACAAACATAGTCTTTCAATCTGGTGGGTGCTTTGACAACTCGACCGCTGCGGGTAGCAATCAACTCAGGTTCTGGAATTGGTCGCTGACTTTCAGGCTCAGGGGGGTGACCCTCTAGTGGGCATCACGGCCAGGGGCGGCACATCCTTCCACTCGGACCCCACAACAGCAGGCACTCCATGCTCCACCTCCTCAGGAACAGCACCATCATTCACCACTTCCGTTGCAGATGGACAGATGTTGCTATCTCGTAGCTGCTCGACATGGCGCTTCCAGGTTTGGTCATTTACCTTGACTGTGTACAAGACTGGACCCGTTTGCCCAATGACTGTGCCCCGCACCCATTTTGGACCTCTACGGTAGTTGCGGACCCAAACATTCTGGCTGTGGTCAAAACTCTTCAAGGTGCTGTTGTTTGGCTGGAGCAACTTTTTGTTGACCTCTCTTTGAATGTCAGGCTTAATTAGGTCCAACCTTGTCTTGACATTTCGGCCTAACAGGAGTTGTGCAGGGCTAAGATCAGTGGTTGCATGTGGAGCTGATCGATATGCTAACAGGAACCTGTCAAGCTTGTGTTGCAGGGTTCTTCCAGACTTGTCCGCTTTCATGGCTTTCTTGAAACTCTGTACCAGTCTTTCTGCCTGACCATTGGTCGAGGGGTGGTAAGGTGCACCAGTGGCATGTTTAATACCATTTGCATTAACAAACTTCCTGAAAGTTTCTGATGTGAACTGGGGCCCGTTGTCAGACACGATCTGATCGGGAAGTCCCATGCGGGCAAACAGGGAACACAGTGCACTCACGGTCTCCTCAGCAGTGGTGTTCTCCAGCACGAAAATCTCAGGCCACTTGCTGTGTGCATCAATCACAACCATCAGCATCTTCCCCTGAAATGGCCCAGCAAAATCAACATGCAGTCTTTGCCAGGGAAGGGCAGGGTACTCCCACCGATGCAGGGGTGCACGAGCTGGATTATTTGCTGTCTCCTGACATCCTTCGCAATTTCGGACTGCTCCTTCGATGTCCTTGTCAATGTTTGGCCACCAAACGTAACCTCAGGACAGACCTTTCATCTTGACCATACTGATGTGACCCTCATGTAGGGTTTCCAAAACTCTCTCTCTCAGTTTGGTTGGGACAACTACTCTACTACCCCACATCAGAACCCCATGATGGATCGTGATTTCACTCGCACAATGAGCATAAGGGATTAGCTCTGGGTGGACTTCTACTTCTTGCCATCCCCACTGCATGAGCTCTAGGACACTGGAAAGTACTGGGTCTCTCCGAGTCTGCATTCTCAGCTCTTGTTCGGTGACCGGTAAGGCCTCGACCACAGTCGTATGGAACATTTCCACTTCATCTGGCTTGTCAACAGGTGCCCGTGGTTGTGGAAGGCGGGATAGACCATCACAATTGGCATGCTGTTTGGTCCCTCGGAACTCAATGCTGTATGCAAAAGCGCCTAGGAAGAGACACCAACGCTGTATCCTTGCTGCTGCGGTAACTGGCACGGCCTTCCCAGGATCCATTATGTACTTCAAGGGCTGATGGTCTGTAACCAGGGTAAAATGACGACCCTCTAAGTAGGTTTGAAACTTCATCACACCCCAGACTAGGGATAAGGCCTCTTTCTCGATTTGCGAGTACTTCTTCTCTGTTTCTGACAGAGAACGGGATGCATAGGCAATGGGCGGCTCCTCACACTCTGGAGTACGGTGCGACAAGACAGCGCCAAGACCATAAGAGGAGCTATCTGTGGCCAGAACTAGTAGCAAGTCAGGGTCATAGTGCATGAGAACCTTGTCTTGTAGAAGCATCTCTTTCACCACTCTGAAGCTAGCTTCTTCCTCAGCTCCCCAAGACCACTTCACCTCTTCCTGTAACAGCCGATGCAGCGGAGCCAGATGGGTAGCCAAGTCTGGTAAGAACCTGGCATAATACTGGACCATGCCTAGGAAAGCGTGCAGTTGTGAGACATCCTGCGGTGTTGGCATCTCGGTGATGGCCTTGACTTTCTTGGGAGACTGGTGCAGTCCTTCAGCAGAGATGACATGTCCCAGATACTCCACAAAGCTTCTGAGGAATTTGCACTTTTCTCGGTTTGCCTTCAAGCCATACTCTTCCAGCCTCTTCAACACTGCAACCAGCCGCTCAAGGTGTTCCTCCATGGTACTGCCAGTCACAATGATATCGTCCAGGTAGCAGAAAACCCCTGGTAAGCCCTGTAAGACATGGTCCATGGCCCACTGCCAAATGGCTGGTGCTGAAGCCACACCATAAGGTAAACGTTGGTACTGGTACAAACCGTGGGTTGTGTTGATGGTAAGGAATGGCCTGGATTGCTCCTCGACCTCCATTTGCAGGCAGGCATGACACAGGTCAATAACGCTGAACAATGTACCCCCACCAAGGCTGGCATAAATATCATCAATGCGTGGAAGAGGGTGTTCGTCCACATCCAACTGTGGATTGATTGTCACTTTGAAGTCACTGCACACCCTAACACTACCATCCTTCTTCACAGGGGTCACAATTGGAGCAGCCCACTCACTAGTGGTCACCTTTTTAATAACCCCTTCAGCCTCTAGCTCTCTCAACGCCTCCTCCACTGCTGGCTTACGAGCTAACGCTACCGGGTGGGCTTTCCAGAATCGCGGTCGAGCACTCTCTTTTAGCTGGACCCGCGCTTGAATTTTCTTCATCCTGCCTAGACCGTCCGAGAAAACACTTGTATGTTTGTTCAAAACTTCTTCCAGGGCTGGATTGGTGTCTCATGTTTCTAACTGAAGTAAAGGCCAATCTAATTGAATGGACTCCAGCCATTCTCTGCCAAACAGGGTGGGTCCCTCGTTCTTCATCACGTAAATTGGAAGTTCTTTAGATTGCCCTTTGTACTGCACAGTCACATAGTAAAACCCCATAGGTTTTACTGACTCACCCATGTACGTACGCAACTTCAAAGGGGTGTCCTTTAACGGAACATGACGCAGGTACTCCTTATACACCCCCTCACTCACAACTGACACAGCAGAACCTGTATCCAGCTCCATGATCACAGGTCGACCTACGAGGTAGACTTCAAGAGAAATGGGCTTTCTATTCTTACTGTCAGAAACATGGTAAAGTTCCCCATATTCCCCATCGCTTTCTTCTGAATCAGCACCCTCCATAACATTTACTCCAGCGACAGTAACTTGTTGAGTGGCTTGTTTCTTCTTACATGCTCACTGTGTGTGTCCAATTATGCCACAGTGAAAGCAGCGTTCCTTAATGAAGGGGCACTTTTGCGAGTTGTGTGACCCTGTACAATGGTAGCAAGGTTTAGGTGGCTTGGTGTCCTTACCCCGGGAAACCTGTGTCTTTTGTGGCAACTTGGGTGGAGCCTGTCCCTCCCTAGGTTGCGCAGTGTCAAGTTTATTGACTGGAGTGTCTGGCCCTTGTTCTCCCTGAAGCACTTGAACATCTTTATTAGCTTGCTCTATAGCTAGGCACTTTTGAACCGCAAGTTCAAAAGTAAGGTCCGCAAGTTTTACTTTCAACAAGTCAGTAATCATCTTCGGGTCGCAAATACCCGAGACTAACTGGTCACAGAGACGCTCAGTTCGCACAGCTTCTCCAAACTTGCATTCCGTGGCCAAGTGCTTCAAAGTGGCTACATAATGACTAACTGACTCACCAGAATTCCTGGCTCAGTTATCGAACTCATACCTCGCGACCAGTGCTGACCTTTCGGGTTTAAGTTGCTTCTTCATTCGTTCCACGATGACATCGTATGTAATGGCTTCATCCTTCAGCTGCGTGGGAGCCACCAAATCCTTCGCCAATTGATAAGTTTCCACAGGAAGGTTTGTCAAAAGAACAGCCTTCTTTGTCTTGGCATCCCCAACGCCATTTGCGAGGAAGTAAAAATCCAGCTGTTCGGTGTAGGACTCCCAATCTGTCCCCACAACGTACTTCGTCACTTTGCCAATGGTTTGACTTGTGTTCGGTGCTTCATCCGGCATTTTCTGTCGTGTCGTTAAACTTCTCACGTGAATTTCGCGAGCCCACTTCCGTTTACCGCTTGTGCTTGTTTAGCTGGATCCCATCCTCGTTGCCAGTTGTTGTGTATTTGCAAATACGGAGGACAAATAAAAGAGTAAACCAAGATGGCGGAACACTCTTTATTCAACTGAACGCGAGGACCTCATGGGAGGCCAAATATGGAAAACAGATCACGTGACAAACAGGGAGCCCAACCGGGAAAACCTAACGGTTTTGTTCAGGCAAAAACCTCTGAATTTAGGAGTTCTTCCTATGATTGTTTATCCAGCTCCACATTGTGGTTGTCATTGCTTTTATTTGCGGTTTTTTTAGGTTTTATTGAGACTGTTAATAGTCCCTCTTATTACGAGGCTCGTAGCCTTGTAGATCAGGCAATATCGTGGTTTCGTTCCTTCTGGATCTCATCAGTTGCCGATAACAGGGAGCGGTAGAGACCAATGCTCGGTAACACTCCGCACCTGGCATATTTTTTGGTATTATATACTCGTTCGGCGGATTGAGAATTCTTGATCGTGATTGGTAGTTTTGCCACCAGCGAATGGTGAGCATAAAGTCTTCGATCCTATTGGACTCACATGCTGTGATTGAATTAAGTTTCTACTCGTACGTGATAGGATGGGGCCTGCCTGGTAAAAATCAACAGTGATATTAATTAAATATAGCAAAATCTACAGTAAAAAAAAACATGTGTGTGGACAAATAATCTTTTTTATAAGTGTACTAAGGTACACTTAGTTTACTGCATTGGTAGTAAAGGAACTTTCACGGTATCAAATCTATCAGACACCAGTCACCAGTTACCAGCTACCAGTATTTTAGACACACTGTTGTTTATATCATGTTGAGCATCTGGAAAAAGGATGTGTACACTATATAGACATGTGTACACCTATAGCTATAGTTTGACTTGTTTTCTACAGCATCCAGCTTGTTAACCTTGCAACCATAGGTCAAGCACAGTTATTGCTTTGCTCGTTTTTTTGATGTGTGTGACCAGAGCCAGGCTCCCACTCAGCCAACTTCTCTAAAAAAAACCTTGCAGCATTGATGTTTCATGCAGTAGCCATTGTGCACATATGAACAGAAAGAACCAGGTCTTTTTGTGGTGATAGCTGCAAAGATTTACAAAGGATTCCTACTGTACAATGTAAACATGAGGATATTTTTACAATAACTGGACATCTGAATATTCAAATGCAGAAATGTGCATTTGTTTACAGAGTGAAATAATGTTTTTGGTGCCTGATAAAAGCATTTTGAGAGTTGTCATGGAAGTGAAATATTTGCCATTGTTTAAACGATATGTTTGTTAAAGGAATGCTTGACGAAATTGGCAACATGATGTTATTTTTGAGGATTCCAACAATAGATAATTTTTCAGGATTGCTACATTGTACAGTCATCACAAAGTAGAAATCACAATGAGCTAATTTAAGAGTAACCCCTTATCCAAATAGAAAAATAGATATAAATTACAAAAATTAGTAGTTAATGTTATGTATAATATAATCAATATCTCACTGTATGTATCAACATGGGCCAGATCAGGGCAGATGGAATTGCATTCCATTCTGATACAGGAAGTGTAATGGCTGAATTCTGTTTACTTTACACTGAGAGCACTTGTGACTTTATCTGGGAAAAAGTACACTAATGCATATCCATTAAACGGATGAAACCATTTATTATCCGTCAAAACACTTAGTAAAAACGGTTTTAAGAGTTAGCCAAACTGTGTATGCTGATATGAAACCGTTTAAACGTTTGACTACACCATTAAGAAATTTTTCCAATTGTTAAACAGCAAGGTTTAACAAAATTTTACCATCTGTTACACAGCAAGCCTTAGCTGTTGTGAAAAATTTGCCATCCATTTAAATGGCAAACTCTCTCTGTTAGGGAACTTTAAGCATCTGTTAAAATGACAGGCCGGATCCATTTGGAAAATTTTTCCATTGGTTAAAACAGCTTGCTCTAGCCATTGAAAATCTTAGCATCCGTTGAAATAGTGCAACTCCGTAAAGGTAAGGTTAAGAAACGTTTGGAAACATAAGCTCATCATATCCCTTTATTATCATTCATTTGTTCATTCATTCACTGTCCATTGAAGTGGTGGATTATCAGACTGTTCAGGCAAACTGAGTCCATTATTGACTACAAACACTTAGTAGAGAAAACTGTGTACTCACATCCTATCCATGGCTGTCAGCTAAGAAAACTTCAGTGGAGGTATGCATGCGGTGGCCATGGCCACATAAAGTGAAAACAATCTAAGCTTGCAGAATTTTGAATTCATCTTTGTACCTAAATGACTGAAAATAAATCGAAGGCTCTTTGAGCCAACTCATTCATGTGAATGGAGGGATGACATTGAGTTACATGTATTTGCACTTGATGGTTTGGTTCAGTTTTGCTTACTTTTAGGGAAATGTGTGAATGTGTCATGTATGTGTGCCTATGAGTTTCATATAAGTAAGCTGTGTGCATGGATTCTTGTGGTGTTATGCAATTATTTTTGCCTAACCCCATACAGTCATCGGTCGTCTTGAAGGTTTAAAGATTTTGTGGAACCTGAGAATCTCTCCCGCAGTGAGAGTTAATAGTCGATGAAGATAGTGAAAACTCTAGACGTAATCGGATTGTTGCATTTACAAAGCAGCAGACAAGATGATATTTGAAATGTAAGCTGCCTTTGCTTCTAGTCAAGTCCTGTATAAGTGGCTCAAACAGACCCAGGAACACAGGTAAATAGCAGTGCATTTATTTTACATAAATGTAAATGCTTGTTATTGTTGATACAGTGTTTAAGTCCCCTGTGCTTTGGGCAAGCGAGAAGATTTTCATGATCGCAAATTGAATGGGAGCTTTAAAATTGCCTGCAGGCCAAAATATAAGCTTGTTCTTTGGTGTTTAAAGAGGTCATGCATTGAATAAAATCCCAACTTGCAGTATTGCTGTGATCTCAAACCCTTGATCTCAAACCATAGTATGTCTTTCACGCTACAGTGTTTGGTGAAATAAAGTTATATGCAGTACTGTGGTTTCTTGTTTGACCTTTCTTAGACCTAAATAAATATTTAGCATTCAAACTCCATTAATCTGTGCTAGCAAGTTTATGACAAGCATGTACCATTGTTTCTAACAAAATACAGACCAACACTGTCTAGTTAATCTTCATTATGCTTCAGCTGTCAATCTGAAGCTGTTTTCATTAATACAAAACTTGACAAGTAGCTTTACCTGTGCCACGATGCACCCAGAGCTGGACCAAATTTATTACTCACTGTGTAGCTGATTTACAGGCATCCGCAGGATCTGCAACATGTACACAATGAAAACTGTTGTGATGTGTTTATTTCCTGAAAAACACCTGAAAAACGCCTGAAAAACACTGCCAGAGGCAATAGAAAGTTGACCAAGGTAAAAGTGCGATTTACCCTGTGATCAGGCATGGTTTAGGTCAGTAACCAAGGTTGAAATGACATATATTCACTTGTTGGTTCATGATATCTCGCATCCTGTGGTGTCCAGATTGCATCAATCTCATTCGGTCAGGTTTTCAACGTTTGTTTTCATGGCAAAAAAGCAAGCCAAATCCAGACCAGCTACTCGGACAATTTATTACAACATACGTCTAGATAGTCTGAAGTTCTCTTTCCACCATTTTTTGAGGAAATTTCTGTGCAAAAGGGATTCGAACCAGATTTGGTTAGTAAAGTCATTAAAAGTACTTCCTTTCTCAGCCATTTCTGAAAGTTGCGTGGTTTTGGAATTTGAATTGCCTGGTTAGCAGGTTAAATGAATGAAAACAGAAGTCACATTTAACTAGAGAATGTTGGTCTGTAAACAAACATCTTGAAAGAATGTTCAGCTAGTTATTTTAAGGTTGAAAGTGATAGATGGAAATTTTATCTTGAAATTTTTTTTCATAGATATTTCATATACATTTGACATTTTTCACATTTAAATGTTCACAACAGCTGTGCCCTTTTTTGGAATGGTAAGTGCAATAAAAATGTCAAATTTGCAGTTTGCTTGCACAAATAAAAAAAGATTAAACTAGTAATTTAAAAAAGTGTAAGAGCAGTTTTTTGTAGAAAGAAAAGTGAACTGATTTCATTACTGATCAAGACAACTTATTACAGACAAATTGTTTGCTTCCCTTGCAGTATCACAATTTCTTTGAATCCCTGGTTAGAGTTTCTTATCAAAAGTGCACTAGGCATTAGTATATAAGTTGGTGGGCCAGTGATGCATAAAGGGATTGTGCTATATTGCTGCTTGCAACAGTGTCCAGCAGTATAAAAATCATACTCAGTGTGTCCTACCCCTGAGTTTTTTTCTGGAATAACCCAATGTAACCAGCATCTTATTCTCCTTCTTGTTCATTATCCAGTTGTCGGCTCCATACAGCAAAGCAGACTTCACATTTGAATTGTACAGGTTGATTTTGGTCCTAGTACTGAATGTTTTCCAGGAAAACACTGGTTTTAAGAGTTAATTTCTCTAATTAGCAAACATAGGATGGCACACCTCAACAGTCACCAAAATGGCCCATTGCAAAGGCTGGAAATTAGAAATCTAAACTTAATTTGCATATGCGTGTAAAGGAAAACCAGCATTAATCAATTTTTTTTTGAAAGACAACATATTCAGATGTCCAAAACAGGTTAGAACTTGACTTGAGTGCCAATTGAGAATAAACACAATTTTGAAAAAATATCCTTTTCAGTTACTAGGTCAAATTTGTAAACAAAATTCAGAGATATTTTTCAACACATACGATAGCTCCTAATTCGTTGAAACTTCGCCTTTGGAACACTTTTATGTTGTTGTAAAACATCTTTTACAATCAGCTTGGGTTATTCTTCTAGTGTTTTTTTAGGCCAGACTGAAAACCCCAATTTTACCTAAAACATCACAAAATGTAAACAGTGGAATGCTGCATGTTGTTCTGAGAGAAAGCTGGTATAGGCATTCAAAGTGCTTGTATTATTAGTTCTTTGTACTGATAAACAAATTGCTTCTTTGTACTTGTAATATATAGGGGTAAAACAATTCAATCTCAACACTTAAGTGACTTTATTTATTGTGAGGAAGTTTTCTCACTTTGAATTCCAGACATTTGTTACAATATGTCACGGCCTTCCAATGATTAATTTAAGATTGCAGGTCCCTAAAAGAGATATTTCCTGAATTAAAGCTTAAAACAGGTGTGTTTTATGAAACCTATCAGGCACTGAGGAAATTATCGGGAAAAACCCAAACTGTGTGAAGTATCAGTAGGGAATTGTATCATTATATATTTGGTGACCGATCTAAATTCCACTGAATTGGGTCTTGTTTAATTCAATCATAGTATTTTTTTCTTAAACAGGGAAATACCAACCATGCATGAAGTTTAGGTTTGGTTGCAAAAATTGATTTCAAGTTAAATTTGGTAAAAAACAGTCCTTAATGTGAACATGTTGTTATCATTTTTGCAACAAAAAAGGTTACCATAGCAACATTATGACCTGCTAAAATAGAACAGCAGGCCCCTTAATTACAGCTTTAGGGTCATAATTCAAAAACAGCAGTGAAAACTTTTTATGTTATCAAATTTTGATAATCATGCTTATTATACATTAAACTCACTATCTCTTATCTGATTGGCCAAAAGCATACAGTGAATTTCGAAATCAGTGCCTGTGACGTCATCTAGCTACAGATTATACAATAATCATGTGAAGGACACTTAAGGTCACTGGTAATTATGGCATGTGTGACCATGGTGCATGATTTCTAACGGTAATCATGTCAAGTTCACACCCTTTGTGTTACTTGCTGTCAGTGAAAAAGCAAAAACATGAAGTAGTATACTGGGAGGCATTCCAATACCATTTTGCAGAGGGAGCCTTATTTAACCTTATCGCAGCCCCCAGTATCAAGTCCAGCCCTCACAGGCTCGGGCTGGACTTGATACTGGGGGCTGCGATAAGGTTAAATAAGGCTCCCTCTGCGAAATAGTATTTGAATGCCTCCCAGTATACTACTCACAAGAGAGGCACCCCCGTGCAGCGCCCCGCCATGCGAGGTGGCCACGGCCACAACAAAGGAGTGTGCCATATTAGAAACGCGCGAGCCAGGGGTGTTATACCACCAGAGCGGGGATGCAACGAGCGCCAAACAAGTGCGGGTGGCTGAAGCGGGGCCGGAAAGAAAGCTGCGGAAAGCGCTGTTACGGGGCGTATTGCGGGCAGCACAACTACCAGCTGAAGAAAGGAATGAAAAAGCCAGAGCCATGCAGAGAATGCGGAGTCGGACTGCTGTGCGACTACCGTCTTTGCAAGCGCTGCGGCGGGGGCGCGCTAAAACAGCGGCTTTACCGCAAACAAGAAAAAGCGCAAAAAGCTTTTCAGCTTGTTTTGCTCGAGCTGCAAGAAAGAAACAGACCAGTTAGAGAAATGTAACGGGTGTTATATTCCAAGGAACGATGTCTTCCAGCATTCAAGAAAGACTGGAAGAAGAACTCGCAAAAATAGACCCGGCGGTATTGCGTTATTTCGACGAGCTTCTTGCAGAAAGCGTGCCAGCAGCAAGAAAGGTTGTCCAGAACGTACTGGATGAACCGATTTCTGAAGAAACGCAGGCACGTCTGCAAAAGCCGCTTGTTCCGAAACCTTACGAGCCAAGAGCCCCTCCACGCCAAAGAAGGCAAAGAAGAGCGCAAGCGCTTCTGAGGGAGTACGACCCCTTCCCTGTGCGGAGAGTTCGAACAGCAGCAGATTACCAGAGAGAGATTCTGGATCTGTTCGATGACGCAGAGAAAGAGGGGGAAGAAGAGACAACAGGCAGGCGTTTCATAAGATTGCGCTTCATCAGGCATCTTGGGAGAAACCTCACGCGAGAGTTTATGGCGAAGATACGTGAAAGAGTAAGCACGTCATTCTATCTTTGGCACATTTTCGGGTACCAGTTGCAGAACATTGAGGACGGAACGGTAATCGTGTACTATTCAAACCCCAAGGGCTCACAGTGGTATAACAAACTAGAAGATGCGGAAAAATGGCGCAACACCCGGGAAGAAGAGCGTCTCAACAACGAAAGAGTTGAAAGGCCAAACACAAAGTGGGCTTTCGAAGGCTTTTTCAACGTTGACGTGAAGGTTGTGCTCGACAGGCAGCCGTTGGTGGGAACAGGGCAATTGCCTGACTAGCTGCGCAACCTTGCCCATAGCCGGGCGATGGTGGCGTTGGACACGTACAACGACAACCTGTGCCTATGGAGGAGCATCGCAGTGCACCAAGGGACACGCACGGACCGTTGCACAAAAAAAGCCCGAAACCTGGCCCAGAGTTTCTACAAACTCAAGGCCATTCCACAGAACTTCAGAAAAACTTCTCTGGACAAGCTCGACAAGGTGGAAGCCCATCTGAATGAGGGCTCGCCCGTTGCATCTTGGCTTGGAATTCATGTCTACGAGCCTGAGCGTTTGGTTGGCGGTGAAGTGGTATGGCATCTTAGAACAAACCCGAACCCCAAACTCAAAAACATTTTGACGACAGGTGTCTACGAAGGACACGCTTTCTTGATAAAAGACATCACAAAGCTTGAAAAACTTATGCATGCACCCATTGCGGCCAGAGATTCACAAAAACCTGGAATCTGCACCGTCACCATGAAGCCTGCAGCGCGGGAGAAACGGTGATCTCTTGCCTGGGGACAAAAGTGGAAGCGCCCCTGACGGCCTTCGAGAAAGTGATGTACCCCCCGAAGGGCTCAGCATCGAAACAAGCGATTCTGTGGCTGGAGCGGGAAGCAAAGCGACGGGGAATTCACATCCACCACACAATGTGCGGGGACGGGGGTGAGAGATGGCTTCCCCGAGAAGGCGGGAAAATGAAGTCTTCTCCTGTCGATGGGTACCACCATGAAACGAGGACGGTATGGCAATTCCACGGCTGCCCCTTCCACGGATGCCCAAAATGTTTTCCTGGCCGGCAGGAGGTCGTAACAGACGGCAAAACAGCCGAACAGCTGTACCAAGCCACAGTGGACCGTACCGCGTCTCTGCGAAAGAGAGGCTATAGACTTATCGAGGCCTGGGGTTGCGAAGTTGGGTTTCTTAAGGGGAACTCCCGAGGAAGCAAACGAAAACTTACCCGCATGCGATCTTGTACGATTTCGAGGCGTATGGTGACAAAAATTATCGGAAAGAGCCGACAGGCACGTTAACGATAGAAAGCGCACACGTGCCGATCTCTCTGAGCGTCGGGGACACTCTTGAAAGAGAGCCCACCCACATCTGCGAAAGAAACCCCGTGGAGCTGGTCCGCAAGTTCTTGAAAGAGCTGGAGAGACGCGAGAAAAGCATCCAGGACCGGGTGAGAGCGGAGTTTGTGCCAGAAGACATGCACCTGCTGACAAAAGACCAGCAGCAAAAAATTAATGAATGGTGCAACCAGGTCCCTATCGTGGGCTTCAACTCAGGATCGTACGACCTGAATGTGATCAAAAACCACTTCGTCAGCACTCTCGCCGAAGTAAACAAAAAAGTCAAAGTGGCCAAGAAGGGGAACAAAACCATGTTTCTCCTCACCTGGGGGGCGCGTTCTCTCGATATCATAAACTACCTTGGCCCGGGGACGAGCTACGACAAATGGGTGAAAGCCTACCGATGCGAGGCAGCGGAATCTTGGCTCCCTTACAAATGGTTTGACGTGCCCGAAAAGCTCGATTACACTGGGCTCCCTGAATACGAGGCATGGTATTCGAAGCTGAAAGGCGAGGGAGGGCTGCCAGCAGCTGTTCAAAGGAAAGGGCATGTGCACATGTGCACCTTCAAAGACTGGCTGCGCTACTACAACAATCATGATGTGGAGCCCGGCCTCGAGGCGCTCAAAAAGATGAAAAGCTTCTACACCGAGAGAGGAATCAACATTCTGAAAGACGCGGTGAGCCTGCCAGGGGTGAGTTTGCATTATTTGCTCCGGGGAGCGATCGAGCGCGGCGCAGACCTTTATTGCCCTGGCAGAGAGACTTACGTGATGCTAAAAAGGGCGGTTGTTGGCAGACCGAGCCTGGTTTTCACAAGGTACCACGAAGCGGGCATCACAGGGATAAGGTCGTATCAGTTCGAAGAACCGCGTCTGTGCAAAAAGATTCTCGGTTACGACGCCAGCGTTCTCTATCTCTCGACCATGCTGAGAGAAATGCCATGCGGGAAGGAAAGGGTCAAGTACTACACAGATGACCGCCAAGCGGAAGCGGCCGAAGTTCTGATTCGCCGGTTGAAAGCCGGGGAGTGGTTTGGCTTCGCCGAAGTCGACATTAAGATCCCAGAGCGCTTGTGGCCAAAGTTTGAGGAGATGTACCCATTTTTCATCAACAAGCGGGTTCCCGCCGAAGCTGTGCCGGAACACATGAAAGAGTACTTGGCAAGAACGGGCAGAAAGAGCAGAGACAGAAAAAAACTTGTGGGGGCTCTGTCTGCAGAACGGATGCTGGTGTACGCCCCTCTGCTGAAGTGGTACGTGAACCATGGGGCGGTTGTCACAAAGGTTTCCAGAACAATCGACTACGACGCGGGCAAGATCTTCACCTGGTTCGTGGAGCAGGTGACGGAGGCGCGCCGGACAGGAGACGTGGACAGAAGGAAGGCGCTGCTCGCCGAAGTGTTCAAACTGCTTGGAAACAGCGCTTACGGGAAACTGATCGAAGTGCTGGAGCAGCAAACGAATGTGATCTCAACGAAAGACGAGAAGGTTGTCAACAGAGCGTTGCAGAGCGCGTATTTTGAAGACCTCGACGAGATCGGGGAGGCCTATGAGCTGGAAAGCCGCAAGCCCCGGATCACGATCAGGCGGCCGTTCCAGATTGGAATCGCCGTCTACCAGCTGGCGAAGCTGACGATGCTGGAATTCTACTACGACTTTCTCGACAAGTACGTCGACAGAAGAGATTTTGAGCTGATGCAGATGGACACGGACAGCAACTACATGGCGATCTCGGGCGAGCGGCTCGAGGACGTCCTCCGGCCAGAGCTGAAGGCAGAATTCGATGAGGAAAAAAATCAGTGGCTGGCTTGGGACAAGTGGAGCGGCCGGACCCCAGGTCTCTTCAAGCTTGAGTTCGAGGGCCTCCGGATGATCGCCCTTTGCTTGAAGTGTTATTACGCCAACGACGGAGAGGGTCGCGAAAAACAGAAGTTCAGCATAAAGGGGATGTCGAAAAGGCAGAACGAGGTGTTATG
Source organism: Orbicella franksi (assembly GCF_964199315.1). Taxonomy (NCBI): domain Eukaryota; kingdom Metazoa; phylum Cnidaria; class Anthozoa; order Scleractinia; family Merulinidae; genus Orbicella; species Orbicella franksi. Next base: position 21,953,675 of record NC_138148.1, on the reverse strand, counting down.
GCAGCGGTTCAAGGAAGCGTTGGAAGGCAGCAAGGACATGGCGACCAACCGGGGTTTCAGGATGCAGGACAGTCAGATCGTGACTTTTGAGCAGGAGAAGCTGGGGTTGAGCGCTCATTACGACAAGCGGTGGGTGCTGCCCGACGGGATACACACCGAACCAATCGAATATCACATCTAGTTGACGTCAGCGGGAGGAAGAGTAGTGTTCGGAGGAACAACCAGCAGCTCTTCGCGCACAAAGCTGCGCTTAGGCCCGTTGCGCAGATAGTACAGAACGGGCTGATCCGGTTTGATGAAAGATCTTTCAACGTTGTAAACTTTCAAAGACCAGACTGGATCCGTGGCTCTTTTCACACCCCCTTCAAGCTCGCCGGGCTGGTAGAGATAACGAACTTGGACAAGAGAGGGGAGGATTTTTTCGCGTTTTCACACAGGCCTCGCGTAAGGTGTCGACAGCCTTGCGTAAACAGATTTTTCTTTGATGGCGACGGCGGGTTTCATGCCGATAAGGCTTGTGACCTCTTTGTTCAGAGCCGAAACACCTTCAGGAAGTCTTTTCACCCAGGCAGTGGACCGCTTGCCCTCAGGGAGAAGCATCTCTTCGGCGTACTGGTGCCCAAACAATCGCTCAGCCAGAGTGCGGTTGAAACGTTCAACAATGGCCTGGTCGTGGTGAATGTTAACGCGCGCGTGCCGGATAAAGGTTTGGTGCTTGTCCATCTCTTTGGTGACGGCGCCCATGAATTCGCGCCCGGGGTCAACCTGCAGCATTTCGGGCCATTCAAGAGGCGAGCGCTTGTAAATCTTCTGAAAGGCCAGTGCGACCTCATCAGAACTTTTTGAAGTCAGGGGTTCGGCCTCTTTGAAGCGGCTGGCCATGTCGACAATGGTCAGCGCGTATTTGAAAACTTTGCAGCCGCGAGGGAGCTTGTCGTGCGGCAGAAAAAGAAGGTCAGCCTGATGGACCCTGTTGGGCGTGGGAACGTCGAATTTCGGCCAAGGAATCCGCGTCGGCGCTGGGAGGTATATCTGCCAGAGCGCTTGCCTGATCAGCCACTTTTTCACGGCTTCTTCAGGTACCTTGGCGGCCTCGGCCAATTTTTTGGTCGTGGCTATTCCTTTCCAGTAGCCCCCGGGGCTGTAGTAAATCTTTGCGAGTTTCACGTCCATATAAGCAAGGCGTAAAAAAGTTTAAAGGAACTGGAAGGCCGTGTAGCCCAGAGCGAGAGCGCCGGCACCAAAGAACGCGAGTTCGCTGTTTTTCTGCTGCTCGCTCGGCTGATAGAAATCTGAGAACTTCGGCTCCTTGGGGAGCACCATCTGTTCGTCAGGATGCGCCTGCCTGTAGATTTTGAAGGCGTAGTCCATGTTGGTCATGTTCTGCTTGGCCTGCTCCTTTGTTTGCGCGTTGGTCGTGATCCAGTCGAGAAGCTGTGTTCGGTTGCGCGTGTATTTGGCGTAAGCGGCTTGATAATCTTTGAAAGCCTTGTCGTGGTGCTTTTTTTCTTCAAGCGCGGCTTTGCCGCCCCCGCTGAGCGCCTTCGCCAGATAATTGCTGCCGATAAAAGCTGTGGCATTCAACACAGCCCCGCCAATCATGATAGCGATGCTTGCCATGGTATATGTTGTAAATCTATTTTTAATTGTTCTCGTATAGCGGCAGCTGGGGTTCGTATGGAGGAGGTGTAGGGCATTTCTCCGGTAATGGGAATTGTTCAGTATCAAGATCAGAGTCTTCATCGGTGCAAATCTCAACCGACCAAACAAAATTTATGGCATCAGCGGTATGACTGGTTACATTGTATGCGAAAAATAACAGCGCAACCATTGTGAGGGCTTTGATGGTGAAATAAGAACACTCCATTGCGCTATTATAAGGGTTTTTTTCAAATGCTGGCGGGGACGATTTTCTGGTCCTCAAGGTACCCTTTTAGCGCAATGCTGCCTGCCACGACGACGGTGAACTTCATGTAATTCATAAAGCTGCTGCTGGGATCAGAAGTGAAATTCTCTTTCACAACCTTTTTCGCAGCCCAGCCGATGCCCACGGGTAATCCCGTGAGAGTTGCGGCGTCAATGACGATCTTGAGAAGCTTGTTGTCGGACATGGCGCGCTTGATATAAGGAAAGTACGAAAGTTTAAAACAAAATTAATTGGGGACCTGTCTTTCAGCTTCTTATTCTTCTTCCACGAATTCTTTGCTTTTGTCTTCTATTTCAATTTTTCGCCTGACCTCTTGTTTCATTTTTCTCCGCCTTTCTCCCTCTTCAACAAGCATTTTGTCGGTAAGACGTCTCACCATCCTGCAAGTCTTGACGGAAAAATCGGCCCAAGAAAGCGTAATCCCTCCGATTGCTGCTGTATAGATGAGAACCTGCGCAATGCTTGGGATCGTCATCGTGAGATATGAATCACGCGCAAACATTTAAATCATTTTTTTTAATCCTCTTGGCCGTGTATCGCGAGCAGGTTTTGGCTTGACACTCGTGGGCTCAGGAGCGGGCTCCGACGCGGGCTTCGGCGTTTTGAATTTGTCGAACACGGGCTTGGACATTGCCATGAGCTCTTCACACTTGTAATAGATCCCGAGAAAGGAAACTCCAACGCCGCCAATAGCGATCCATTGGTTGGCGCTGAGGCTGCCGCTATTTGGGCTTTTTTCTTTTGTATCCGGGGCTGGCTCAGGGGGATCTGTGGCGGCTTTTGCCTTATTTTCGTGGAGAGCCCTATAAGCCTCGGCATCTTTCTTCTGTTGCTGCCGTGGTAGCTGCGTTTTTTCAGATGTCGCTTTGCCGGTGGCCACACGATTGGGGTTTTTCTTGCGCTTGGTGGTTCCAGTCGGAGTCGTCGCTTGCTGTGTGATATCGGTAGCAGGCGCTGCCTTGGTCTTTACCTGAGGCACGGTGACAGCGGCAGGCGCGCTCTCGGATTGTTCGGTTGACATTTAAGCGAACCGTATTATAAGCAAATAAAAAAGTTTAATTCTCTACAAATTGTCAGCAAGACCTCAGAATTTGTTAGCAAGACCTCAGCATTTGTTGATGAATGGTGACCATTTATTCTGCAGTTGCTCAGCCAGGTACTCCCTCAAAGTCCTAAACCCCTCAAGCGGATTGCCGTTTTCATCACGAGAAGGGTGGCTATGCACGGGCGACTGTGGACTAAAATCAACATGTTTCGTGGTGATGAACACCGCGTTGGCCACGGCAAGAAACCGGCCGCACTTCAAAGAAAGATTGCCAGCCAGATTGGAGAGCTCTTTGTTCAAGATGTAGTCGTTTCTGAGCTCTTTTTGGTAAGCCTCGATGTCTTTGATTTTGACGGTCATTCCGACCACTTTGGTTGCAGGAAAAATGAAGCTGTCGATCAGGCTTTCCGTCGTCTTCGAGCCCACGTACGTCTCGTAGCGTTTGGTGAATTTCTCAACCTCTCTGTCACTCAGGCGCTTCACCTGCTCGTGGGTCAGCTGCACCCCGATAGCCTCTTTGGCTTTGCGTGTGGACACGAGCATGGCCAGCTGCTCGTGAAGAGCAGGAATGTCGGGGGCGGTTGGAACAAGGCCGCCATCGAGACCACTCGACGGCGCGGGCTCCGTTTCAAGAAGGTTCATAACATCTGCTAACGCGTCTTCTGCAGACATTGTGCAAGGCTATGTACAGCTCATATTTTTTTATTCAAATAACTTTACCCCGTAGGGGTGGCGAAGCGCGAATATAAGATAAGAGAACTTTCGCTCTTTCAGCTTTGAAATCAATCCTCTGTACTCATCGGGGGAGAGCTTGCCGGCGTAATCGTCGAAGATGGCTTTCATTGTCCTGGCCAAGGGGGTGTAAAAGAGTATGATCGCCGCCACGTTTTCACGGAAGGAAGCTGTTATTCCGGTCAACTTCTGGGTCAGCGCCCACACGCTGATGCCCATATGTCGTGCAGAAAAGGCGAGATTCACCAGCTCGCCTGTGCGCCCTTTCACATCTTTGGAGGCCGCACAGTCGTTGAGGATTATGAGCGTGTTGGTTCCCTCAGAAAGGCATCTCACGAGCTTCAACCACCTTTCCACGTTGTGCTGCTTGCAGACTATCACATCCATTCTCGGATCGTTTTCGCCAAGCCGGTTGTAGGTCTTGTTGTGCGTGAACGTCGGGCATATGAGCACGATGTAGTCGAACTTTCCGTGGAACGGGCTGTAGAGCTGGTCCACCACGAACCTCGATTTGCCCAAATTAGTCGGCCCCACGATGAGAGCGTTGAAGGGTATCTTGCTCGGGTCCATATTAATCCTGTACAGATTCCAGCTGTCTGTCCATAAGATTGAACTGGGAGTCGGATGTTACAAATATGTGGCATTTCACGTCGCCTGAGCCTTCGGCTTTCCGCTCAATTTCCAGCTGGATCCCATCTGTAGTGTTCACAATCTGCATGCCGCTGCCATGCATGTCTTGGTCCATCATGGAACGCATATCAATCACAAGCCCGAACTTATCACCGGTGTAAAACTTCGTAATATCCATGTGCTCCGTTTTATTTTTTCTTTCACAAACAGGTTGCGGACCTCTTCCCACATGTCCTTGCCTTCGATGCCGTCGCTGTAAAGCTTGTTGGGCACACCGTTGACCGTGACGCTGACTTTCGTCAGATCAGGGAAGATGAATTTTTCTGAATCTCTGGTGCCTGCAGTATACGGCTCTACAAACAGGAGGAGGAGGGCTTTTAGCAACCTTTCTGGGGTGTTGACTTTGATGTTGATCCTCGTGTCAGTGTCTTTTTTTAAGGCCACCTCTTTGTCATGCAGCACGTTGTCGTAACTGAACTCTTTGCCGCTGGAGTAAACGCTCCTCGCCTCGTCTCCCAGAGTCTTGCTGCGTATCATTTTGTACTCGAGCTGGATGTTTTTCAGATTGTATTTCAGCTTGGTTGTGTCGGAGCCTTTGACCACGTGTATAGCTTGGGCGAGTTTTACGTTGAACGTGAGGTCATTGTAAAGGGCCTGGGGGTAGAAAATGCCGTGGTCGGTTAAGATCTGATGGTCAAGCCTGATCCGGTACTTTTTTCCGTATACCTTGTTCAGCTTTTTTTCAGCGTCGACGCCCAAGGTTTTCTTGTCTGCCGCATCTGAACAGATCTTGCACAGATCCTCGCTCTGAATCCGTTCGAGAATCCTGTTGTCTCGCTCTTCCTGCGAAAGAAAAAGGTCTTCGAATGTTTCGTAGATGTCATACCCAACCGTGTCTTGCAGGATAGTGCCTGCAAACTTCACGACCAGCCTGTCAACGAGCGCCTGCGTAACATTCTGGACGAGGAAGTTGTTGGCGTCCCCTCCAGCAAGGTCGATATCAAAGACAAGCGCAAGCGAGCCCGGCAGCAGAACCTCGTTCTCGTTCAGCTTGGGCACTGAAACATACAGAGTACTTCCAGGGCTGGCTTCAGAGGGGGTAAAGGTGATTCGATTGACTGCGCGCTCGGCCTTCATGGCGTGTACGGTCTTTTCGCTGTGCGTTGCGCGAAGGTTCTCTGGAACTGACATTGTATAATATACGCTGGCGATTATTTTCTAATTTAAAAAAATAATAGGCTTGAAATATATCGCTATGGCGGAAGGCGGTGGCGAATTTGGTTACGAAGACCCCGACCTTGACAATCGGGTTGACCACGCCTCTGATGCAGTTGAACAAGAGGTTGACACAACCCGTCCTTTTCAGCCAGGTGCGGCGTCAACTCCCTACTAACCTGGCGACCCCTATCACAGGGGCGAACAAACGGAAATGAGTACTTTTCCTCACGAGCAGTCCGGCCTGCCTGACACTTCTTATCAGGAAGAAAGCCCTTTGCTCGGGGGTTTTATTCATCCTGATGACGAAAAAGACATGATTGAAAAAGGCTGGGAAAATATCAAAAAAGTGTACCCGAATGCGAACAGAGCAAAATTAGGTCCAATCAAATTGGGCCAAGAAAAAGGGAATCAAACTTCGCTTGTTGTGAAGCCCGCAAATAAAGAGTACAGAATTTTCCAAAAAGACGGCGTGACTCTTCAAAAATCTTTGATAAGATTGAAAGAAGCAGCTCTGGGGCGTAAAGCTAATGTCATCCTTGTAGAAGACCGGGATACTATCAGAGAAATGAAACAAAGACTGGTAGAAGCTGAAAACCAACAACAACAGGCTGAAACACTCTACTCGCAAAGAGAAGAATAAAATAAAAAAGTTAAAGATCTAAGACGTAAAATCGAGAAAACTGATGCTAAGATCGTTGTCTTTCAGGACGAACATGGTTCGAACCTTGAAAGTGAAGCAGAGTTGCGTAGGCTCAAAAAACTGAAAAAGAATTGGATTCGCTTACGAAAAAAACAAAAAACAGAGAAAAGGAACAAGCCAAGGTTGACAGACTCAGGGCCAGCATCGCTGAAAAAGAAAGCGAAACAAACGCCATGGAAGAAAGGTACAACCAAACAAAACCGTTGGACGCCCTGAAAGAACAGGAAAGTGAGCTGCAGCACCAAAACGAGGAAGACCAAGCAATCATCCAAGATGAGAATGCCTCGCCCCTCCGAAAAAGAAGCTGCAGAAGGCAGAGTTGCAGAAAGAAACGAGGAGATCATGCGTTTGCAAACTCAGATCGCGGAAAGGGAAAGGGGGCGGCCTCTCTTGGAAAGGGTCAAGGAGATCTTCAAAAAATATGGCGTGACGTTGACCGCCATTCTCGCCGCCTGGACCACAATCGGCGCTGTCATCGGGGTCCTCACCAGAGATTTGAAAGCCACTGGCAAAGCTTTGGGGAACGGCCCTAAAGATATTGCCGCGAAACTCGGCTCTCTGCTGCCCGGGCTGATTGGCTCGATTGCGAGCTTCCTGTTCAAAGCCGCCGGCCAAGTCGTCGGGTTTCTGGCCGAGCACACCTGGCTTCTCATTCTTGCCGCAGTGGCCTTTTTGTGTGAAAAATATTTTAAGAAGCAGCGTTAGCTTAGCGCCAAGTCGTGAACAGCAACGCCGATAATCCAACAACACTGACAATTACTGCCGTTTTGTTAATTTCGTGTTGCGGCGTTTTTTCTGCAGCCTTGGGCTCAATTTTTTGCGCCGGTGGCTGCGCTTGCTGAGTTTCGGTCGAAGCTGGTTTCCTGTGGGGTGGAACCACACGCCCCGATTCGGCTGTTGCGGCTTTGTGAATCGGGTTGGACGGGTGGCTGTTGGGCGGGTTAATTTTTGACGGGCCGCCTGCCATGTGTTTGAGCCCAGCTTTTTTTCTCTCCGGGTTTACCTCGTTATTCACCCCAAGTTTCATCCCAGAGACCGCCTGTTTAAGCTTGTTGTTGTAACCGATCGTGCTTGCGGTGTTGATTATTATCTGTGCAGGCATGAGCCACGCCATAGGGGCAACAGTGAGATTGAGCCTGACCTTCGCTTGGTCCACCGCGAGCTGGTACCTTTGCACGCTCGCGGCCAAGTCGGGCTGTCTGATCGCGTCTTCCATGAGCACCAGGAACTCGCTTTGGGCTTCTTTCACCCAGCCACCAGAACCGAGAATGCTGCTGCGGACGTTGATTTGCGCGCCCAGGACGCAGTAAACGAAAGCCTCGATTGACTGGTTGATTCTCGACAAGCCCGCCTGCGTCAAACCGTTCGCGGTCTTGGGTGCAAACCAGTCGAACTGCCGATCTCCAAAAACATCGGGCTCTATAAACTCAATAAGGTCGCCCTTATTCAGTTTTCCACCTTCGTCGCTGAACTTGTTCCAATCAGGATACTTATAATCCGTTTTTGTTGGCGATTCCCCCCAAGGCTTAACGTACAACACCCCCAAACCACTATTTGCCCCCGAAGTAAACCTAAAGTCGCTTGATGAGTCTATGCCGAACTCGCCGCATATGCTTTTGTACGAAGTGACGTCGTAATGGTTTTTCATTTGGTCGAACGTCGGGTCTCTGGGCAAAGCGCTTATACTCTGAACACCTCCTAGCTGGAACAGAATTCGCCTGACTGTGAAATACACGTGGAATTTGTAGAAAGCTCTTATCTGCGGGGGGAGATTCATCCCGCTGTCGAAGATTTCGCGAGAAACTCCGCACCCCTGTGTCACGCAGAAAACCGCGAAGTTGAGCTACTGCAGCCAATATTTCATGTCTGGCCCTCCTAGCCAGTGTTTTGATTCAGTTCCAGTCGTGTGTTTGAGTTTCGTGTCTTGAAATATTTCTCTTAATTTCGTTGCGAAATATTGGTCAGGCGTGACGTAGATTTCTATCGGGGCGTCAAATATTTTCTTCAAGCTTGGCACTTTGCCGTCGAAAGGCACCGCAGGGATGACCAATGAAATTTTTGAACCGAGCCACGACAATTGATAAGGAAAACCACCGCTGTCTCCCAAACCAAGCGCCTCTTTCATTTCCGTGCTCCAATACCGCCTGTCTGAACCGAAGACGCTTTGAAACGAGTCTTCGCTTTCTTTGAAAAACACCTCCGCTGTCACGTTATTTTTCTCGTTGACGCTTCCTTGCGAAACGAACCAGCTTTTGTCCGGTTTGGGGAAGTGGTTTAAAAAGTTTGTCCACGCCTTTTTCTTCGCCACGTCTGCTTTTTTTAACGCAGGTCCATTCCACAAATTCGCCATATTATTTGAACACAATTTTATTTGTTGAATATAAAAATGGTTGTTCTCACTATTGTCACGCAACAGAACGGCGGGACCATCCATTTTGAAGAACCGCTCCCAGGAGCAAGCTATGCCAGACTTTTGAGTTGTTCTTTTTTCAACTCGTGGCATAATCTGAGTTCTGTTGGCAGAATGTTTTTTAAAGGAACTAATGACGTGATTGCATCATTACCTGAAGGGCATTACAATGTCGAAAGCATCGCAAAAGAACTGCAATCCAGTTTTGAATATTACAAGAAAAAAGTAAAATTGGTCTTAGAAACGAATAACCCCAATTCTGTTCTTAAAATTACAACTGCCGCTGCCAATTTAAACAACGCTAATCAAGCGAAAGAAGTTTCTGTTGATTACAGTTTGGCAAATTTTCTTGGAATCGGGAGAAATATGAGGAAAGAAGAATATATCAAAAAGCTTAACAGCCCGAGTTGCTACTTTATCCACTGCGATCTCGTTGACTCAACAAAAAACTTTTTGAATGGAAAGAAGTCAGACCTTCTTGCCAAGGTTGACGTCAGAGGAAAGCCTTATGAAAAAGTTAGCTATAACATCGACTCATCGCAAAATGCTTTCCATGACGCTTCTACAGACAAGTTCATAAACAGCACCACCATTAGCGTCAAAGATGAAAATGGTGCACTCTTTGATTTCAAGGGCCTGCCGCTTCTTTTTGAATTAGAGTTAAATTAAATTTCTATATATAGACAATGTATTCGGCGAATCTGTTGCCACCAAGCGCGCCGCCTGCCGAGACACTATATCCAGTGGTGGCGACAGAGCCTTCTCAAAATTTCCGCTTGCAGAAGGTCAACGAGATTTCTAACACATTGGCCGGCGAGGTCCACCACTATCGCCTCGTCGCAAAAAAATACAAACGCGCGAGAAAGTTCGTTAATTGGGGTGCCGCCAGCTCCAGTGTTCTCTCGGCAGCGTTTTCCAGCGCGAGTTTTGGCTCCGCTCTGTCTGTGGTTGGCTTGCCGGCTGCCGTTCCTCTTGGCAGCGCTGGTGGGTGCTTCGCTCTCGTTTCGTCTGCGATGATTCTCGCTGGCAAAAAGCTCAACTCGAAGATCAAGAAGCATCAAGAGATCACCACGCTCGCCGTTGCCAAGCGCGACACCGTCAACAGACTTCTCTCGAACGCTTTGAACAACAACGAGGTGTCTTCCCACAAGTTCGACACTATCCTTTCAGAGTTTCAGCAATACAACTTTCTGAAAGATCAGGTCCGAGCAAGGATGCTTCGCCAACCATCAACAAGAAAGCTTCCTGATGTTGATGTCCAAAAACTTGAGAAAGACATCCGCGGCAGACTTGAAGCGGAAATGATAAAAAAAGCACGAAACCTCCCACTTCGAACTAAATTTCGAGCGAAAAAACACAAAACTCTCTTTGTCTTGTCAAAAACAGGTGATTGCGGTGTTTTTCTTGCCACATAAATAGCCTTGAACTTTCGACAAGGTTACTCACTGACGCAGTCATGTGCGAAATAGGGAAAACCCCCCGATCAGCTGTTTCTTTTTTTCGCTCTAGTGAAGTCTCTTTGTTCTACCGCATTTCGTGCCCAATTTTTCCTCGAAAAAAGGTGAAAAGTACCATTTTTATTTGCCAGGCCGAGAATAAATACCATATTCTAACAAACTGTGGACAAAAAATATAAATCCGCCTGTAAAATTCCTTTTGACTTCAACATTCCTGGTGGCTTTGAAAATTCCTGATCGCTTCAACTGAAGCCAAGAGGAATGCAACGAGCTTAAACTGAAGCATTCAGGAATTCGCAACGGGAAGCTGTGTCGCCTCAACCGGAACCGCGTCATGAAAGCATTCAACAACTTCGCGTGTAATATCACGCACTTGTCTCTGCCACTCAGGCGTGAAATATTCATTCACGAGAAACGCAATCAAGTGAACACTGACAAGCATGTTTTATGTTATGCAAATGAAGCCGTAGATTTTTAAATGTAATTCCACCGGTTGTAAATATTGTCGCTGCTCAGTAAAATTTCTGAAATATTTCGGCGTAGTCGTTCTCGTCATACACGGGGTAGCCAAGATAATGTTTTTCTCCGTTTTTATAACACTCGTAACAGAGTCCTTTTAGGCCGCAAGAGTTGCATTTACGGCAAAACATTACCTTAACAATTCTTGATCGTTTTTCGCAAAAGGGCGCCTCAGCAATCTCGTAATGCACCTCATCCCAGCCCATTGACTTTCTTTCCCTTCTTTTTATCCTGATATACTTATTGTAAATTATCTCCCCAAGCTCTGGAGGGATGTTTTGAATGGCCTCGGAAAGTCTCTCTGGAGGGATGTTTTGAATGGCCTCGGAAAGTCCACGGGAAGACATGGTTGCTTGGAATATAACCCCGGTTACATTTCTTTAACTGGTGTGCACTTGTTTCATGCTCGTGCCTTCCCGGCTCCAGACATATTACACCCGGCTCGCCCCTCTCTCGAGCTCTCGAGCTCCGCGGCAACGCCAAGTTTGTCCTCTACAACGGCCTCAGCGAGCCCAACGAGTGGGGCAACCGCTCCATCATGTTTAAGCTCGCTTCACCCCCCTTTAAACATTTGCCTCTCTTTGTTATCCGCAATGGAGATGCCTGTCATTCCTCAATCTATCGACTGGTCACCCGAAATCACCATTCGCACTGTTTTTGATGAGCCGCCCGTCGCCCCTTTCAGAACTCTCCCCTGCCGTGCTTACCGCATCTTGTATGGTCATGGTGGCGGCAACGACTGGGACGATAGCCTTGTGTTGGTGCTTGCTGACAAATATAACAATCAGTTTGCCGCCTGGTCGCTCTCTTCTGTGAGCGCTGAAGCTGACCGGATTTTGAAAGCTTCTTTCATCGACTTTGTTGGTTTTGGTGAGCGCAACGCGTTTGGCAACATCCCCATCGTAATCCGCCTCGCTTGAGCTCTTTCGGAACAGTGAAAAAAAGCGCCTCCCCTTCACCAAGTGTCTGCTGCTGGCAGATGAAGGGAGGTGTTTTTTCGGCCCTTTATCGCCGGTTTTTCTGAGTTGCATTTAAGGCAAAACATGACCTTTACAATTCTTGATCGTTTTTCGCAAATGGGTGCCTCTTCAATCTCGTCATGTTCCTCATCCCAGCCCATTTCCTTTTTTCCCTTGATTTTTATTGCGATGTACTCCTTGAGAATCATCTCACGAAACTCTGGAGGGAGGTTTTGAATGGCCTCGGAAAGCCCGCAGCTTTCTTTCCGGCCCCGCTTCAGCCACCCGCACTTGTTTGGCGCTCGTTCCATCCCCGCTCTGGTGGTATAACACCCCGGGCTCGCGCATTTCTAATATGGCGCACTCCTTTGTTGTGGCCGTGGCCACCTCGCGTGGCGGGGCGCTGCGCGGGGGTTCCTCTCTTGTGAGTAGTATACTGGGAGGCATTCAAATACTATTTCGCAGAGGGAGCCTTATTTAACCTTATCGCAGCCCCGAGTATGAAGTCCGGCCCGAGCCTGTGAGGGCCGGACTTGATACTGGGGGCTGCGATAAGGTTAAATAAGGCTCCCTCTGCGAAATGGTATTTGAATGCCTCCCAGTATACTACTCATGACTTCCATTTTTTTGTTCAATGTATAATAAAACAATGATTAGAATAATCAAGGTCTCAGTAAAGGTTATTAGCCAAAGCTTCGGCTGATAACCCCTACCTTGACCTTGATTATTCTGGATATCGCAAAAACCTCATCCACTGATTATTAATTAAGAGGCAACTTTTGGCAAAGTTTTAAAAAATCTGTACATGGGGTTCAGAGCCACCTTAAAGTTTTGAAAATTTAGGGTGGTTCTGAACCCTCTATGTGTGGGGTTCGGAGCCACCTTAAAGTTTTCAAAATTTAAGGTGATTCTGAACCCTATGTACAGAATGTTTTTAAACTTTGCCTTTTATCATGCTGTTCCATTATTACATTTGTGATGTTTTAGGTAGAATCAAGGATTTTCAGTTGGGTCTCAAAAACAACTTGAAGAATAACCCAAGCTGATTTAAATACATATTTTACAACAACATAAAAGTGTTCCAAAGTCGCAGCTTTGAGGAATTTGGAGTTATGTTTGTAAATTAGGAATTTGACCTATTTTTTTTCGAAATTGTGTGTCTATTCTGAAATGGCACTCAAGCCAAGTTCTAACCTGTTTTGGATAGCTGAATACTTTGGCTTTCAAGAAAAAAAAATGATAAGTTTTGGTTCTCATTTACATGAGATCACAACTTAGGTTTAAATTTCTAATTTTCAGCCTGTGTGTTCAGCCATTGTGGTGACTGTCAAGGTGAAAATTGTTTCCCTCAATTTTCTTGAATTTAAAGTGCTTTAAGCTGAAAGAAAACAAAGGAAATAAAGAAAACAGAATTTCTTGTGAATAGATCAGAATTGCATATACTGTATGTTGATTTTTAAACTTGACTAACCAACTGGTTGATGCTTTGAAGCTTTCACATTTGGACAACTCCACATTCAACTGTGCTGAGAAATGTTTTGCTTTCTCCTAAAGAAGCAAACCTGAAATTGGTGTTCCATTTGATCTTTGCTGAATAGACCAGGTGTACAAGGTTTTATCCAACTGCTCATCATTTGCAACCTTCAGGGGTTTTTGTTTTAATCCTTCACTCATCTGGACTCTGTCAGTGAATTTCAGGATCATGTTGTAGCCACAAGAGTTAAATTTGTCCGTTTTTGGTTGCCTTTTCCTTTTTTGTTTTGTCTTTGCTGTTAAAGGTTAATTTTTGCATACCTTTTTTGTGCAGTTTTTAAATGCAAATTAGTTTTTTTCACGTTGTGTTATGTAGTCGTCTGTTGTTTATCACGTACCCTCATTAAGTCTATTCTTTTAGTTCAAAATTCTGTTTTATAGCATTGTAGTTTTTTAGTTGTATTCAGTCATTGTCAGTTCCAGAGTGCCATACAGATCTTGTAAGTAATCTTGTTTTCCCTTCTATTTCCTGCTGTTTTTCGTATTTTTGTATTTTCAGTTTATTTAAGTTTAAGCTCGTATTTATTTATTTCTGTATTTGTTATTTTGGTTTTAAGTGAATCATTAGAATTAAAGACGAATTTCAAACATACAGGAGTGTTATTTTACACTTGTCTTTGTTTTTATGTATAGCTGAGATCTGCTGCTTGTAAATTCCAAACTAAAGTTCTGTTCCTTTTTGGCCTTTCTCTAAATGTTAAATGATTGTTTGCTTATCATTTATCAAGAGAACAGACCGCTTTCATTTCATAGACATTGCTGTGAATTGAGTTAATGATCGATAGCTCAGGTGTTTACATAACGCAAATGGAATGAACTAATCAAGCATGACATTTCCTGAGCAACATAACAATTGAGCCAATCAGAATTCAGCTGAATGCATCAGGATCCATTGTTTATTTCGTGCCGCTCGCACTGTTTAAAACGAAAGAGATTCAAACCTGGAGCTAAAACACACATTTGGAAGGATCAATAACCTTTTCGTTGCTTCAATTTTCAAGATCACATCTAAGTAATATTCATGAAAAAAAAATGGTACCAGAGAAGCAAGTCTGGATAATCAAAAAGTCTGGAAAATCAATGTCCAGATAATCGAGGTTCAATTGTAGCACGTTTCATATCTACATAAGGGCTATTTGTGGACAAAGAAAAATCAATTTTTTGACTTCTGCCACCAAATTTACATTTTGCTTGTTTTTTGGTGACATTTGCTCTTATTGTGTTGAAAGCTCCTCTTGCCCTACTTAATCTTCACACAATATCTCTTGCTGCCCCTCTCTTCTCATCCATTATTGATCCTAGATATGTAAAGTGGTCTACCAGTGCGCTGAATCTTAATAGGAGCATTGATGCGGTTGTTCACAATGAGTAAGTTGCCCTTTCCAACATTCGGCTTTAGTACCAATCTCCCTACAGACAACTCCAAGTCCTCTGTCTTCCTTTGCATGTGCTCCTGTGTGAGTGACAGTAACTCAATGTCATCAGCAAAGTCAAGATCTTCAAGCCTCTGGTTCAAACCCCACTTTCCCGTACCTTCCTTTCTCTGTGATTCTACACATCACCCAATCAATGACCATTAGGGAAAGAAAACTGGCATCCCACATCCCTGCCTTACCCCAGAGGCAACACTGAACCAATCTGATAAGCCACCATTTTGTCAAATGCTGCAGCTATAATTCCCGTAGAACAGCTGTACAAGAGTTGCAATCTTGTCTGGTATTCCATAACTTTTCATGATCGCCCATAAACCTTCCCAATGAACACTGTTGAAGGCTTTTTCAAAATCAATGAAATTGAGGTAAACATCATAATCATGAAAAGATTTAAACAGGAAGCCCAATTTAGGATAAGGTGCTCCTCAGTGGGCCCTGCATAAATAAATATTAAAAGTTACAGCAAATGTTAAGTTTAAAGTTTAAAAGCTAAAGGTTAAAAATGTATATACAGGTAAAGAGTTGCATTCCACTTGAAACATTGCTCAATTATGTTTTGCAGGAGAAATGTCTGCATTGTGCAACCTCTTCCCTTTCAAAAACCTGCTTCCTCCTTATGAAGACGCTAGGCCACAGCTGCACTGATTCTATTATGACATTACATATAACTTTACTTGGTATCGGTAATAATCTAACCTCTCTTCAGTAGTCACATTGTGTGGGGTCACCTTTCTTTCGAATCTTCACAATCACTCCTTTCTGCCAATCGCTTGGTATACTCTCAGTTTCCCAGATCTTTTCCCATAACCTGCCCAACTACGGTGTAGTAGTTGTCATGTCTACTTTCAACATCTCACCACTAACATTATCAATCCCTGGGCACTTTCCAAAAAGTTGTTTTACTGTAGATGAAATGCAAGTCACTTGTTCAATAGGCAGTCTTACAAGATTCGGATATTGAACTGTATATATGCATATACATTTCTTGGTGACTGTAGAACCATGAAAGCCTTAGGCTGCTCTAAGTAACACTATAGTGCCTTAGATTAGCATTTTTATAAGTCCTTTCCTGGAATGTGACAGATGATGAATGAGTATTTCATTAATCTCATTTTAAATCTCTGGATCCTAGGAGGAAGTTCATCCAAGTTTTTTTAGCCCAACAGCGGCACCAACAGTTTGTGATCTGTCTCAATGAGGATGTCCTTTCCCAGGATGTAGTCATTAAATTTCTCGCACGCCCAAGTTGTCGCAAGCACTTTTTTTTCGATTTGACCATACAGCTGTTCAGAGCTAGTCATGGATCTTGACGCATAGGCTACAGGCTTCCTTACTCCAGTTTCTTGTTCTTGTAAGAGGACTGCACCAAGTCCATAAGATGAGGCATCTGCGGACAAGATTGTTTTCTTGGCAGGATCATAGTGCGCAAGGACTGGGGTTGAAGCTAGCTCCTTTTTCAACTTCTCAAAGGCATCCTGCTGGGTCAGACCCCAAAGGAATTCATTCTTCATGCACAGAAGATCTCTGATTGGTTTGGTTTTCTCTCCTAGGTGGGGAACAAACTTTCCTAACTGGTTCACCATTCCGAAAAACCTACATAAGTCACTCACATTCTGGGGCATGTCCATGTCCTGGATTGACTCTGTTTTCTCTAAGTCTGACTTGATTCCATCTCCGTTAAGAACATATCCAGCAAACTTGACTTCTTTCTTTGAAAATTCACACTTTTCTGCATTTAGGGTGGCTCCAGTGCCATCAAGTTTCCTTAATACCACTTTGAGTCAGTGGTCATGTTCCTCTTGGGTTTCTACATGGATGATCATGTCATCAATAATGGAAACGTGGCCCTCGGACCCCTCCAATATTTGGCTCATCTTCTTTTGGTAATGTTTGGATGCAGACTTGATCCCAAACAGCATTTAGTTGAAACAGAATCTGCCAAAGGGTGTGATGAATGTCGTCAACAAGCGGAAATCTGGATCGAGCTTTTCTTGCCAGAATCCAGAATTGCAGTCCAACTTGGTGAAGAATTTCGATTCACTGATTTGGGCCAACAGGTTGTCAATCTTTGGTAAAGGGTATGTCTCTCGCAGAACATTCTCATCAAGTTGTGTTAGGTTGACACATATGCAAATTCTCCCAGCAGGCTTTAAAACAGCAACCATGCCTGTGCACCAGTCAGTTGGTATGTCAACTTTTGAAATGATGTTAAGGGTTTCCATACTCTAGCTCTTCTTTGACTTTCGGCATGAGAGGTAGTGCTACACATCTGGGTGTTGTAATCGAATAAGCTGTTGAACCAGGCTTCAACTTCATGCTGAATTCTCGTTCCAGCTCTCTCAGACCTTTAAATAAATTAGGGTACATTGTTTTAACTTCTTGCTCAATTCTTGTGCTGTCATCAGAATGGATTGTTTCAATTCTTGTCCAGCACGGTTCTGTTAGGTTTTCCACGATGTAGATTTCTTGCGTGGTCCCTTTGCCATTTGCAGTTTTCAGGTTTCTTTTGATTACTCTTTTACAGAAAGTTTAGACTGGCCAGGTCCAAACAGTTCTCGTGAGGATTTGTGGAGATTGCCCATTCCGGTTTGCAAGTACAAGGGTTCTGGAATGACTGTCATGTCTGCACCAGTATCGATTTTAAAGCGCATCTTTGCTTTTCCGAGCGGTAAATTTACGGACCATTTTGTTTGGGATTCATCGCCTTCGACTGCTCCAAGAAATAACAATCTTTGTCTGAGGTTCCACTTTGTATTTCTTCGTCTACCGAACAAACGATTTTACTTTTACATTCTGAAGCGTAGTGTCCACATTTCTTACATTTCAGGCAAGTCAAATCAGAAGCTGGACATTTTTCTCTTTTGTGTGCTGGCAATTTGCCACATCAATAACACTTCTTCGCAGGAGGCCTTTTAGAATTTTTCTGATCTTTCAATTCTTCGGACAATTTTCCTTCATCTTGTGGCGGTTTCCACTTGGTGTCTCAAATGCAGTTGATTTTTCTACCTTCGCCATCTCCTTTAAGGATTTCGTGGTGTTCTTTTACCAGCTCTGAAGACTTCACTTGCTTCACAGCTTTATCGAGTGTGAATGTATCATCTTGCATAAGTTTTTGTGACAACATGGTGTTACGAATGCCAACAATGATGCGGTCTCGTATTAATTCTTCTTTGAGAGTTCCAAACTGGCAGGCCTCTGCAAGCTTGTACAGGCTTTCGATGAAATTGATCACGGATACTTGTTCACCTTGAACACACTTGTTAAATTGAGCTCTTTCGAAGATAACATTTGTGCGGCCCACAAAGTGTGTTGCAAAACGTTGTTTTACGGTCTCGTAGACTTGATTGCCTTCACCAAGTTGAAAGCTTCTAAAGATTTTGTTTGAGTTTCCACCCATAGTGTAGACCAATGTGTTTATCTGCACTTTATCATCTTTTTCGACAAGGCCAGCAGCAATGCGATAGCATTCAAAGTGTTCAATTCATCGTTTCCACACCTCCGGTTTCTTTGAATCTAATTTTTCTGGTAGAGGAATTTGAGATGATGCCATTTTGATTCTATCGGCCAGGTTTTTCATCATTTTCCAATACTTCTGACACCATGTAACATTTTGATTCTGTTCATTGACTGATCGAGACTCTAGGTGGTTGTACAAAATACGTGCATATCCATTTATGGTAAATATGATCCCTTAACACGTGATATGTTAATCAATAACCACACATTTATTTCAAGGGTCATAAGTTTATCAGTTTTGTTACTGTCAAATGTTACCCTCTCCAATAAAGTCTACTACTACTACTACCCATGCCAATGGCAGCCATAGTATCGAGACACAGTCCTTGTGCCTGGGTCATTACCATCCACAGGTGCACCCCTGAGCCACCTCTCACTTCCATGACCGTAAACCACGTGATGGATATGTTTTCTGTGCCGCTTACCTGCTCAGATAAGCTATGCAAGCACTGATGGTGAAGCTTTATTCTTTGTGTAGAAAGCTCTCTCGTAAACTGTTTATTTGGGCTTTGACCTGCTCATTTGGACAGTCGATAATTGTTCTTATTATATGGTTAGCTTTGTGAGTAGGCAAAGATGAATCAAATCTTGTGCTGTGATTGGCTACCCGAGCGGGCAAGATGGAGCTACCTTGCCCGCTTGGGACTGCCGCCATGTCCTGTAAGAAAAATTTCCCGGAAAGCCATATAAGAAATCTTGTATTGACCAAGCTTATTTGGTCAAGATGGCTGGATATTAGCCTTGTTCTTTTTTTGCGAGTTTATGGACATCGACTACATCTCGGTCCATAAACTTGCAATAAAAGAACTTGACCAATATCCAGCCATCTTGACCACACACTTGGTCAATAACCCATATTTCCTTGAGCACATGTTTTAGTATGTTGTTGTACTGTAGATTATAGACTTTTGTGAATTGTGCTCGGCAATCAGCACATGCAAGAATCTTTGCTAGCTTTGTGATCTCTTTTTGATCAAAAATGCGTGTTCACTATGAATTCTGATTGCTGGTATGTTTCTAAGCTTGTCTGAAGGATTCTCTCTAAAATGCCATAGAATTTCACCATTTTCCTGGCACTCACTCTCCTAGACTCTGATGCCTAACCAGGCTGATACATTTTTCGCCTGATTGAGGTGCCTTTTAACATTATCCAATTCATCCACCAAAGTTCTTTGGACGTTTCAAGAAACTCTTTACAAGAACTCTGGCCACCACCATACTCCAGTTAGGGCGCACTCCATAGTGGACAGCTATACAACACCAAAGACACAAGTTGTCATTTAAAGTATTGAGTGAGACGATTTTTGAAACACACCCGCGTGCAAGTTTGTGCAGCAAGTCTGTCAATGGGCCTGTGCCTAACAGTGGTTGCCCATCAAGCGCCGCCTTTACTGGGATGTTGGAGAACATTTAGTGTTAGGGTGCTCTATGTTATCAAGATTCAATCGTTTATTCTCCTGCTCATTCAACCATCTTTTCACTACAACAAAAGTGTTTATTGCTGTTTAAAATAAACCATTTTCAGCCTGGTTTCGATATTCACGATTATGTATGTTTAGCTGTAATGGATATAAAATGCTGTGTTTATATCTTGGCCAAACTTAGCTAGGATGGAAGGTGTGTGTCCATCTGACAAATGGTCACCCTCTCTCCCTTTCTACGCCGTCTTCCACACCTTTACAAGTGACATCTCAACTATCCCCTTCTGAAAGTCAATCAGTGGTTGCCTTCTAGGCGGGGCTCTTTCACTGGTCTTAATAAATTTGTTCATGTGGTGTGAGACACATCTCTTCAATGTCCGTTTACCAGTATTGTGTATTTCTTTAAATAGAAATTTTGCACCACATGTGAGGGAGCACGACAATGTGATCTGCCTCGTTGAGTTGTGCCAAAAGTAGTAGGGAGGGAGTGAAATAGATACAGGCAAATTTTGAACACTTTAGTCTGCCTTGCCAGCGAGACTTGAGATGGCAAGTCAGACTAAAGTGTTCAAAATTTGCGGGAATGTTTTTGACTCCCTAAGTACTACTAGGAGTTAATAGCCAGCATCTGAAACTGCCCCACTTTCACCTGTCTTCAAGAGATCAATGTTTAGATTGCCCATAATAAACATGGTTTTCCTTTTGATCCATATTTCTTCCAGCTACCTTTCTAGAGTCGCATAAAAGCTAGTGTCAGTGGGAGGTCTATACAGTGCACATCACAGATATTATTAGTTTTTGCAAATGCAGATTTATTTCTGCCCAAATTGTTTCAAGATTATTTTCAGCTTCTTACATGTACTTGTCTAAATGTTCCTGCAGGTAAATGGTAAAACACAGCAATTGTACTTCTTGTCACAGCTTGCATGTTTTGGCAGTGTGAGAACTTCTTGTGTTCATTCTTGTGCATGCATTATTTTTGGGGTGTACTGTAACATGTTATAGTCTTGTTTTAGTGACTATGTGAACCTCAACAATACATTATCTTAACTTAATTTTGTATTCCTGACAATAACAGATCTAGTAGCCATGCTGTAAAGAAACAACAGATGTTATCAAGACTTTTCGTCTAGGGTGTTTTGTTGCAACTGATTTTGCATTGGCTAGTGGTAATCACAACAGTTTGCTCTTTTCCATTCTCTGTGTAGATTTATCATCTGTTGAGTGGTCATGTACTTGATGCAACTATGTCAACTAAAGTCAAGGTGCAAATTGTGACTGCCATCCTTCCACAGTTGAAGCATTACTCATGGCTTGGCACGAGGTATTTGCTTGTCTAATTAAATAACTTTATTGTAGTGTAACTGCATTTAATACAGCTGTGGGAATTAAAGAAATTGTAAATGAACAAATATGGTAAGAAATGCAACTTATGGGAGGCTGACTAGTCAGCTATTTTTTCAGGTGTGATCAAGGTGCCAAACCCACAGCCACCATGAATAAATTTAGCAAGTGGCAGGGTGGAGGTTTTGTAACTGGGACCTGCAGATCTCAAACCCATCACCCTTATTTCCACTCTGCACTTTGATTGCATTTTAGATGAGCTTGAAAAGGTGATATTTCTGCCTTATTTGCCATCTTTTTAGTAAAATTTTTGCTCTTTCCTGAAGAGTTTAGGCTGTCTTGAAAATTCATACCTCAAAAGCTTAGAAATGAGATGCTAATCAAAGTGGCTATGAGCCACTCAACTTGGAAAATGGATCATCAGTAAACAATGGCAATTTTAATGCAAATGAACTGAATTTTCCTTTCCTCATTTAAGAATCTTAAGCACAGCTTGAATCATTAGAAAATTGATTCAGCACATCAATTTTGTTATTTTCAATATCTTCTTTTTTGACAGTCAAGTTAGCTATAGAGATGGGTACCCTTTACTGTGATCAAAATATCCTTTTTACGATAGCAAATTGCCAAATTGTCTGCTCTCACGCATTAATGCATCGCATAAATGATAAATTCATGTGTTTGTCTGCTTATTGAGAATTTCTGCAGTTATCGTAAAAATGTTATTTGACACTATTCTCCTAGAGGAGAACTAGGAACTATGATGACATGTACAATAACAATGTTCCAGTGCCAATCAAAATAACATACAGTATTCTATTTTAAAATTTATAAGCAGGCTATGCAAATAGCCTATAATTTAATCTTTGTATACTTACCGAGCTTTCAATAAGTCATTTCGAATATTGTCAACTATAAAGTAATATCAAGTAAATGTAAGTAGGCACATGTATGCTCTGCGTATCTATTTTTTGTCTTGTCATGGATTCTTCAACATTCCAAATAACTTTCAATACTCCCAATCCACCATTTCCTATTTTTTATTTGACTACTTTTTCTGGACTAATCCAATTCATCTGTAAGCTGGCTCACAAAGCCTTTGATTAGTGAAAGGTGTGTCAAGACAACATAACAATATTGATGACATCTTTCTGCTTGAATCTGACCGGAAACCAACTTGGTTGGTAGACCACTGTACTCAGGGAAATGGGGCGTTATGTTTGGAAAACCTTAATGTTTTTTTATTTTAATCCATTGACACCTGCATGAAATTGCCTGCGACCCACCCCTTATTCCCGGCAACTTTTTTAAATATTTTGGAGCGAGCGAAAGTTCAAAAATAAACCATATGCTGAGTAGCCACAGACACAAAATCAGGTTTCAAGACATTGTTTATTTGAAGTTGAATAACTGAAGGGCCAAAATATTAAAAAATATCAACAAAGAGAACTCAACTTGATGTGCAAAACTGATAAGAAAACAAATTATGTAAAAGTTAGCGGTATACTGAGTGGCAACAAATTGATAAAAATGATATGACATCCTCACATGTGAAGATATCATTTTTGATAACAATTTTTTGTCCCTTTAACTACACTTAAATTTGTTTGTATATGGTCAAAACATCTTCAGATCTTTGTATGTTTTCTGCAATCTTTGGAAAATGTTTGGAAATGTTCGTCTGGCCTTCAGACAAATTTTGGAAAATCTTTGAAAATTTTGGAAAGTGGTTGGAAATCTTTGGAAAATCGCCACAAACGTTGTTATGTATTGTCGCTTGGAGATCAGAAATTAATCTTCTCGTGTTGAAAAATATTTCACTTCAACATTTGAAGATAAATTTCATATCTCCACGCAACCATGTACTATCCTATATAAATTATATTTTTTTCTTTCCTGAGTGACAAAGGCTGAGAAAATCAAATACGCAAAAATTAGTTAATTATTGAATTCAGAGGACAAAACAAATCCGAATACAACAGAATTTCCATTCTTTTACTTTAATGGGTAACATTTGAGAAAACAACAGAAGTAAAAGCGAACAACACAGTAAAAGCCTCTCTTTGCCATGCGATAAAATAATGCAGCACAGCAAAAGAAAGATGCAAGTTGTAAATCAAAAAGATGACAGAAACAAGCCAATTATTTTGGGATAAATCCTATTTCAACTGTGTTAATTTACTGCACACTTAGTTCTTTTCTCTGGAGTTCTGTTATAGCTGAATGAGACTCAAAAAAAATATATTTGAATGAAGTGAATAAACTAAACAAACTGCGAAGGTCGCCATAAATTAAATATGCAGAAATTCACTCTGCAGTTGTTCTAAAAGCTGAATTCAACTTCAAAGTAATACTGTACATTACCATTTTTGTTTTCTAAAGTCCAGGAAGCTGTTTTAAATCCATGATCTGTATTCAAAACTCACTTGAAAGTGCACCAATCGTCATGTTTTCACACTGGTTGAAGAAAGGAAAAATTCTTCACCAGAAATGTTTGAGGACTTGTACACCTTGATCTTCCATTTTGAGGCCACCTGAACTTTGATTTGTATTTCTCCCTTCCATTGTAAGTCCCTAAGAGGTATTGCTCCATTTTAGTAATAAAAACAACACCCTGGAAGTTTGTAGATTTGGCCTAAAACATGCCACGATTAGCTGCACTTTTCAAGCGCATGATATTAAGACAAAAAATTGTCTTTCTAGGACCCCTTGAGTCCTCTAAAAATATGCTCAGAAAGTCAATTCTTGTCTTTTTTTGTCCCTAACAACAATAGAACAATAGGAGAACCAAAAAGTCTTTAGGGAGGGTAGGAAAGGCAATTGTCCCCACATGCATTTTTACAGCTAGTTATGGCTGGCACTGGCATTTGAGGGGTGGTTTTTGCACAGCGGGTTACAGCTGGCACAGGCATCAATGGTTTAATGAACATACTTTCGTAATGTGTGGTTCCAGAAAATATCCACACCCCCACGGAGGGTTTTTTCCTGTTTGACCACCCACCCCCCAGAATTTTCCATTCCAGTTGGCTTAGTGGTACTCTCCCACCTCCTGGAATTTCCAGTATTTTTCTTCTTGGGTCCCCCTAAATTCCATATCCACTAATAACAAGAGTTAAGTCATTTATTTTAGTCTCCAAGGTACTGTAATAAAATTTAGCCACAACTATTTATGGTTATATTGTAGACGAAGATGCAAGGCAGCACATTTTTCATGTTACACCAAGGCAAACAATTGTAAACCTTAATTTGGTCTCAACATGTTCACTATTTTATTGTAGATTATCTATGGGGATATTTACTAGGTCAGGATCAAAGCTGCTTGGTAACAAAAGAATAAAGCTCTGAGATTTAAATTTCCCAAAAATGAAGGTGGAAAAGTCTAGATGTAAATACAAACGCATCCCTTCATGTCATATAACAATTTGAACTAATAACTTACTTCGAAGCTCTTTACTCCCGAACGGCATAACAGCTGACTTTTTCTTCATTCAAAGAAGTTTTCTTACAAGAATCTTGAGGAGTACTGAAATTTAAGCTCTTTCAAATAACCCAGTAGAAGTTTTAATCTATGCATAGTCAAAACAATATATTGAATTACTTTACACGTGCAGTTATAGCAGGAAAGCAAAGTTGTCATGCAACATGTTTTTACAAAACACCTGTTTGCCGAATATTGCTTAAATTTTTCTTTCAGTAAAGGAATTCTTCAATAAAGTCATACGCTTAGTCTTTGTAGCTTCTAAATGATAGTAAATTCATTTTATGCCTAAGCGTTTTAAATTGGTAACATGTTTAACTTCATACACATGAAACACATTGTTCAGTCATGCTATAAATAACCAAATGAAATCTTGGCTACCACTCCAGCACTCCTTGCTATCAACAGTTACATATACTCCAAGACAAATGGCATTGAATTGACTTTGCTAACTTAAACAAACTATTACACAGATAACGATGAAGCTATGTGATAAACTTGTTACAGCAAATGTGAAACGGGATTAATTTTGTACAAGTATCAAATGAAATGAATAATGCTGGAAAAAGCATCGGCTGAGTTTAGGCTAAATACAGCACAATCTAAAGTATAAAATGTACAAAATGTCGTCAACTTCATTGTATAGCTCCACTTCTTCTTCGACATTTTGTTGGACTTGACATCCAACAAACAAAATTTTAACGTGCTGCTCTGGACAGAATCTTACATTTATTTCAACAGATGGAACATTTCTGTTGGTTTGATTACCTGAATCTATTGGGAAAGTGTGATAGGATTCATTAGATTTCATTTCAAACCCAGTGGAAAGAAAACTCTTTCTGTACCCCCTCCCCTGTAACATATTCGCTAGGACAGACAATGAAGCACCAGAGCATCTAAACACAACTTTTAATCTCGTAAGCTAAGTGTACATCAAGTGAAGTGAGGGAACAGATGTAGGATCCCAGATGTAAACTAAAGTGTATAAATTAACTTAACATGCATAAATTAACATCATTACATCTCCCTTCGTTGTTCAAAAGAAGAAAGAATGAAGAAAGAGAAACTTAAATTGTTTCTTTGAGTCGTTGTTTGGAGAACATAAACAACATAGGAAAAGTGTCAGCATGCATAGTCACTGAGGTATGCTGGTCTTCACATGACTCTTCCCTGGACACTACATCTTTCTGGACTTCTTATGTCAACCGCTTGAGGGCTTGGTGTTGCTTGTGGCTTGATCACCTCTTGGGGCATTGATTCAGCTACTGGTGGTACCTGTTCAACTTTGGTCAAGGGCAGGGTACCAGGATTGGAGCTAGATATCTCAATGTCAGGTGGTGATTGTTTTGGGACTTCAGCTGTGAGACGCATGTGTCGGCAGTTCCTGCGATACACCCTTCCGTCATCAGTGATTACTTGGTATAAGCGTACAGCAAGTTGTTTGTCAACCGTTGCTTGGGTCCATTGATGACTACTTGGGTGGATGGATACAAACGGTGGTCCCTGGTTCGAGTGGCTGGTGTTCTTTAGTGCCATTGTTGTAATAGAAGGCTTGTTTGTTCTTCTGGGCATGAAGAAGCTGGGAAGTGGTGTCAAATTCGGGTTGCGTTAGTAGTCTGCCAGCAGTAGGCAGGAGTGTTTTGGTACGTCGGCCAAAGAGGCGCTGAGCTGGAGATGTTCCTAGTCCTTCTGTGGGGGTGTTGCAGAAGTCACGGAATCCCAAGTAGGGGTCACTGCCAGCCTCTAAGGTCTTAAGCATGATTCACTGTGCAGTCTTTACCATGTTTTCCGCCTTGCCATTTGACTGTGGGTAGGTGGGAGAGCTTGTGACACAATCAAACTCACAAATCTTTGAAATTCTTAAATTCCTGTGAGCTGAACTGGGGGCCATTGTCGCTTACTATCTTGTCCGGAATTCCATGTCTGGCCATATGAGGTTTGAGCTTTTCAATTACTTCTTTAGATGTCTTACTAACAAGCTTATCGGCCTCAAAGAAATTTGACTGATAGTCAGTAGTGACAAGGTAGTCCTGACCCTGGAGCTCAAAGAGATCAACAGCAAGGACCTGCCATGGTCTTGATGGTACTGGGTGTGAGATCATGGGCTCCCTCTGCTGCCCTTGGTGGTATGTATTGCAGGCTTGACACTTGGAGACATATTCTTCAATCTCTTTGTACATACCAGGCCAGTAGAAAGCTTCCCTTGCTCGTCTCTGACATGCCTGTACTCCCAGATGACTGAGGTGTAGCTTTCTTTTGAGCTCAGCTCTCATTTGAAATGGTGTGACAACACAGTCTCCCTTGAAAATAACTCCATTTTGAAGTGCAAGTTCTTCTTTGAAAGGAAAGTACTCTTAAACTTCCAGTGGGAGATGAAGCGTACTTTCTGGCCAGCCTTGTTTGATGATGCCAGCGAGGGTCTTGAGGATAGCATCTTCTTGAGTAAGGTTTTGGATTTGGCAGAGAGTTTCATCTTTCACTGGAAGATACTATAGCATGTTTACTTGCTCTGCTTTTATCTCAGTTGGAGACCTTGTTTCTGAGACTGTCATGACATCTTCCTGATCCTCAGTGGCTTCCTTAAGCGACAGATATGCACGACTCAGGGGATCAGCTATAAGGAAGGAGGTTCCGCTTTTGTAAGAAACTTCAAACTCGTAGTGTTGGAATCTAAGGAGCATTCATTGTAGCCTTTTGGCTGGACTTAAGAGGCTTTTCTTGAAAATTGCTCCCAGAGCCTTGTGGTCAGATTCAACCAGCACTTTCCTTCCATACAGGTAGGTTTCAAACTTCTTCATTCTGAATACTATGGCCAATAACTCTTTTTTGATTTGCACATACTGGACCTCTGTGGGGGTCAGGGACCTGGATGCATATGCAACTGGATGTCCATCTTGCATTAGACATGCTCCTAAACCATGCATGGAGGCATCACGCTGTAGTGTGGGTGTGGCACCTGGATCAAAGTATGTTAGGGCTGGAGTTGCAGAAAGCAGAAAGGACCTTCTTTGTCTCTTCCAGGGCTGCACCATGAACCTGCTCATCCCATAGGAACTCGTCGTGTTTGGTGAACTTGTGTAGGGGAGTTGTGATCTCGGAAAGTCTCGGGGCAAACTTCTGTAGGTAGTTTGTCATCCCTAAGAGGTGCTGGATGCTCTGTTTGTCAGTTAGTGTTGGCATCTCTCTGATTGCCTTGACTTTTTCAGGGTCAGGTTGTAACCCATCAGCGGAGAGCACATGGCCCATGTACGCAACTTTCTTGAGCCTTAGCTGCAGCTTTCCCTTATTTAGCTTCACACCTTTATCTTGCCAGCATTGAAGGAGAGCAATGCGTTTTTCATCATGGTCTCGTACTGCTTCCTCGTCGTTAGCTCCATATCCAAATACAAGGATGTCATCAGCGATCGCCTTGCACCCATTCAGTCCTGCTAACACCTGATCCAGTCTTCGCTGGAATTCTTCGGGGCCGGTGAGATGCCGAGTGGCATTCGAAGTGATCTGTATCTTCCCCATGGAGTGCCGAATGTAGTTGTGTAGCTACCTTCCTCATCCAAGGACACATGCCAAAACCCATTTTTGGCATCTAACACAGTAAAGCATCTTCCATTTGAGAGCTTAGCGCCAATAGGGAGGGAATACTGCATTAACTTGAAGGGTTAATATATGACAACTTGAATCAATGGCGAGCTCATGGGACAGACATATTCCAGGCATGCGTGTGCAGCGCTAACCACGGCTGGGTACAATGTAAATAACATAGTGGCGTGGTTGCCTCCTAACTCTCTCTCTCTAGCACCCAGGCACAGAAGTAAACTGAATATGCATGCGAAATAAACAACTAAATATAGAAACATACAGAGGCTGAACTAGAACAACAACAACAAAAGCAAACCTGAAACTAAACGGATATACGCACAATGGGTGCAGTCTCTGGTCCCTTAGATTTGTCCTTATAAATGTTGCGAGTAAAATAAAGTTACTACTGAAGGTGAAAGGACACGGATTAGTGTTACCAGGAAGAATGCAAAAGCCTAGCACACTACTTTAAGTCTCAGTCCTGATTTTTGCCAAAATGGGGAGCTTCGTTGGCGGTCAGAGCTCCTGGGAGGAATGACAGCAGCAGACTCAGGTGGTGCACCTGAAAGAACCGAGCAGTCTGGAGAAGAGGCTGCACTGCAGGGTGGTGGGACAATGGCTGCAGGTACTGGAGGAAGTTCCTGAACAGGGACAACGTGGTGCACAGGTTGTGGAACCACGAGTTGTTGATAGGTAGGAGGCTGTGTAACTACTAGAGAAGGGGCAGGGACATTGGAGTGTCTTGGTGGTAGAATAACGGGGTCGGCATCATCATCAGAGTCAAATAGGGAGGGCTTGTGAAGGCCACGAATGGGGCCTGGCAGGGACTGAGTCAAAACCATCGGACCCACTAGATAACGTTCGGACATAGGAACCAAGTACAGTTTGCTGCGAAACTGGGAGGTGGTGAACTTCCGGAGCTGACAGGAGAGGTCCTCGCAAATGCTGACCACAAGGTATTTCTCACGGGCTTTCAATTTGTCTCTGTCACATTTCAACAAGACTAAGTCGCCAACAGACGGCAGCTTAGGGTAGGTAGGTATGGCTACGAGCCTTAGACTTTGCACTGGATGTGTGATTCTGCTGGTGGGAGTGCTTCTGACTAAGGATGAGTCATCTGTCAACTATGGGTAGCTGTAGACCAGTTAGCTGGTCATGTTGAGTCCAGACCTCCTGCGCCGAAAGGCCATTGCACCGTATGCAGGTGTTTGTATTTGCCGTTGCTAGTGCAAGAGTGACGTCAGACACAGGTCCTTCCTCAGGGGACAAGTTTAGGAGCTCTACACCAAGCTCTTCAATGGCACGTTCTGCGACAGGATTCTTGTTGGGATTCTTGACCTGGCCGATCTCCAGGGTAATGCCGTGGGAGAGGAGGATTGGGTCGGTGACAAGTGCACAACCAGGGGCAGGATCAACATGAACTGTCGCACTGCCATCATGTAAGGAATGAAGCTGGGAACAGAAGACTATGAGGGTGTTGTGGGGATCCTCATGTTTCTCAGTCTTGATAAGGGTGGTCAAAGTGTATGAGGAGACAGTCTCAGTATGAGGATTATTTGTCGGTGACATCGGGCAACATCAGCAGCGAATGAAACGCCAATGGGCCAAGGAGCTTCCTCGCTCGACTGGGGCTGGAAGTGTTTAGGATTGATTTCACAGATTCACAGGTGTGACAGGAGGAAGATGCAAGGTAGATTGCTTTGTCAACATCTAGAGGGAAGAAATATTGGCTGAAGAGACACTTTGTTTGCTACTTTGATGGATGACTAAACCGGATGTGAAGAGCTGTTAATAGTCTGTCTAAGATGGAGCGAGGAACAACCAGGCACCCACAAGGGGGTTGGAAGGATTGATGGTCTCACGATGAGAAGGCTGTCAGCAGTGATTATGACATCCTTAAGGTAGTGTTTCACATCAATAGTTTTGGTTGCTTTCTTAGATGGTCGGGTACCTTGGCTAAGGTGAGAGTGTGTTCTCCAGAGGCAAGGGCACTCCAGCTGGGTAGCCTGCTAGGCAGCACGGCTAGTGATGGGTATCTTGACAGAGCCTTGAAGGACATCACTAACAGAGAGGCTGCAAACAACAGAATCTTCAAGTTTGACGATGAATTTGCAAATTTGGGAGCTAGAATACAAACATTCCTTTGGGTTTCAGCTTGCATAATCGGGGGGTAGGTTCTCAACTCCGGCAATATGACTTATGTGGACAGAATAGCAGCTGACTGTTGACAGGGTGGTGACTCTAGAACTGGCTGAAAATTCTCCTCTCTTGAGCTTTTCGTAAGCTTGAACACAAGGTCTGCTGTCAGTGAGTACCTCACTTGTGTGCGGGGATTGCATGATATAGGGGGCAAAGTGTCTAATTGCTGTGCCAACAGCCAAGGCTTTAATCTCACAAGGCAAGCAAGTCACTTGATGTTTACAAA
The DNA here is from genome assembly GCF_964199315.1 of Orbicella franksi. Taxonomy (NCBI): domain Eukaryota; kingdom Metazoa; phylum Cnidaria; class Anthozoa; order Scleractinia; family Merulinidae; genus Orbicella; species Orbicella franksi. Next base: position 21,923,352 of record NC_138148.1, on the reverse strand, counting down.
GCTTGGCACTGAAGAAACCAGCTAAGAGCAGCGACCCATTTTGGTGCACATATAATGTGGCTGCACTGCCTCTATTCTTGACGCAGCCGTCAGTCACTATCCATAAGGCATCTTGAAGCTGGGGGATTGTGATGCTCCGGTTGTCTTCCAATGCACATTGGGCGGATGATAGTTTTGACTGCAGATAAGCGAAGATTGTTCTTTTGGAGTAGGGTAAGAACTCTTCTCCAATTGTCAAGGAACTCAGTGGGGCTGTTTCCCCCAACGTACAGGTTGTCAGCGATTTTGGCAACACAACCCTCTTGAATGAGGTCTCCCAGAACTCGGGACATCAGTTCTTTGAGGCAAGTTTCAGACCCAGGCATTCCCATGGCAGAACGGGTGTAAACACGGATGCCTTTAAATGGTGTCACAACACCACAGTATTTCATAGATGAAATGGCCAGGGGAATCTGATAGAAAGACTTCAGCAAATCAGCGATAACCATGTACTTCCACTTCCCCATTTCATGCAGCACGCCATCAACATCTGGCATTAAGGAGGGTTGAGGCTTGCTGTACTGGGCAACTTCTCCGAAGGATGTCACGAGCCTGCAACCACTGTTGGGTTTCTTTACGAGAAACGAGGTGTTCAGGTACTCCACATGGACGTTGACTGCTCAGGTTTTGCAAAGATGCCAGCAGCTTCGAGCTCATCAAAGTTGTCTTGTAGTTCCTCAAGGGTGTTCCTGTTGCACTGTGGAAGCCTGCCTTTGCGTTGAGGAGGAAGGGTGGGCCAATGTTGACAACGGCCTCAATTTTGCCACTTGCACCATTGTATTTAGATATGGAGGGGTTGAACACATTATCAAACTCCAGATTGAGAGCTATGAATTTGTCATGAGTGTCCTGATCTAGGCACCCATCAGGATCAAGGATCACACAGGGTGAAAAGGGCTCGCAGGTTGCCAGAGAAGGAGAGGCAGCACTACATATACATGTGGTGAAAGGTGGAGTGGAGGTGGAGGCTTCGACGGGTAAAATGTGCCAAACCTGGCATAACTGCTCACCGCTCTTCAGAAGAATGGGGGAGTCAGTTGTGTTGGAGATGCATACGCATAATCTACAGATTGAATTTGCTGGGGTGGAGGCCATGCATCTTCTGGTTTACATGGCATGTTAGAAGGGCAGTCTAGCCACAGCTCGAGGGCCCACAAGGTGTCAGAGTCAGCATCAGAAGGGGTACTGAACTGGACATACTCCCCTGGCATGACAACTGTACGGTTTGAGTTGCATAGCAGGAAGGATTGTGTACACCACACATTAGGTTGATGTGTATGCCTGGAGGGTGAGCTGTAGCTGATAACCTCAGTGCCACCTATCTCAATCTGATGTTTGGCAGGGCAAACACCAATGTCGTTGCGCACCATGAAGGGTTACCAGCCAGGATATCAACGTCTAGCTGACAAATGACGAGGGCATCTAATTCAAATGTCCACTGTCCAGGGGTTAGGGAGCAGTGGACTTTGCCAATGACATCCATTGGGGTAACTCCATCAGCCTGACGAGCCATTTGGGAGGCCAGGATTATGGGGAAACCATAAAGTTTGCCGGAGGAGTCGGGAACCATGTTGGAAGTTGCACCAGTGTCCAGGGTCAACTGCATGGGGTGTTTGTGATAGATGGTGTTAAGGACAGGTGATTGGACTATGCTGACACGAAGGGCTGCTGGCTCTTCACCCTGGACTGGTCGGACTACGAGGTCAATGCTCTCATCCAAGGTCGTCAGGGTCATCCATCACCATGCATGACCGAGGCCATGGTCAATGGTCATGGTCAGGTAGGTAACGACAATTCATCAGGTTACAGTGTTATTTGGGCAATGGGTGGTTTTGCAGAGGATGCAGGACAAGAAGGGGTGTCGTCGAGGTTGGCCTTGACCACTATTATGGTAGCACCTTGGTGTGGTCCTGCCGATACACATGGCTTTGGTATCTTCAATGCTACGTAACGCATCAAGGAGAGATCCGAGAGATAGAGAGATCTCAGGTTTTAGTGAAGCCAGGGTCTGATTGCATAATTCAGAACTGTATTTTTGTTTTGCTAAGAGAGGTAAGCCTGGGTGTACCATCTGGAGCCAGAGGATGACGACAGTGTTCTCTAGTGTGGGGAGAGGTCTTCATCGGCAGTTACCTGATCTCCCTGGTGTGTTAAGCTGCCGTGAACAGAAAGGAGGTTATCCTCAAATAAAGCCATAAGATGCTGAAACGGGTCCTCCGGTCTCTCATCTGGCTGTAGGTGTATGCTAGCCAAGTCAAGAAAGTGTGCTCCGGTGGACTGGAAACCATAATGTTGACAGATTTTCTGCCACATGTCGTTCAGGGAAGTTGAGTGTTTGATGATAGAATTCCTAGAGATTACCGGAGAGACGTTGGCCATTTGGCCGAGTAGTAAGTCTAGATGGATGTTCTTTTGGGTGGCAGTGAGTTGCTGAGCTTCAGGAACCGCAGTGCCATCATTGGTAAGGGTGGATTGGCGGCACTTTGTTTCTGCCAAGTTGCATCAGGGAAGGGAACAAAGTTCTTGCCCAGTGAAAAGACATAGACCAAGTTCTGCCGCCAACTTTCGTACAAAGTAATCGTCTTTATCTTTGTTAATTGCCATTGTTTGGGTGCTCAAGGCGAGGCAGCCATGTTGGGAAGTTCAGAAATTGCTCGCCTGAAATAATGGCTTTGTCACCTTGTTATGGAGTAGATGTCACAGAATCCAAAGTCCACGCTTGTTTTAAGGAATTTGGGGTGTGAGTTAACAGCTGCCACTACACCAATAAGGAGGGAATACTGCATTAACTCGAAGGTTTAATATACAACAACTTGAGTCAATGGCGAGCACATGGAAGAGACATAGTCCAGGCACGCGTGCGGAGCACTAACAGCTGCTGGGTACAATGTAAATAACATAGTGGTGCAGGAAGGACATCTTTGATTGTCGGCAGTGGGTAGTAATTGTGTTTAAGAGCTTGGTTAAGTGGTTTGGTGTCCACACACAGTCGAACATTGCCATTTTTCTTCAAGGTGATGACAGTTGCTGATATCCAGGAGGTAGGAGCATTTACTGGTGTGATAATGTAAAGGCCTTCCAAATGATCCAGTTCCTCTTTTAGCTTTTCTTTAATGCTGATCTGCACCTTTCTTGTTGGGAGTTGAACTGGTGGTACATTTAGGTCAATTTCTAGGTGGAGATCACCTTCTAACTTTCCTTCTCCTCTGAAGACATCAGCATATTCTTTGAGTATAGATTCTGTTGTAAGTGGTGTTTTGCTCAGTGATGCTTCTTCAGATTGAATAGCCACAATGTTTTGTTGGACCCCAGAGATGAGTTGCATTTGCTCACTGGCTCATAAACCAAGAAGAGGCTTGCCTTTGCCTTTTGCAACTACGAATTCCACATTGTATTTTATTCCGTGTCTGGGGTTCACAACTTGAACACGTTTCTTGCCAATCGGCTTCTCCTCAGCTCAGAGTCACTTCTGTATTGTCCAGCAGGGATAGACTGCCTTCACCATATACTTCTTTGAAAGACTCTTCAGGTAAGATGTTCACTGTTGCACCAGTGTCCAGTTGGAATGGGCCTTGATGACCATCTAATAGCATTACCGCAAACAGTTTGTCTTTACGATCAGGATTTTCGACAGCACAGACTTGTTCCTTGACGTCGACACAAGCAACGTATTCATCAAAGTCGGAATCCTCCACTGCATGCACTGGCTTGCGGACATGTCTCGCTGTGGGAGGTTTAGAGGATGTGGTTGAACTGGGTGACCAACTTATTTTATTGTCGACAAGACTGAACTGTACAATGATAATGTAGTAATCAGTTACTTAGCAATCTGTGATGTAACATAAGTTATTGATAGATCATAAATGTTCATGACAGAGGCGGTTTGGTTTTGCAGGCCACAGCAAAGTGGTTTTGAATTCCACAGTTAGAGCAAGTCTTTGCAAGACATTTAAGCTTGTTCCAGACATGCGTTTTGGCATAGAACTTGCAGGGGATTTCTCTCTCTCCTCTGGGGGGCAGAGGTTTCTTTTCATTGGACTGACTAATGGTGCTGACTTCCTCCTGATTGATCTCTTTCAACTGTTGGCTTGAGGTCTCATATGATCTACAGATATCAATGCATTCCTTCAGTGTGAGTTTGGAGACTTGTAGGAGCTTCTTGCGTGCGTGATTGTCTCTTACTCCAATGACAGTCCTGTCTCTAATTAGACTGTTCTCTAACACTCCGAAGTTACATGTCTTGGCCAGCATGTGCAGTGCCGTGACGTAAGCATCCAGAGATTCGTTTGGCTCTTGGTCTCTCTTGTTAAATCGATTTCTCTCATAGATTTCATTTGTCTCTCCGATGCAATAATGCTGTAGCTTTTGGAGAACAATATCAATGTCCTTCTTATTGTCTTCATTCTCAAATTCTAAGCCTTTGCACACATCTAGAGCATCTGAGCCAATACAGGTTAATAGTGTGGCGGTTCTCAGCAATTTATTTACAGTAGGGTTTTCAGGATCTTTTAGATGTGCAGCTATTTCGTAGTTGTTCCAAGCACGGTGGAATTTCTTCCAGTTCATCGCCAAATCTCCTGTGAGCTCTAGTTTTGAGGGCAATGGGATGTTTATCGGGATTTGTACCAGATGTGGTTGTGCGAAGGCTTCTTGTACTTGCACAGATGTGCCGCTACCCTCGGGTTTCGATGGCGTGCTTAGTATTTTGAAGTTAGCTAGATTTTTTCAGCAGAGAGTTCCTTCTGAAAACACAAGAAAATTCCACTCACCGTTGTCTTCCACTATTCTTTGTGAAGAAGTTGTCGAGTGGCTATTGCAGAAAACAGTAGAGATCAGAGACTATCCTCTGGAATAACAGTTTGCAGATCAGAGTTGCTCAACCACGTGTGTACGAACAAATCTCTTTCCAGAACGCTTTCCCGTACACTGAGTGGTAATTCCTCAATGGCAACAAATGTAGAAACCGGTTTTCACTTCTGACACCATGTAACGTATTCTCTAGGACAGACAACAAAGCACCAGAACATCTAAACACAATGTTTGATCTTGTAAGCTGAGTGTACATCAAGTGAAGCGAGCAAACACATCTAAGATCCCGGATGTAACCTAAACTATAAATTAACTGAACGTGCATTAATTAACATTGTTACATCTCCTTCGGAAATTTACCTCTTTCAGACCCCTTACCCCTCAGAATTTCTGTGATCCTCCCTAGGGGGTAGAAAGCACACAATCTACAATTCTTAAGGTTTCAGAAAATATATACTTTACAGGGGTTTGCATCAATCGTCTGACTAAAGCAGCACTAACGAATGATGGTTATTTGGGATGTACTGATACCTTAAGTAAACATAGCTGCCTACCTTATGGCAGGTTTCTTTTGCAGGTCACAGGTCACATCAAAATCAAAAAGCACTCAGTGCTCGTATCTTAAATTTGAAACCCGTGATTTCATTTGTATTTAAAAATAAGCTTACGTCCAGCAAAAAATTCATATTGCTTTATCTTTTAATTTTGTTGTTCTTCACACAACATTTTGTCACTCTATGCAGTTTGACCAGAGTGAACATTTCTTCATGAATGATATACAAGTCAGCATCCACAATCTAGTAAATATGCCCTAAAATTTAAGTGACAGATATTAGAAAAATTACCATTTGAGAGACTGCGTAGATCTACTTTTTGTGAGAGAGATTGCTGTCCAATCATGTCAAACACAAGCCATGTCAAACAGACATAGTGGCTGGTGATGTACGTATAATTTTATTAATCTTCTAGAAACGAGATATGTAAACAACTGGAATCAAAACTTAAATAAATATTAATTGTACCTCTCAACAATCATTTTGAATATTTCTGCACTGCTAGTGAAATTAACACAAACAATTGCCAAGATAGGAAAATAATACTGTGATTTCCATTTCCAAGAAAGAAAACTATTGTTATTTTACTGTCTACATTACAATCTGCCATACACTTCTTATTTTGTATAGCATCACGCTGGGGGAACTCCCAATAGTTGACTTAAGGTGCAGTTTTTTATCAGGTGGGAGGTGTGACAAAGAGGCAGGGATTTTAAACATTCATTGCTAATTTATCCACAAAAAGAGATGTAATGGGTCTACTGTAGGTATGTGAAAGGGGTTTCAAGCTGCAAGCTACATGTGTATGAAAGAGTAACCTTTTCTGGAAAAAAAACACTATACAAAAGGGAAAGGATTTGGACCTTCAGGCAGAGCCTCCTTGTGTAAAACTTTGTTAGGTCCCTTCTCCCTCGCCAGGTTTGACAGAGTCATTGCTTGTAGCTGTTTGAAAGAATTAAGGTTTAACCTTGTGTGTAGATATTGACTGCAAAGAGTCTTTGAACTTACTGAGACATTGGCTCGTCAATCCTCTAAGGTCAAAGGGAGTTTATAACTTCCATCTGACTAGATAGCAAGCCTTAATTTGTGATTGAATCTTATGAGTGAAACTATGAGCAAACTTTCTAGCATTCTCAGGCTAGCACTATATCAGCAAAATTATGAATCAATCCTACCAAAACTAAACAAAACAAACCAATTGGAAACATAAGTAGGACAACATATAAGTCCATAGTATCCAACCAAAACTTTCTTGCAGCAAACAGTAAGAAAAGCAGTTACAAAACTGGATATTAACAAAATTATCTACCGTAACGCAAAAATCCCAAAGGTCAAGGTGTTCCCCAAAATTTGTAAAGACCACACAGGTGTTGAGCAGAAATAGTTCATTATTTTAATTTTTGGAGTGGGATAAACGTTTAAATTGTAACAAACAAAATCCTGTATATATTGTGCTTCAAGGGCCGAGTTATTTTGACTTTGTTCATGACCTTGTTATCTTCAAAACCCGGTCAAGCATATAGTAGCTGATCAAAGGAGACTTCTTCATTTTGTAAGCAATGTATCCACGACTTCTTTATAGTTTCCTTTGATTAAAATGATGGCTGTTAGCACTGCGTGATTTATGGAAATCAAGCGATCCCTAACAAGACCACTTCCTTACTGACTGTGTGTGAACTTCAATAATCCCACAACGTTGATGCTCAAAAGCCGCAATGACTTAATGCATTTTTCATGTGAAATTCTTAAATGATTTTTGTCATTTTGTTACATGATGGCACTATATCTCACCGTATAAGCATACTTTGATCAGAAGATAGTGGCATCTACAAAAGAATGGACAAAGTTCGAAAGAAGCAAATACATATTCTCGTCACTTGAGAGTGAGCATTTGCCCCGTCTATGTATTAGTGATAGGACTAACTACATTATCACTGTACTGAAACTGTACGAAAAACTAGAGAATTGTCAGAATATTAGAGGTTTGAGCAAACATCATTAAAACAGGATTGGACTTGACGTGACACTCACACTTTTAATTTATTTTACGTAATGTTATTTTCTTATTACAAAAGATATTAAACGATTTATTATTAAATCATTTAATATTTTGTTTTTATTTCGTAAAAACTATTTTGAATTTAAACCTTGCATGTTAAGTAGAAAAAGGTCAGGTTAAAACCTGAATTCCATATGATTGTCCAGATTGATCTGAAAGTCATATGGAGAATAGGCTTAAATATGTGGCAACGTCCGTAATTTCTGGCTGTGAGGAAGTTCAGGGTATTGGTTTAGCAGAGTCCAAAACTCTCTCCACAGGAGATCTTTGTGCTTCTCATTGAACCTCAGTTTAGTGAATAGTTCATCCCATATCTTTCCTTTTCCTGGAACACATGAACGAAGTGGACGGTAGTAAACATACCATGGATGGTAGTAAACCTGCTACTGACTATGCAAGGTGCTTAGTTTCAAGTCAAGTTTTGAGCGCAGAAAATTGCAAAAATGCATGAGGAATTAGTGAGTTGACATCAAAAAGAACATTGGAGAATCTTCCAGGATCAATGCCACATATTCACTGTCCAAATATCATTAAAGTCTTCCAAAAAAAATGTGCAGTATAGTGACGTAAAATACTGCCAGGTTTTGGTGGGTACAAGTGTTATGTAACACTAAGGAATAACTTGTTATTAATTCTTTGAAATTTTACTCCCACAGTTCTAAATCTTACAGCTACCTGATTTTCCCTTGTCTGAAATGGGTTATCCAATAAAAAAACCAGACAAATGGTACTTATGGTGAAAAAAACTAACTCATAAATTCAAGCTTACCTTGCATAGCGCTGCCATCTTGAGCGCATGTTGGAGGACAGTTTTTACCTCATGTAAAAATCTTTGAAATTTCCAGTTTTAATAGGCCCGGTCAGTATTGCCTGGGCGGAAACCAGTCAATATCAAAGTGCAGCATCAGTGTAAGCCTCTTTCGTTTTCATATCACATTGAAAGGCTACAAAGAATTTATGTTTTAAACACAAATAAGTCTTTGCTTTCCTTGGATCAATTTCTTTTTATTTCAGTGCTACAGTTGATTTCCCTTATGCTGCATATCATGGTGAATGCTATGCTCCAAGGCCACGGTTGTCTTCAAAAAAATTTTCCCGGAAAAGAGCTGTTATAGTAACACTTGGGGCACACTTCTGTTCATCTGTTTAATTGAGCTTTATGACATTTTGGCATATTTTTTGTTTGCTGGGCGTGACCTGTGACCCTCAAAAGAAACCTACCAGCTTACCTTAAGAGATTCAACTAGGGTGGGTAGGTACTTCCAGGAGATTTACAAACATGGGCCCCTTCAATGATCTTGGTTACAGTAGAATGATCCTGGGCTTGAGTACCTGGCTCAATGAGATATGGGGTGAGAATGGTTAACTTAAGTGAAGTATAGGATACCAGTTATTCTTTGCATTTGTTCAAAGTTACTATCTTTGCCCAAAATTTTCAAATTTATTTTTTTCAGAAGATATTAAAAGAAAAAATGTGTCACATGACCTGTGTTACTATTTATTTTACCTTTTAAACTATACATCACTTTTAAACTATACTTCACAGTTTTAAATTGGACAACAAGACAATTACCATAACATTTCAGTTTCTATTTGTTAATATGGCATCCTCCCACCACATTTTCAATTTCCTTTTGATCCAAATAAACATTGATAACAGTTATGTACCCTAACTAATCAACACTTTAAACCAAAAATCAGAACCATCTGATTCTTTAATTCACCTCTGGAAATTTTACTTAAACAGGATAATAGTGTAGTAACTAGGAGTACAAAATTTAATTCTTAATTCTCTCTTCGGTGCGGGATAATAGTGTAGTAACTATAGGAGTACAAAATTTAATTCTTAATTTGTACCTCAGTGCAAGAGAAAAGACAAATGTGTTGCTAAATTTCCAGTTGAATTTTACTTTGTTTTTCTGTTTACATATGCTGTCATTCGCAGGTCCAACCCCTGTGCACTGTCACGATCAGTTTTCTTGGACATTGTTTTCCAATTTGTTCTGGACTGGCAATGGCTTGAATTTGCAGGTATTGATTTAATTGAGTAGGCATGACATGCGCTCTTAATCATATATTATTTACATCCTTTCAGACATCTCCACGCTCCTGAGCTAAGTGATACTCTTCTTGCAGACTGTAAAGTACTTTTAGACCCCACAAAACAGTACTTTTCAAAAGTAATGCAAACAAAGATTTGATGAATTTGATGAATTTTGGTAAAAATAAGCAATAATTCTGGCAAAAGCAACCAGATTCCCACCCACTCTGAAGAAAAACACAAACCGTCTGTTGTTTGAATTGTACCAAATGCCCAATTAAAGTTCTCTGAAAACCTATGGAGTATTTTGTAATTGCTATTAGACCTATTACAGGCTATGTCATATTTTTAGAAATAAACTTTGAATATTTGGTGGCACAGTTTGAATTATCAGTTTCTCAAGCACAGTCCACACTATCAGAACCACACTTTGAATTTTTATTGGCCCAAATGACATGACAATTATTTTTTGGACTCCATGACCAACTGGGGGTGAAAGGCAGCAAGAAATGTAAAGTTTGCCATAGTTGCACATTGAGTCATGAAAATATCAAACAGGTTCAATTTGATTAGAGCTGAAATGAAAGTATTTGCAAAAGCAAAATATTCACATTTCCTGACAGATTTCTGCACACTTCATCTTGGGAATCGCCAATCTGTGACCTTTCCGCTTCGTTTCCTGTGGATGTCGACATCAAGTAAACATGAAATCTGCTTGCATAAAGGCCCTGGGATTTTAGATACTCTTGAAAAGGACATGTTTTTCCATCAGTGTCGGTAAATACTGTTATCCTTTCCTGTGCGTAGTTACCCAAATGTAAACACATATCGTCTATGGCACCAAACTTTGACACTTCTTCGGGGAAGAAAACATCTTTCGTTGCTTCACTGTTTTCTTTGCCACTTGGACACAAGCCACATGAGATTTCTGTATCCCATCCTTGCTTCCACTTTTTCTGATCTTGTTTACCAGATTCCTAATCCTTTCCTCTCTTTGAACTGAGGAGAAATTATGTATCATTGTTATATAGGATACAGTTACTGTTGTTTTTTTCCAGAGAAAGAAAATGTGACAAACTAGAAGAAGTTAACAACTACAGTCGAAGCTCTACTAAGCTACCACCACGGAAATTGGAAAAAGTGATCGTAATTAGAGCTGGTCGCCTACAAGAATGAGTTCTTATAAGCAACTGCATGGTAAAGCAATAGAGGGTGGTCGCTGACGAGAGCTTCAGAAACTCATTAATAAACAAAAGAAATTCTTGTTTCATGAGTGTCTTTATATCTGATATAGACATGGCTAAACTTTACGTTCAATTTTTAACTGGTCAAGAACCATTAGCACAGTGTGCAGTTTCATTCAAGTGTTGATTTATATGCTAAAGACTCTGAGTGGTCACTTACAAGGGCTTAAAAACCAAGGAAAATTCCAGTTGGGAAATCCCCATATTTTGAATAGATATTTAACTTTCTTGTATTTATCTTGAGCAGCAAAAAAACAGCATCCTCTGTGTGTTTTGAAGAAAACAAAGGCTGGATTAAATTGCATACCTACTCAAGGAAAAAAGCATCAAGTTACGAAGTTAAAAAGTGAAATTGTCACTTTAATAAAGTGTATTATCGTTTGTCACACGATGTAGTCACTTTAGATGTAGATCACGACGTTTCGACTGCTTACTGCTAGTCTTCTTCAGGCGATAAGGTCGACTGATTGCACGGTATCATTTATATCACAAAGGTCGGCTGTGATTGGTGCATTTCGATCCTCCTATTGTTCCATTGTTCCAACGAGTAGCTGTTCTCTCCGTGGTCTGCTGTTGTACCGTTCTCCTGTTGTGTATTTTTGATCATGGACATCCATGCTTCAGGAATTTCAATTCCACTATCCCTGTTGATGTTATTAGGGTGAAGTCTTATGTGAATAGCTTCCTTGACCCTACGTGTGTACCAGTGAGGATCTTGATCAATAAACTTGACCTCACTCCAGATAGGGTAGTGGCCGGTCTTGTGGGTGTGTTCAGAAACGGCGGAGGTCTGGGTACGGGTGAGTCATATATGCCTGTCATGTTCTTTGATCCTCTCCTGAATAGGTCTCCCTGTTTCTCTGATGTAGACTTTGCCGCACTCACAGGGAATCCTATAGACAACACCATCTTGTTTAGCCGGGTTGATGGTGTCCTTTGGTTGCACTAAGTGTGACCGAGGTGTTGTGATCTTGTGGTCCTGGATCTCTTCACTGGCGATGGTGGAGACAAAGTCAGTTGAGTTTTTCACTGTGAAGTTCGAGTTACTTGCAAGAGGAGATACTACGTTAGCCAAGAAAGCAGACAGGTCGTATGCTAAGGTGTTGACACACGACACAATTGGCCTAAGCGGTGTGTCAGCCTTGTGGATCTTCGGCAAACCATACATCCTAGGTGGTTGTTTGTGTCGGGGTGTGATCTTATTATAAACCGTCTCTGATATGTGTCCATTCTGTCAACCTTATCGCGTGAAGAAGACTAGCAGTAAGCAGTCGAAACGTCGCGATCTACATCTAAAGTGGGTCAAGAAAGCTATTTACATAAGACTTCACCCTAATAACATCAACAGGGATAGTGGAATTGAAATTCCTGAAGCATGGATGCTCATGATCAAAAAACACAACAGGAGAATGGTACAACAGCGGACCACTGAGGGAACAGCTACTCATCGGAAGAATGGAACAATAGGAGGATTGAAATGCACCAATCACAGCCGACCTTTGTGATATAAATGATACCGTGCAATCAGTCGACCTTATCGCCTGAAGAAGACTAGCATTAAGCAGTCGAAACGTCATGATCTACATCTAAAGTGGCTACATAGTGTGACAAACGATGATACACTTTATTATTGCATCTACCACGATGAATAACAACAACCTTTTCTTTGAAATTGTCATGTTGTCTGCTTCAGCGTATTACGGTGAAAACCAGCTTATGAGAACCTAGAATTTTCAAGGTCAGGCTGAACAGGTTCTTATATGTTAGGGTAATTTTTCACAATTCAGGCTGAATAGGTTCTTTTTTTTCAGAGGTTTTATATATTTTTTTTATTTCACATGGAGAAAACTGAGTGTTTGTTAACTGCATGGCTCATATGATAAAGCAATAAAGGTCCAAAAAGAGCATCAATACATTTGGATATTTGATTTAACAAGATATTTAGCTTTTAAATTGTTTATATTGCACTGCAACTTTATGGAAAACATATTTGTGAAAATCCAAAAAAATAAATCAATGCAAACATATAATTTGGAGAAGAAAAACACCATCTTCTTGAGCATGATACCCTCACACATGATTTTTGGCAAAGTTTCGGTTAAAAGTTGCTGTCAAATTTATTGATGGATCAAATTATACAGCCACCTTTGTTGTGTACAATAGTCTTTGATTTGGGAGCACTTGTTAGACTCCAAATGCAAAAGATCAGTGTATTGCTTTGCCACCCATTCAGTTCACAATGGTCAACCCTCTGATGAAATACCTTAGTTAGCAGAATTACCGCCAAAGAATTGTTTACAACCCATCAAATGACTGACTGACCAAGCAAATGAGTTATTTCTTCCCCAACTAACTGCTGTAACTCACTCTAGCTACACTTTCACATGTTGAAAAACTGCACTTGGAACATTTTTTACATGAATAAGGGGAAAATCTAAAAGTGTCAATTCCTAGTTGATACAAACTAGGAGTGAGCAGGATTGGGGGCCTGTGACTACCATGTGTCAGTGCTTTACATTGAACTTTACATTATCTGAGATTGCCTCACTTACATTTTCCCTAAGCGAAATTGTCTGGAAGTTTTACTTGCAGACCTGATGTAATGTTGCTCAGTAATGTCACGTTAAAATTGACCAAACACTTCTACTGAATCAGGCTATACTTGGAACAGTGCTGTATAGTCATTAAAGCAAGGAATGACTTAAATGGTTAACAGTGTAATGTTTCTTTCTTTCAGATATGCCTGATGTGGCAAAGAGTGGTTTGCACGCCCTGAAGCAGTGGTTTAACAGTGTTACAATTCAAGAAATTATTACCAAACAAGAACCTTCTAATCTCATTGGAGATGTGTTTCTCAAAAGAACACTAGCAAAGTCTTTTCTCAGAGCTTGTGAAGACTTGCCATCTTCCCTAACCAGCCAATCCCATCTAACAATTTTCAAACAGATTCCATCTGATTTCCAGGGTTCCAAAGAAATTTTGGAAACCACTGTGAATTGTTTTGAGGTGATCCAAGCTCTATTGCAGTCCTCAGAACGTGAAGTGCGATTGGCTGTTCTTGAATTTATTGTCTCTCGCTTACCTTCTGAGAAGCACACCAGCTTGAGTAGTAAAGCTATAGTTGAGCAGGATACATCAAGCAACAGTGCAGATTCTTGGATATTTGAGAAACTTGAAGAAAAATTAAAAAGCCAACTGTTTACATTAGCAGTGAAAGTGGAGCATCATACAGAATGTTTAGTAAAGGTAATTGATATTTGAAAAAAAATAGGAGTACTTCATAACTAATGAGCCCAGCTGCCATAAGTATTTATTAGAGTGTAGCACATTGGTGGAGCATCTAACTGGCATGTGGAAAGTCATTTGTTCTCTTGCTGGAACTGGAAATCTTTTTCCAGCCAGTTTTTGTTAGTGATTGAATATGTCTTTCTCACTGTTTTACTACCAATCTTAACATATACCATCCTTACAACTCGGATACAACTCAGATAATGACATAGTCATTAATCCGAGATGTAGGTATAGATCGAACATGGCACACCTTCCTTCCTTCGATTCCTGTTAACTTTTTCTAAATCCGCTGACCAGTATATAAAATGTTCGCAGTCGCTTGCACCCAAGTCAGTAAATATGTATTCACCAACTGATTTATCTCAGTGGCAATGTTTCCTATTCGTGGATCATTTCTACACGGTCAACAGAGTACGTTTTTGTGGGATAATGCAATATTGCATAATCCCATATAGTCGGTGCATATCTTGAAGGTTTGCAAATATGATGTCATGTGACAGATCTTTGTGAGCATGAGTAGTCTGATAAGTACACTGGATACTAGTATTTCGTGTGACTGTTTTCAAGTAAAGGTGGCCATTGCTACCTTTGTTGTGCCTAGTCATTGCTAGACCTAGTCATATTGTGTTTGTTTTAGTTGTGTTTAATTCAGTGCAGCAAGCAAACATAAAACAAAGAAACCATGGAATAATAGGTACACAATTCAACTTAGGTTGTGTTCAGTACATGGCTCCCGAGTGCGAGGTTAATCTATGTACTTCATGTATGAGCAATGAACTGTCACTGATGGTCCAATCAGAACCCAGGCTACAATGACTAACATGTCCCCTTTTGAGATTATTTTAGAATCAAACTATTAATATGCTAACAATGGCACATCGTCTTTAAATATCAACTTGAAAACATCATGGTGTTCCTAATCAGCCAGATATCACAGTCCTTAAAATTTAAACACTGTCATATACAAAGTCTGGATTTCTAGGTGGTTTGGTAACACATCCAGAACGCAACCTTGTCAGCACTGGTGTTGATTCTACTGGTTCGGCTCTGGTCATGTCATTGTTGGTCATCTTCTGCTCTGTCTTTTCCGTACTGCTATTAGCAAGTGATGATTTTCCATAGTGGATGGTGTGTCTGCTGAAGGGCTTACTGAAAACGGTGGCTCATGCACTTCTGGAATTGATGACAGTGGTGGTATTAGAGCAATTGCTGCTGGAACATCATTTGACAGGTTTGCTGGACATCTTGTAGGAACCTGTGACAGGGGTCGCTTCTGTGCAATACTGGTATAATGAGGTTTGATGTCATGCTTGTTTCGTCTAAGCCATCTGTTGCTCTTGTCGTTGATGATCCAGTATGAATCTGGTGAGGTATCTTTGGACTCGATGTATCCTGGTTTCCACTCATCTGAATTGTCATCAGTAAGCCAGATGGGTTGATTGGGCAGGTAGATGTTGCTGTCCTGCTTCGATGGCTTCAAATGTGCTGAGCGTTTGTCACTGAGGTGAGTCTTCTGCTGATCAGTCAATGGAACTGGTGTCATGGCCATGCTGAGACAGGTGTTTATTCGTCTGTTGAGGAATAGTTCAGCAGGCAATCATAAGGTGTCACTGACTGGAGTGTCAAGATATGTTGTCAGGGCTTTGGTAATATCAATGTCACTTGTGCTTTTCTTTAGGATCTGTTCGACCACTAGTTTGATGGTAGTATGGGCTTGATGTAATATGCCCAATGTCAAGCTGATCACAAAAGCACCGGAATTTGTCAGATCTGAAGCATGGGCCATTGTCAGAGATGATCTTCTTGGCAAGTCCAGTTTTCCTGAAGATGTTGGTCAGCACTTTTGTGACAGTGTCGGTTGTCTCACCGTCAAGGATGTCATAGGTGAGAAAACCAGAGAAGTAGTCGAATGTGACCAGGGCATGCTGGCCCTGGAAGTCCACCAAATCCATGCTCAGAATTTCCATTGCACTTTTGGAAAATCAACCACTGCACTTTTGGACAATCTCCGTGATGTCATCCTGTAGCTTTGGCTAATACACAGTGCATCTTGCATGTTGGAGCACTGAGTTAAGACCTTGATGTGCGTCATGCAGACGATCAAGGGTTCCAGGTCTCATACCTGAAGGAATGACAACTCTGTTCCCCATCATGACAAATTTGTCAAGGATTGTCAATTCATATCGGAAGCACCAATATGGATGCAGATGCTCTGGTAAATCTTCCATGTTATCTGGCCAACCAGTGATGATGAGATCTGTTAATGCAGCCAAAGTGGAGTCTGCTTTTGTCTCTTCTTGTAAGGATTTGAGTTTTGTCGTCTCTACTTTTGGGACTTGTGCAATGTTGATGTCTAGACGAGGAATCTCTCTGGCACTGCCTGGTTTAATGAGATGAGAGAGAGTGTCAGCGATTTGCACCCTCTTAGAGCCCATGTACTTCACTTGAATGTCATATTTAGAGAGACGCAACAACATTCTCTGCAATCGGGCTGGAGCCAAGCTGATTGGTTTTTTAAAGATTGACTGTAGGGGCTCGTGGTCAGTATGCACAGTGATTTTCCTCCTAAATGTGTATCTGTGCAGCTTTTCCCAAGCACACAAGACAGCCAACAGTTCTTGCTCTATGTTAGAATAGTTAGCTTCAGGAGGTGTAAGTGCTTTGCTGAGAAAGCGCATAGGTTTGCCATCTTCAATCAGGACTGCACCAAGCCCTTTCAAGGATGCATCTGTCTCAATGACTGCTGGCTTGCTTGGATCATAGTGAATGAGCTTAACAGCATTGGCGATGTCTTGCTTGATGGTGTCCAGTTCTTTCTGCACATCACTGGTCCATACAAAATGTACGTCACGTTTCAGCAAACTGCGCATGAGATACATTTTCTTTGTCAAATTGGGGGTGAATGTAGACATAAAGTTCACTGTCACAAGTAAGCTTTGCAGCTCTTGCTTGTCAGATAGAGCAGCAAGCGTGGTGATGGCTTTCACCTTCTTTGGACAAGGTTGGATACCTTGCAGAGTGATCACACGTCCGAAGTACTCAATTTCCTGTTTCTTGATGAAACACTTTTCTGGGTTGAACTTAAGGCCCACTTGGCGAGCTTTCTGTACTGTTTCCAATAGGTGGATGTCGTGGTGCTCTTCTGTCGTGCTTGTACTTTGACATCATCTGCACATGGGAATGTCCTAGGAATGCTAGTTAGGACTCGATCCATGTGCTTGCAGAAGATTTCAGATGATACTGACGATCCAAAGGGTAAGCGCATGAAGCAGTACTTTTTGAATGGTGTGTTGAACACAGTAAGAAGCTGGCTCTGCTCATCGAGTTGTTTGGTCCAGTACCCGCTCTTGGCATCCAGTGTGGAGAAATCCTGACCATCCCTGAATCTATGTTGAACATGCTCCCAGGATGCAGTGTAGTGAACATTGCAGATCAGGTACTTGTTTAGATTTCTTGGATTGAGGCACAGACATAAGGTTCCATTCTTTTTGACAGCAGTTACCAGATTGTGTACCCAGTTGGTAGTTTCTGGACAAGCTGTAATGATTCCTTCCTGCTCCATCTTGTTTAGCTCCTTCTTTAGCTGTGGCATTATGCTTTGTGGTACAGCACATGAAGGTAGCTAAATTGGTTTTGCATTTGGTGTGAGTTTGAGGCTCACCTTGTCTTCAAAGAGACCGACCTGGCCATCAGAGGTCTCTGGGAAGATCTGCTTCAGGTCCTCCAGAGGATCACCTGTTGCCCTGCCAAGTGGTAACTGCTCCTTCCACTAATTTTTAAGATCAAGATAGTCAGCTGCTGGTGATGTGTACAGCCTCTACTTGGTTGGGCTCCATGGATATGTTTTGCTGTATGCACACAGGTGCGATAGACACAAGTTTGAACTCTTTGCAGAATTCAAGACCAAAAATGAAAGCACGTGCCTGTTTGGTGATGTAGAACCTTGCCATGACAGGATGTTATACAGGTGACCTTAATATCCACAGTTCCACAGTTCTGAAGATCTGCACTAGACATACCGTGGATGATAGCATCACTGGGCTTCAGGTCTTTCTTGGACCGCTCGATCTTTGGAAGCATGGAGGATACCATAGCACCGGTGTGAACCTTGCCTGTAATCTCACAGGAGCAAACACCTCACGTGACTCATGATTTTTAGCGGAGTGGATTGACACAGCACTTAGGTCAAAGTCATCATGTTCACTGCTTTCCAAATCAGATTCAATGTCTACAGCATGTTGGTGTTTGGACTTCTTGTCTTTGTATGTCCCTTTTCTCTTGAGGCATGCCCACTCAAAATGTCCTTGCTTGCTGCAGAATTTACAGGTTGCACCATTAGCTGGGCACTTGTCACGAGAATGAACATCTTCCTCACACCAGACACAGGATTTCTTTCCATCTGTCTTGCTGTCTGTATTTGGCTTAGGTTTAAAGAACCTATGAAGTAAAAAATAATTGCTGCTGATTTGAAAGGCTTTTCAAAGTAAAGAAGAATGATGTTTTCCTTTTTGGAATACCTTTTTTCGTTTTAGAGATATTCACGTTTTTGTATCATAATTGATGACGTCATAGGTGGTTCCAGTAAAACAGTTCAACACTCAATCAAGAATATCTCTAGAAATATTTCAGTAGTGTTCTTTAAACTTGGCACCAGAAATGTACATCACAAAAGAAACAAAATGACACCCATCGTGCAGACGCCATAACGACATTTAAACCACTGGTCCTGTTTTAATTAAAACTAACATTACCAGATTTTATCTTAAACAGGGATCATCCACTCCCAACAATCTAATGGGGAGAGTTAAGACAATATCGGAATCACGTGTGTTCCGAGCAAGACCCTCTGTCCCTTTTCAAAGGGTTGCAAACTGGCATATTTGGTTTTTCACAGAAAGAGGCTGGAGCCAAAAGTGTTGCCATGGCAACAACACAGAAGGTGTCATTCTGTTTCTTTTGCCAAGTTTAAAGAACACTGCTCCAATATTTCTTGAGATATTCTTGATTCAGTGTTCTACTGTTCAAGTGGAACCACCTATGACGTCATCACTTTCCTCATTTGCATAATACAAAAACGTAAATATCTCTAGAACGAAAAAAGATGTTCCAAAAAGGGAATTGCCATTCTTCTTTACTTTGAAAAGCCTTTCAAATAAGTAGCAATTATTTTTTACTTCATGGGCACTTTAAACTGCTTTTTCTTTAATCCATTCCCTTGTGACTTTAGGGATGGGTCATGTGTGTATGAGGCATCAACATGCACCTCACTGGAGTCTTCTAACTTTTTCATGGTGGCTTCCACAGCTTCACATCTGCACATACATGAGCACTGGCCCATATATAAACATAATTGATCTTTACTCTGTCTGACCTGGAATGTAGAGGTCTGCCTAGGACCCTCTCCACCTCTTTTCTCCACAATTTGAATCGCAAGGAAGCATTGCTGGAGGTCCAGTCGACCTTTGTTTGCGGAACATAATTGCTTTCAGCCATGGCCATTTCCAAATGTTACATAACACACTTAATATTTGGTTATTGAAGATGCAAAAGTTTCTTTGATGCAATACGAAAAGTCACAACTGAAGCAAATTTGTCAACAAACACTTGCCTGAAGTGTTCTAAGTGTCTTTTGCTGAAGAGTCTTACAGAGAGTCTCTTCCACAGAACACCATGTTATGGTGCAGGTGATCTGATTGAAGATCGAATTGAGATGGTGCTGAAGTCCTTTTGATTGTCTGTAGCACTGAGGAAGCATTGACTTCCCTCAAAAGCTTTGTTCACACGTTGGGGTCACCATGTTCTAGTTGTGTTTAATTCAGTACAGCAAGCAAACAAAACGGAGAAACCATGGAATAACAGGTACACAATTCAGCTTGGGTTGTGCTCAGTACATGGTTTCCAAGCATGAGGTCAATCTATGTACTTCATATACGAGCAATGAAATGTTACTCACAGTCCAATTAGAACCCAGGCTACAACGACTAACACAACAGTGTTGTCAGAACTTCTTTTGGATTCTTTGCCCTGCTTTTTCTCTGGATTTAATTGCAGTTTTCAAGGTAAGTTACTTTCCATTTTTCAATTGCTGTGTCATGCTGCTTTGTTATTGGAAATTAACTGCACTGTCCTTGAGAAAAACTTACGAGATGCCTTATTTATTCTTGGTTATTTCATTTAGGTGTTGCTGAGCAAGTTTTCTCCGTGATTCAGGAGTTGTTTTGCTCACTCAAGCCATCATATCCGGACTTGGCATCTGCAGTTTGCACTGAAGTTAATACGCTTTTGCAAGCCCACATTCATTGGCTTGAAATTCGTTGTGGGTTGCACCATGCAAGCTTTCACAAGGCAGTATCTCAATAGTATTTCACAAGTATTTCACAAGCCAGTATTTCTCGGTTTGAACTATCAGTTCAGGTTGCACCACACACTGAATGGTAAACATCAATTGAACTACACCAGTTCAGTATTGGCCATCACGTCAATTTCGTCAAAGTCAAGGATGCCTGATCACTTGTTCAAGGACAATTTTGGAATACATGATGCTTATGACGCTTTATTCAAGGATTTTCACTCTAATTGTTTCTGCGCATCCTTACTGCGCACACAAATTCACATGCCACGTCATGCATGAGCACGCACTAAGTAATAAAATGAACAATGATAGGGCAGATGGCCATTGCTATAGCTTTGCTTGGATTTAATGATCTTGGATATTCGGTGACCCCTACTTTCCTTTCCAGAAACAGATTTTATTTACGATTATCTCCCTATTGTCCAAAAATGAACAAAAACTCGATGTGGGAAGTTAAAAAAAGACTTCTGTCCACAGGACATCGAATCCTGCCATCTTGCAGCTGCAAGGCACATGAAACCACGGTCACTAAATGCAAACTTGTTCTTTAGTGAACCTCACCAGTTGACTAAATTCACTTAATAGGTCCACTTAAACAATATTTGGCAGAGAATATTTCACTTCAATGATCTAATTGCAATATTTTTGGCCTTACAGACACTGTGGCCTTATTTGCTAACAAAGCCTGTTTTTTTTCAGATTTAGGGTGTTCTTCCAGGCATGTTCTCTCCAGAACGAAATCGGTAACCCCCCATTTTTTTGGCTTTTTGGCAAAAGGAGATCGTTACCTTTCTGCATGGCAAGTTTAAAAAAAATCTGTATGTGAGAACATTTTGGGTACGAACGTCCTTAAATGTGTTGTACTTGCGTTAGGTTTTTATGCTTGTTCTGCTTTTCATTCAATGAAACATTAGAAATCAGCGCATGAGTAACTAGTGCAGGCAGAACTTAGCATTGATGGTAGTATTGAGAGGTACAGGCTGAGCCTAAATTATGAAATTTTGCAAGCCAAAGTGAATTTCCCTTTGGGCAAGCAAAAAGATTTTCATAAACGCAAATCGAATGGGGGCTTTAAAATTGCCTACAGGCCAAAATGTTAATTTTTATCACAAAATGACTGACTTAAATTGTGACGATTAAAAGAAAAAAAACATTTTTGTGCCCTTGAAGATGGGAAGCTAATTGTTATCAGAGGATAAAGTAAGTAAGTAAACCATATTTTGCAGTAAATTTCCCACTTAAAAGTTGTAACGACTTGTCTATGTTAATACCAGAAATCCAAAAAAGTCTGTTGCATAATTCACCTATTTCTACACTTTTATCTTTACAGTGATTGCCTTCTCACTTGTAGTAATTCAACCCCCAGATACTTACATTTAAAACAATCTTCAACTGAATGGAATTAAAGTAAGCATAAGCCAACAAGTATGCATTGCAGACCAATTTTTTAGCTCGAAACCAATTCAATGCTGTTCAATGGAAGTAGCACCCTGTATGATTGACCAATGTAACACCAGGACACAAGTCGCATTTAAGCTTACATGTACATGTGATTGTAAGGGAAAGACTTCAAGGTTCTTCCCCCTCGTTTTGATTGTAAGGGAAAGTCTTCATCGTTTTTCCTTGGCAATCCTATCTGACACTAATGGTAGACTTGTACCAGTAACTCCCATCTCATCTGGACTCTCTTGGAGCAAACAACACAGTCCCTCCTTGTATCAGTGTCTGCAATTTCATGGTATGCTCCATCCAGCCTCTTAGAATCAACTTCAGCTAGTGGTTAAATTGGTGGGCAACCAGTCTTTCCATGAAATGACCCTCTGGAAATGAGCTGTTGTGTCACTTCCTTGTGATAAATTAGAAATTCTGCGTTGCTGGGCTTCAATTTCTTAATAATAATAAAGGAGTCCAGGAGACACACTTCTGGGTCATAGCCAAACAACTTCTTGCAGGATTTTCAGGATTTTCTAATCACACTGAATGTCCTGATGAGCTGGTCAGCAAGGTCTACTCAACCCATATATTTTTTTTAATGGTCAAGTTGAGCTGAAGGAAAATTAATGTCAGCATTTACATCATGAGCTGACTTTCTCTTGATAGTGGCAGATTGACCATCAAGATCTGGAGTATGAATAGTCGGTAAATGATAAACAACCCTTCGGTCATTCCAGGCTGTTGTTTCTAATCTCCTATAGGCTCTCCACAAATAGTCTCCATGAACCATTTCATTTTGCAGTTGTGTGCTGATAATCAAATCTTTAGAAAACTGTTTTCTTTTTTGGCATACAGTTCCACATGCAAGTTCTTCTTGCCAGAGAGCTCAAGGAAGAAGTGTGGGTCAGTGTAAAAATTATCCATGTAGTGACTTTTGCCAGTTTCTGTCATGGTCAGATCTCGTACCACTCTTCTAGCTGAGTGTTTTTCGGATTGTTGCCCATGTTCTTTCCAAGATAAACTTGAAATCTGTAAACATAGCCAGATGTTGCCTCACTCAGGACCCACAACGTTATACCCTGCTTAGTTGCCCTGCTTTTTGTGTACTGCTTGAATGCCAACTTGCCCTTGTGGGGTACCATTGTCTCATTAATGGCAATATTCTTTTCCAGTCTATTTTTATCTCAAATATTTCTGAGAATAATGATAGATCTTGTCAAATCCATCAGCACTGCTCTTGATAGCTACTGCAATGTCAGCTAAATGAAAAGATCTGCATATTTAAAGGAATCTTGTTTGAGACATGCTGGCAATACTTTCCTGATGGATTAGTTTATCCTGGCTCCAGTACATTTTGAAATAAGACAACTTGACTATTCCCATCAGAATAATGATGCCAATGAAGGCTTCCATTTCCTCTCTTGTAACAGGAGCCCATGGTCTTTTATGTTTGTTAGGGTCAGCTTCCTTTTGCTGTTGATAAAACGTATTGGTCTCTTGAACCAATAGCTCCCATATATCATTGGCGAACAGCAAATCAAAAAAAACTTCTTCACAAGCAGTGTTCATATCTAGAAATCTTTATGTTGGACCTGGATGTGGCTTTCTAAAGTCAGGGATATGTGTTGGAGTATATTGGTCAGACCAGTCAATGTGTGGCTCAACTAGGTCATGATGACGTCTTTCTGGACCAGGTCTTGCTCCTCTCCTAGGTCCTCTCTGTCCACCTCTTCCTCTTCACCTTCTAGCTTGTCCTTCTGGCTGAATAGGACTTCTTTCATGGTTACCAGACCCAGGACTTTCCAATTAGATAAATGAAAATGACATTTCTTGGGGCAATGTTTGAAATTTGCTTTCTTTTGAATTAAAAATAGCCAGGAACATGCCTTCCATGCACTTCAGAAAAGCATAAAAAGAACAGTACTGGCAATGTAGACAAACAAACAGGTCAGCCTTATTGTTTCGAAATAATAGTTAGCTAAAACATGAGCTTTTGGGATAAAGCTAGCATACAATCAGTTTTCTCTCACGCTACATAATTCTCTGTTAGCAAACACTTGTAAACACATGTAGATTACGTATGAAATCTAAAACTCAGTATAAAAAAAACACTATCAGGTTCTTCACAACTTTCTTTGTCAGAAAGCATGTCGTTGGTTTCACTTTCTTGACCTTCCTAAAGTTCTGATCTGCCATTTTTTTTTATCCTCTTCTGAAATTTCTGCTTCTCTTTCATCAGAATAGTCCCCATCAGAATTGCCATTTAGGGCTCTTCTCAGCACTTCTTCAGCAGATAAATACTTTGCCGCCATATTAAAATGCCACTGAACACAAAGCGAAGAATAAATTGCTTTTTACTATTCAGAAACTATCCCACAATGGGAAGAAAGGTCCTCTAGGTAAGTTTTCTATATATGGGTCCCTGGGGTCCATTGTCATGATGACAAGAGGGCCCTGGGCTTCAGTGGTCACTGTATACGTATGGTTGCCGATTTAAGGGTTAATAAGAAGAAAAGTAAGTAAAAAGTAAATTTGAACCCATAGCCTCTCATATTCCTGGCTACCAACTACTTCACTGCACCACATCCACATCCAATGAAAATTTGTAAAACCAGGAGGGGTGAGTACCAACATGCAAATAAGATCCACTCTCTGGATGATGCCAGCCATTGTGATGTCACTTGTGAGCTGGCCCAGGAAGTTTCAATGGCTGCTAAACAATGACATCAGAAAAGTTTTTATGGGGCTTGAAAAAGTATGATCCCAGAATATTAATTAACTATTAGTGGTGGTAGGAGTCTACCTTCTATGTTAAAGATCTATGTTAAAATCTCCCATGATTATACAAATTAATTTTTGTTTTTTTGATTGATTCTCTCAGCATACATTATTTGTTTCACTTAAGCTTAGCAGAAAAAGAAAAACAGAGCTTGGTAACTTTGACTATTTTCCTACTATTGCACTTAAATGTATATCCTCTGGTTGTCTGGAAGCTAGATGTAAGGAATGTTAAAACTTGCTTCAATGTGTTGTTACTTAGCCATGTTCATTATTTTTCAGGTGTTTCAAGTTCTGTACAGACTTACAGATGTTATGTCCTTCCCCTGGATGCTTTCTTCAGGAGATCAAGTTTCATATTCTGAGGTGGGTAAATATTGATAACTGAATAAAGATGGTGAATTTTAAGGTTATGAAACATGAAAGGTGAATTGATCAATATGACATGAGTGTTGGACGAAGGAAAAATCTGAGTCCCAGGCATGAATCAAACTCATGACCTCCTGAACTTAGGGCAGGTGCCCTATCTATTAGCTATGAGAACTCATGGAGAGCATGGTCATTTAACTGCGTTGATATGTGACAGGCATCCTGCATACTGCTACATTGTAGGTTAAAACACTGTCGAAGTCACCATGAGTAGTGATAAGTGAATAAAGGTGGTGAATTGCAAGCATGGTAATGAAATGTGAAAAGTGAACTGATCAACATGACACAAGCGTGGGACAAAGTCAAATACATTTTGTTGACTAAAGGTTTGCTGAAAAATGTCAATTTTTTTTTGTGTGGTGACGAATGGTGCTGTGACGGAAGAAATTCCACCGTGATGTAAGTTTTCTACCTCGATGATATAGATGAATTTAATTCTAATAAACTCTACCTTTATATCAATTTAATACTGTAACAAAACGTTTTCTACCTTGATAACGGAGCTCCTGTGCGCTGAAGGTGTGCAAGTGGAGCCTCCTACCTTAGAAAATTATGTAACCAATCTATCTAAAAAATTTTGGTTGTCATGTGACTATCCATACATCCATCTGTCCAGAGAGTAGCACCATTACCATAGGTACCTCTTTGATATTGAACATCCATGTTATGATTAATTGACAGCTGACACAGTATCCACTGACCAGTATCACATGACCATATCATGGGCTCAGGTTAAGAGCTCATCGAGGTTGAGTGTTTTTTGAAGTTGACCGCTGACAGGGTACTGGTTTTTCATGGGATCAAGGGCTCAAGTCTGGTTATCACTCTGGGGGAGAAGGAGGGAGTACATGCAAAGTCAAAATTTGGGCACAAATTAACCCCTGGCATGTTGTTGACTTTTCTTCCAACCTATTCGTTGCACAATCGTCTCTTAGTAATTTCTACAATCTTGGGTACGCTTATTCAGAATAGTTTGTTAAAATTTCACTGAAAAAAATAGTGAAGCCACACACTGAACAATTACCTGCTCCCAATTGATTATTTTTTGAGTTTCTGATGCAAGAAAAAAGTCCTCTTTTTCCTTTATGGTTAATTATTGCAATTGGGAGCTCCGCTTTAGGCTTGGCTAAATCTATCGATGTCTATTTATTATTTTGGTGAAATGAATTCTACCTTGATATCAGTTTACTGTCAGGCTGCTCAGACGTTGAATACGATTAATAAATGACATTATGCTGTTGGTGATTGCATTACACTTTTAGCTGTTTATAAGACAATGTACGAGAATGCTTCGAAAATTGCTCTAAATTCTACATGTAGAAAACAATTTAGTTTCTGGTGGTTTGCTTCCTCTAAAGAGAAATAAAAGGGAGGTGACTCACTGGCCCAACAGCCTGCACATAAAGCTCCATAAATTACACAGAAATGGTCTTATCTCACCTAAATTGCCTCATGGCAGCTGTCAATATCTCTTCTTCCTATTTGCTTTCTCCCTAGGCTCCAAGGTTTACAATGTATCTTAACCACCCAAAAATTGCTGGTTTTCCAGCTCTAGGTTTCCATTTCTGCCCCATCTCTACCTTTTCTACCTTGATGTAATTTGAAACAAATGGTGCACCATAAAGAGTTTTGACAATACACTGACCCACTATAAAATTAATGGGAAAAAAGACAATACAGCCCAGGACTATCAATGAGACCAAATCAACTTCATTTTAAAATAAATTAACTTACTCTCTCCTCCTTTGATCGCAAGTGCAGACCAGAACAGGTTTTGTATGGTATTTCTATCCATTAGATAATTTAGTAATGAAAGTAACAAAGAAATGTTGGCAATATGAAGATGCATGCTCATGAGTGACCACAGATGACACAGACATGCAAATTTTACACATCAACTGGAAGTCAATTTTGCATGATAGTTTCTCTTCCCCAATGGATAACTATCCCCTTGATATATGTGGTCATCAAAAAGACCACAGATTCTCAAGGTAACTTGATCTCATTTAATCACCTATTTCTTATAAAAAAGCTTTACATGTGTAAACAATGTATTCTCACCAAAAAACAAACAAAGGATAATTGTTGCTGATACTTCAACTCAACAATATTTGTATTTTTTTTACCATAATTTATTCCACAAGTCCAGCCAGTTGTTTACAAAGCAAAAATTCTACACGACCAAAACCATGTGCTCACATCTGGGTTACAAAGTTTCTACTCTGTAGTTCACATAATGTCCACATAATGTCAAATCTGCTTAAAGATAGAAAACTACAGTTCTGCGGTGATAACAATAATTATCCAACACAATTTTATGCAATAATTCTAAGGATGGTGATTTCTACACAATTGCAAATACATTTGGTACATTGTTTTCCAATATAGGACAAAATCTTGCTAATAAAATACCTGTGGTTGATATAAGTTACGATGCTTACTTAAAAGGCAGTTATACCAATAGTCTCATACTTAGAGAAATAGAAACTATTGCAGCTATAAAAGTATTGAGGATCCATTACCAGGATTGATCATGAAAAAATTCAATATGCCATTCTTTGGTAAAAATTTTGAAAAAACATAAGCTTTCGACAGCCAGTCTACTGTATTTGAGGGTTAAAATTTGTGATAAAATGAAATGTTAAAAATTGGAATATAGAATAATTTGCATAAATTAAAAATGCCCTTATAAAGAATGTTTGGAAGAATGTTAAAAGTGCTAAAATTGAGGTTTGTTTAAAAGATTGATATCTTGTCTCAGGAGTGGATATGAGTTGTTGTCAGCCTCAACAGTTTTAGCTATGATTCAGGTGTCTTTCTGGTGCAATGGTTTTTTTTGTCAATAATTCAGGGGTTGTCAAAGTCAATTACATGACCAAAAGTCCATGCATGTTTTGCAATGTTAGAACCTTTAACAGATTGGTTTGTATTTCTGATTGCTGGGTCTAAAACACAGGTCACATTCCACTGGTCAAGAGTAGAAATCCCTACCCTACTGATGAATAACCATGCCAAAAGTTTCCCCTTGATCTAAAAGAACATTTTCACAGAGTGCTAGGGCTAATTAGGGCTACGAGACTGAATCTTGGTGCTGTTTATTTATCTGTAGCACAGTGACCTGTACTCTGACCTGTGGAATATGATCTGTAGTTTAGACCTGCCGATTTCTGATATGTTCTTTTCTTCTGGTGTTAAATGATCTTTTTGTTTTGCCGATGTATAAATAACAAACGTTGGACTGATTGTCTCTAGGAAAAGACAAAACTCGATTTTGTGTTATTTCCTCAATTTGGTGGCTCCTAAAGGAGCTGTTTTTGAAGCGAGCAGGGAACCTGCGCACTGAAATCCAGTAAATTATTCATCATCGCTGTCGCCAAACAAGTTCTGCCATTCTTTCCCTGTCAGGTGATCATTGTACACTCCATCTGCATCTTCTTTTTCAACTGGCATAGGAGGAGTAGGATGAGGAGGAGTAGCACTTTGATCTTCTGTTTAGGTCTTACTGTTTGCCTTCCATTTAGTGGCTTTTCTTTTGTTGCCCTTAGTCTATATTGAATGTCCTGGTTAAAACAATTCTACACAAACTGGGATGTCAAGTCAACAGCAACAACAACAGTAGCTTTATTTGCATGACCATAGTGATTTGTTGTTGCAAAAGCTTATTCTAAAACAATAATGAAGTGGAAAATAACGAATACAATTAAGCTGAAGAATTTTGATTTGATGATATTAACCTATCATGTAATACAAAACACGATGATATAAATTTAATCAATGGTAGATTAACTAAATAATTAGTTGAATTTATCAATATTTTGATAGTTTCTGTAATGTTGGTTTGTCAAACATTAGGCAGTTGTAAGTAAATGTGATTAAAAAAGGTTCCTCTCAATGTTGAGTATTTCAGGCAGTGAAAGAGAAAGTGAATTTTGTCTACAAGATTAGTTGACATGCATACTGGGCATATTCTTTGTTCATGAGGGATTTGTTCATATCTGCCTATCTCGATCATCGGTTTGTGATTATCCATTCTTAATTTTACCAGAGCCTTCCTTTCAGTTTGTTCACTTGTATGATCAAGATAGTGGGAAGTTTTATATTGATTCTTAAAAATGTTGTAAAATTCTAGCTTGTTAGAGTGTTGTACAGCATTCTCCCAGTAGGAAATATACTTTTGTTTCATAAGATTATTGTAACGAGAGATCTTATTTTCATCTAAAGTGTCAAGATTAAAATTATTTAGATTAAAAGTCAACTATATTCATTAGATTAGAGTAAAAACTTCTCTTTCCAACTGAGTGGAGATCTGCAGACATTAGGAATATTTGTTTCAATAGAGATTCGTCATCTTTGTTTTTGAGACATAGAATATAGTTAATGTGTTAATTGATATTAATAATGAGAGGAAATCGACCAAGTTCAGCTCTACCGGTACTCGCCAAGTTAGAAGCCTTATTATTTGTTTCTAAATAACATTTGCAAAATTGTAGCAGAACTTTTTCTATCGGGGAACTATACCAGGTCTTAAAGTCTTGCTTGGTATAGAGGCCCCAAGCTTCATCATTATCAGTAAGAATGGGGGGAATTATAGTGTGGCATATTTTTGACGCTAGGTTTGGTTTTAATCCACTAAAGTCTGTGTGCCTTCGAACACTGTAAAGTGCGTGCATGGCTTTTTCTTTCAAGTGATCAAGTGCTCAGTTGAAATTACCTGTTGATGGGATTCAAGTTCCTAAAAATGTATAATTGTGAACAATCTTGATATTATCAGTATCTATGAAAAAGTTACAGTTATTAGACTTTCTGGCACGTTTTTGGAATATCATAATCTTAGTCTTTTTTACATTAATGCCTAACATCCAAGAATGGCAATATGAAGATAGTGTTTCTAAACAATTTTGTAATCCTGTTTTGGATCTTGATAAAATAATGAGATCAGCAACATATAACAGAGAATTAAGTTTTGTACCATTTGATGAATCAAAGGGGTTGGACAAAGTGTTTTGAAATGAGAAAGGTAGATTGTTTAGATATAAGTTAAAAAGCACGGGGCGTCAAATGCACCCTTGGCATACACCTCTTGAGTATCTTAAGGAATGAGTTTTACAGTGGCCAATTGTCAGACAGAAATCGAAGGTTGAGTATAAACTTTTAATCAGGTCATAAAAGTGTCCTTCTACATGTATTTTAAGTAATTTACATAGGAGGCCTACATGTCAAACTGAATCGAAAGCTTTCTTGAAATCCACAAAACAGGCATAAATATTTTCATTATGGCCATGAACATAACTGTGTATTAATGTTGTGACTGTTAAAACATCTGCTGTGCAATTTTTTTTACCAAAAAACCAATTTGAGACTGACATAATATGTTTTGGGTATTAATACGTTCATATAGTCTTTAATTTAAGATAAGACAGAAAAGTTTTCCTAAACACCTTGAAACACAGATTCCCCTGTAATTCTTTGGTTCACTTATGGCTCCAGATTCATGTATTGTCACAAATGTAGAATTGAATGCTCAAACAACTCTCTTCCATGGAGAGTCAGACCAAAGATTCATTTACAAAGATCTGGTTTGACTGTGAAAAACAAAACAAACATAGCGAATTGAAAATACTGCAGCGACAACATACTCACAAGATTTGCAGGCTTGCAGGAAAACATGAAAGCAACTGGCCAGGTGAAAATAAAGACACCTCAACCTAGAACTTTGACCTGTAAATCTCCGAGTGAGCACATGGTCCAGAACATAATATTACAATAATATTGAAATTATGTAACTCTTCTCTACCAGTGCTGTGCAGACTGAATATGGGAAAAACGCAATAGGTACACAAAGAATATTTTGTAACCTACATTCTGGCCCCTTTAATGGGATGCAATAGCAAAAGATTTTAAAAGAAACTTAATGCAAACAAAACGTTATATCTAACAGTTCTCCAAAAAAAACTACAGAATTTGATCATAGTTCAGTTCAGCGATACTTCATGCCCTCTGAAAAATCCACTGACTCCAGAAGAACAATCTGGGCGATCAGGGCAATCATACAGCGAGGTTCTGGTCTTCACTGTTACACTCCTAAAGTGCTCATTCTGTTCGTACACTGGTAATCCAAGCAAGAGGCCAAGAAGATCTTGGTACTCTTTCAATGGCCACAATATTCTCTGATCCATTTCCACCAAAATTCATCGACTAAATACTGAACCTGCCGCCATCTTCTTCAGGAGTAGCCATCCTCTTTCCTGAACATGCCAGTCTCAGTCTTGGGCCTGACTCTAGCAACAGCAAATGATTCAGCATAAGGGCTTCAGAATCCAATGAGTCATCTGAGGATTTCATTATGGAACACCCATTAACAACAGACTCTACTTCACAGATGAGGGTAGTTAACCCTTCATCATCAAGTGGCTGCTCTTTCATAAGCACAACGAGAATCTTTCAGACAGTTCTAATACATCGCTCCCATACCCCACCGACGTGGGACCCTTATGGTGGATTAACTGCCACTTGATACTCCTTGGCAAGAGGAACTCATGGATCTGACTCTCATTCCACTCAGAGATAGCTTCTTGGAGTTCCTTGTTTATGCCAAGAAAAGTTGAACGGTTGTCAGACCTCATTACTTCAGGGATACCTCGCCTTGCGATGAAGTGGCGCATGGAGTTTGCAAATGAATCAGTGTCCATACTTTGGGCGACTTCCAAATGTATGGCTCTGGTAGCCAAACATGTGAACAGGACTCCATAACGCTAAACTTAACTTCTGGCTCTCTTGACCCTAAACGGACAAAAACAATCAATGCCCACAAAACTGAATGGGGGTTTGTCAGGTGTGACTCTGTCAACAGGAAGGTCGGCCATCTTCTGAGCTCCAAACAGAGCCTGACTTCACCTACAACTAAAACAATGAGTTACAACTCTCCTCACTGCGACTGTTCCTTTTGTAATCCAGTAGCTCTTTCTGATCAAAGAGAGCACATATTCTTGACCAGAATGTCCAGAAAGCAAATGGTAATGCCTGACGATCCGATCTACAATGTGATGTTTCTTTGGCAGTATTACAGGATGTCTTTGCTCTTGTTCGATTGGTGTGTGCCTCGATCTTCCCCCAACTCACAACAGGCCATTGCGCAGCTTCGGATCCAACTTGGCGATTGAGCTTTATTTCTTGACAGAATGTGCGCAGCTGGCTCAGACTGATTTCTTGAGCTCAACTTCTGATTCTTTATACTGCAGACACACCAACTCCTCTCTAGAGCTGCCTTTGTACATACTTCAAAACCTCTATCTCTGCAGAGTGCATTTCTTCTACACTGATGGGACTGGATTTTCTTGAGATGAGTGCTTAAGCTGTGCTTTCCTTTCGTCTGTGACACTCGCACAGAAGATTAGAGGGGTAATGTAAGATCCACACACTGCACCATTCGGTTCAAGAAGTCAGCTTCAACTGTAGACGCTACTGAGAAAGTTTTCTTTTCCTTCTTTACCTCAGGATCATCTTTTATTTCCACAGGAATGTCAGGTTGCTTAGGCCAGCAGTTCTCCACTTCCCACAGAAAGGAAGGGCCATTGGTCCAGTGGTTTTTGTGGATTTGCTCTCCAGCGGGAAGTCCCCTAGATGTATTGTCAGCAGGGTTAGAACCTGTGTCAACATGGTTCCACTGGTCTGGTTGTGATCCTTCATGGACTGTTGAAATTTTGTTTGCAATGTCTGAAACATGTTCCCCTTGTTCACAATATAGCTCAACACATATGTGCTGTCTGTCCAAAAAAATTCTTCATCCACTGCAACATCCAACTCATGTTGCATCATCCTGTTCAATCTACTGGCAACCACAGCAGCTGACAGCTCCAAATGAGGAATAGTAACTGACTTCTGGGGTGTTTGCCTCAACTTTCCCATAAAAAAGGCAAAAATGGACATCTCTAGCTTCTTTGACGACTCGAAGGTACAAAACAGCACCATATCCTTCCCCTAATGCATCTGAGAAATTGTGAAGTTGGCTAGACACTATGCAGCCAAGGTTCTTGGGTTTTAAACAATGTTGGACCGTGAACTGTTCAAGTTTAGGAAGTTCCTTCAACCAATGTTACCAATGCACTAAATCTTCAAGTGGAATTCTGTCATCCCAGTCTAATCCTTTCTGGTACAGATCACACAGAATTGCTTTCACATGCAGAATCAACAGGCCAACGCAACCCAGAGTGTCATAAATTGAGCCTATGACAGAAAGAATATGTTGCCCGCTTTAAATAGCAAATTTCCTTTATTGTGCTGGAACCAGTAATTAATCCGACCGACTATTGACACTTACAATCATACAATATATCGGCTGACTGTAAAAGTACAGTACAAGAACATATCATGCATGAGGGCAGACTCTCACGTGTCACACTTGCTTACAAAACGTGACACATTACATAATGCCACACACTCCCCGACTTTGAAAATGTCCACCGGGACATTTGCTACAGCAATGTTCACTGGAGTTCTGGGCTCCCTCTAAAGTCATGCTATGTCATAGTTTTCTCACTCTTATTGCTTGAGTTCCTTGCATTATGTGGGTTGATCAGGCCCAGCTTCCACAAGTGTATACAAACAAAACTCAGTCAAATACATATCAAGTCCTTGTTCAACTGAAAATAGCATAGTCATAGTTTCAGGGTAACTAGATCAATACTTTGCCTGTTTGAAAGACATGGCAGCACAGGAGACTGGAAATTCCACTGTTAATAAAATCATAATCCGTTCAACAACAATGTTAACAAAAGTCCAATAAAGTAAGTAAATCTGGATGCGTCAGGCATACATCATCTGCATATAGGGGGGATACACCAACAAGCCATAACAGGGTGGTAGATGGTACTGATGCATAGGTAACATCCTGGGTGACTGGAAAGGTGGATAGCACCATCGAGGTACAAGGTTTGAACCAGTCTTAACACTGCAGATGGTTGGCTGTCCTAGTGTATAATATGTAAACACTTTGGTGTATGATGAACATGTTGGGGCCTAATCGGTTTCTGATCTTGTTCCCATTCTGGCTGTTGTTCTAGTTCAGGATCCAATTCTGGCTGTTGGCTTGGTTGAGCATCCAATTCTGGCTGTTGTTCTGGTTCAGGATCTTGTCCTAACTCAAGCTCTTGTTCTGGTTTGGAGGTACTAGATGAAGTTTTATCATGGCCTAGTCCTTCACCTTCTCCCATACTCTCAAGCATTGCCTCATCTTCAGTGCATTGACTGTCCTGTCGTTGATGATGGAAGGGGCAATGTGTCCAAATTGCTGGGCAAAAGGCCAGGTAGATCCTCCTCCTCTTCTCCATTGTCACTCTCATTAGGGTTAGGTTGGTAATCTCTCTCATGTCTTGTATGTACATGCATTCTCTTCTCTCAAATTGACTGGGGCACAGACTCCTGAGTTTCTGCAGCAAGGAAGTCACATGGTAGTAAGAGATTACTGGATAGTATTCTTGCCTTGCCTGACTGTCCTTCTGTGTTCACCTTATAGATTGGTAGGTCCCCTTTCTGCTCAATTTCAATAAGTATTTGCTGTTCCAAATACAAGCGGAGTTTCCTTGGTCCACCACGCTTAGACCAATTTCTGACCAGCACCCTATCCCCGGGTTGCAACTTTGAAAATCTCACCTTGTGGTCATACTGTCATTTCGCATCTGTTGCAGACTTGGAGGTATTCTTTAGAGCCAGTGAATATGCTTCCTTCATAGCAATCTTCCATTTGTCTACGTATTCTGTATGAGTGACACTAGCTTCCTCTGGTGAAGGTCCAAATATCAGATCTACTGGCAGACGTGGTGCCTTTCCAAATAGTAAGTGAAATGGCAAATACCCAGTTGTATCACTCTTGGTACAGTTGTAGGCATTTACAACCTTGGGCACGCACACTGGCCAATAGATATCAACTCAGAGTGCATTAGTCACAATAGGTTTAAGAGGGGCACTTGTTGGAAGATTTGGTCGCCTTTGCTTCAGACAACTGCACACCCAAGTCATGAAGTGAGTGATATCTCAGTGCATGTGGGAGCAGTAAAACCTTTCACGGGCTAACTGTAGTACCCTGTCTATTTCCAAGTGGCCCATCTCTTGATGTAGCTCCATGCAGACCAAGTGGTGAAACTTCTTTGGTAATACCAACTGTAAATTCTGTCCACTCTTTCGGCATAACAGCCTATTGCTTCCAATTTCCAACTTAGGCCATTCAGGCAGCAACTTTCTTGTATACGGAAGTTCTCTAGTAATTTTGCATATTGCTGGTTTCCGTTTATCCAATTTGCTCACTAGGACTCTCCCAATACCAGGATCTTGTTTCTGAGCTGCCAGGATGACTTGAGGCTAGATTTGATGGTAATTTCTTGAATCGAGAAGATCAGAGTCAACGTTCAATGCCTCCATTCCACCACTGACTGCTGTTATCCAAACTGCATCGCTATTCTGGAGTTCCATTATACTGGACAGAGTTGCACTGATCACATCCCGAGAAGTTCCCTGTGTACAGGAAGGAATGTACTGGTTGATGTGCAAAGGAAGTCTGGACAAAGTGTCAGCGTCCTTATTCACTTTACCAGGTCTGTACTTGATCTCAAAATTGAAATTGGCCAATTCGGACACCCAGTGATGTCCCATAGAATTGAGTTTCGCTGTTGATAAAACCCATGTCTGGGGTTGTTGTCTGTGTACACTGTGAGTGACGGTGCATAGTACAGATGGTCCCTAAACTGCTCACAGATGGCCCACTTCAAAGCTAAGAACTCTAACTTTCCAGAATGAAGGTGGTAAGGGTGAGGGTTCTGGATCCATATCCTATAACCCACATTTTACCAGACTGCTGCTGATAAAGTACTGCTCCAAGTCCTTTGTTGGATGCATCTGTGTGTAGGACAAATGGGAGACCATAATCTGGATAACCGAGGATTGGAGGGTTACCTAAACAGTCAACAAGTTTTTCCAACTCTCCTTGATGTTCCTGTGTCCAAACAATAGCATGACTGGATTGTGCTTGCGTCCCATTTCCTGTCTGACTACGCCTTTCTGTTTGAGTAGGACGCTCGTTGATCTTAACCACGGGTGCCTTCAAGAGTTTGAAAAGAGGCCGTGCAATTCTGGAGAAGTCCTGTATGTACTTTCCCTAATATCCTAACAAACCCAGGAGTTTTCTCTCATCACCAATGGTCTTTGGGTTAGTCTCTTTGAGTGCCAAGACTGCCTTAACATTTGAAGTATCCACCTGATATTCATCAGCAGAGACAATTCTTCCTAGGTAGTTGGCCTCCTTCTTGAACATCTTACATTTTCTGGCTTTCAGCTTTATTCCGTGCTCACGTAGTCTCCTCAGCACTGTACATTTTCGATGTGCTCATCAAAGGTTCTGCTGAAGACGATCATATCATTTAGGTAAGGTACGCAAATTTCATCTCTAAGTCCTTCCAGACAGTCCTCCATAAATCTTTGAAATTCTCCTGGGGAATTCCAGAGACCAACTGGGATCCGCACCCACTCATACAGGTCCCACAGTGTTACAAATGTAGTCGTGTTGACATTGAGGATTGTCGAATCCCTGATGGTAGGCTTTTCCTTGGTCCAAAAGAGAAAACCACTTGTTCCCACCAAGATTCTCAATGGTTGTTTGTACCCAAGGGAGTGGATGCCTGTCGGGTACTGTTCTCCTGTTCAGCTCACGAAAGTCCACACAGTCTCAGAGAGCTGTCCCTTTTCCACACACAAACTACTGGTGATGAGTAGGCTGAATGTGACTTCTGTACCCATCAGTGATTGAGTAAGTCTTCAACACACTGCTTCACTTCAAAGTATAGAGGTTTTGGAATAGATGTATAGTTTTTCTGGACTGAACGATTATCTGATTAATTGATCTTGAGTTACATACCTTCCCTACACCCTACGTCATTGTCATCTTTCGAAAAGGAATCTGCTTTCTCTATAAGCATGGTCTCCACTGGAATGTTCTGGTCTTCTGTTAGGTCCCCCAAGTAGACATCTGGAGTTGGATTGCTGGCCTCACTTTGACATTCCTTCATGACAGGTGTATCTGATTGCAATCTGACTTCCTCTCCCTCCTCAGATGAGTTGTTGGCAGGACAAATGCAGTCTGTTGACCTTTCTTCATTCTCTTTCTTTTTTACTTCCAGTGGTGTTACAGATTTGACTAATTCAAGTTTGCCTAGCATTGTCCTGTTCTTCAAGGTGATGTCGTGGTCTGTGGTATTCTTGACTTGAATTCTGATATGCGACGAAGCACCACCTCTGAGAGTTACTAATGTTTCAGGGACCTCAAGCCCTGGTGGCCAAGGTGATTCAATGTCTGGTTCAAACAATACTGGAAGTCTTGATTCAGTTGGGCCAGTATTTACAGAGCAAGAAACTACCATTGTCTCACTCTTTGGAATTACCACATCCTTCTTTGTTACTTTTACTCCACACAGTTCTCTCGAGATGTTTGTCCTGATGAGACCAATTAAGGCTTTAACATTTTCCTTCTTTGCATTTGGAAGGCTTGTGCTTAAGGCATTGACTAATGTCTCTTTATGATCATTTGGAGAATCATTGACAGGGTTTTCACAATTCCTTTGATTACGTTGTATCTGACAATAGGGTGATCCAGAGTATCCATTGAAACCAGGAAGGGCACTGACATACCATGTTTGTCATCTGAGGTCGCAAGTTTGAAAGAAACTTCAATCCATTCTTCATATGGGATTTCAGTACTGTTAGCTGCTTTCAGATCAAGTACTTTGTCATTAAGATGTTCATCCATTCAACAACTCCAGCTGTGGACAGGTTATCAGCAATCCAATCCCTAGAAACAATAAAACTTGGGCACCAGTGTCCCGCAAAGCTTGGGTCTCCACATTGTTCATAACACACTGACCCATGCATCTCTTCCCCTTTTCTCCTTGTTAGACAGGTGCTTTGGCATTTCTGAGAACAGTAATATACAGACTGAAACTTGGATCACTGCTTTAGGGATACTCCTTTCCTGCCACACTTAACACAAACATGGCACCTTTTCACATGGTGATCAGCTACTCCCTGTCCTGCACTGGTAGCCTCCATTAGTTTCCCTGATTTGGTACACTTGTATTTTCTTGTATTTTTTAAATTTTATCTTGTATTTTTAGATTATCATGATGTCTTGTATTTTTAAGTATGATATTTTTAGTCCAGGGCCCCTCTTGTTGCTGAATGGGCCACCCTGGCTAAATAAAGTTTACCTTTACCTTTACACTGGCTGCACCCCTTTGACATCCCCGTGCAAAATGGTCACTTGAACCGCAGCTGAAACAATGGTCACAGAACTCTTGGTTTGTTCTTTGGCATGATTGGCAGACATTTCTCCTGTGATTTTTGAATGGGTACCTGTATTGGACTCTCTCTCTCTTTTGCTGGCATTCTGGGAGGCCATAGCTTCTTTCAGAACAGCAATATCCAATTGAACCATCTCTAGATTGACCATTAGCCTGTCAGGCCTATCAGACTTCATTTCGTTCTTTGACCCAGACTTCTTCGGCTGTGTTTGACCACTTAGCTCAGCCTGATCACTGTTGACTTCTAGGGAGTTAACCCTGACATCTTTGTGATAGGTTGCTCCAAGCTTACCTTTCCACTCAGACTCTTCAGATACAACCATATTGATTTGTTCCATCAACTCTTCATCTGTGACTTCTGCTTTTTGGAGGAGCAGCTGCAGTTTCTTTCGGACAGCTTCATCCTGAAGACCAGTTTCACTAGCATGCAAAAACAAGGGGTGAACCAGCGATGGCTCTTATTCAACAATACCACCCTTAGCTTGTGATACCAAGAAGACCTGTTGCCTTAGATCAAGGGCCCTGATTAAGAAGTCTTGGGGAGTTTCCCTCGGTGATTGGCACATTGTTGTAAGTTCTTGATACAGTTTAGTGCCTGACTTCTGCTGGTAATAGGCTGGTAACATCTGCCTTAGGCTTGCCAATGTAAGCTCTTTCATGATTTCTAAATGCGATCTCAACTTTAAACTGGGGCTGATAGCACGAATAACTGCATCAATTATTTCATGTTCTTTGTATCCTTTCTCCATCCCTGCATCTATTTGGTGAATTAAACTGAGGAAGGGCAATCAGTCCTTTTGTTCCTCTCTTTCCAACAACACCCATAATCTTAAAATCTCTCCTCAGGGCAGTTTTTACATCTTCGAATGGCAGCAGCATCCCAGTAATAAAATTCTGGAGTTCTGTAAGATATTCAAACTTGTTTTCTGTTTTTCTAAGCTCATCCTTGACTTTAACACAGACAATTTTCAACATGGCAAGCTTACTCTTTCCTTTGTATTCCTTCAATTCCAGACCAATGTGGTCCACTAACTGCTCCATTTCCGAGATTGGGAACTTACAAATTCCTCCCTCAACTTGGAGTTGTAATTCTTCGAGCTCTGAATCTGTCATCTTTCTTCCAGTAAGGCCTCACTTGTCTCTACTTGTGTCCTATTGCATTTATTAGAGGATATGTAGACCACGGTAATTTGCCTCCGTTCCTCTGATCAGCATTTCTTTGAACACATGTTCTTGAGAACGGGTTCCACACAAAACAATTGTCCATCCTGGCAGGGTTGCCAACATATTATCTGCTTTAATTGGTGAATTGTCCTTTACTGTGCTGGAACTAGTAAATAATCCAACTGACTATGAACACCTACAGTCATACAATATATCGACCGACTGTAAAAGTACAGTACAAAAACATATCTCGCATGAGGTCGGACTCTCTCATATCACGTGATTTTGTTGATGTCATAATGTCACACACTCAGTCACATAATGTGACACATTACATAATGCCCAAATACCCCTCCTTGTTGGGGGTCGGTCCATCACAACAATCTTGAAATGGAGTGTATCTGAATGGACATCCCACTGAATTTCGAGGGCACGCTCAACAGGTAAGTTCCCGAGCTCTTTGATGGATCCAGCTCTCTCAGACACCAGGACTGACTGGATGACATTATAGGCATTCGAAATCCATTTTGTTAAATGGAAACCTCCTTTGGGTAACAACTGACTGTGGTGGTTCGGGCGCAAGTAGACCAAAAGAGCTTATACAATAACAACAACAAGATTTATTTCTGCTCCCATTTCTCCGACCACATGCTTCGGTTAATCGCATCCCATAATAGACCAGTGATCATGTGACTGACACGTCACAACAGAAACACTACATCTCCCCCTAAGTTATTACAAATGTCAGCACTAGAGAAGAACTAAATGAACAGTATTACAAATCTAATTAATAGTCCTTAAAACAAACAGTCTCTCTCTTTATGTCTCCTGCACATTCTAAAACTAAGTGCATACGTAGTCTTTTAAATAGGCGGGTGGTTGTCTAGAGCGCGCAGGTCGCAAAACAACTGAATCGTCCGGCAAAGGGTTGGGTGGAGTCTCTTGCACCTCTGCTGGCTGGCTTGCAATTGTCATTGGATGCGTTTGTTCCACCTGGTCTGGCTCTTGGGGTAGTTGTGCTGGCTGTACCTGGTCTTCCTTTTCAGTGGTTTCAGGTGCAACAAATTTCTTCATGTGGGCTATGTTTCGCATTTTATTGTTCCCATTGGTATCTTCCAGTATGACGGCATTTCCATCTTTGTGAACGACCTTGTATGGCTCAGGTTCATAATTGGGTGAGAGTTTGTTCTCTCGAACCTGTTTCAGTAGGACTTGATCACCCTCTTCAATGTCGCTGAATTTGGCAGCGCGTGTTCTGTCTGCATACTCCTTCTGTCTAAGTTTAGCATGAGCATCCCTCTCTTTTAAGAGCAGCTGCCACTGTGCTTCAGTGGCTCGATCCTTGGGGATTTGGACTTTTGGAAGTTTGTCACGTAGCTCCCTCCCCATCAGTAGTTCTGCTGGTGATATCCCAGTAACAGTATGAGGGGTAACTCTGTACTGGAATAGAAAGTCTGCGAGTGCTTTTCACCAATCTTTACCCTCTAGGCGCGTGATTCTCACGATTTTCAGTAAGGTCCCATTGCAATGCTCCACCTCTCCATTGCTTTGGGGCCAATAGGGCACGCCCTTTTTGTGTTCAATTGCTAGATACTCTAGGAATCCCTCGAATTCCTTGGATGCAAATGGAGGTCCGTTATCACTACGGACAGTCTCTGGTAGACCATGTGTTCTAAAAATAGCCTCCATGGACTTGATTACATTTTGTGCATCTGTTTTCTTGAGAACGACAGCTTCGATCCAGCGAGAATAGTAGTCTACAACTACCAGGAGGTGATCTCCACTTGTAATCTCGAGAAGGTCAACTGAGATTTCTTGCCACGGGGAGTCTGGTAGTCTGGTTGATCTCACCGGCTCTGGTTTGGATCGGGGTCCGACAAGCTGGCAGGGGTGACATGTTCGTATTGCTTGCTCTACTTGCTTGTCCATTCGTGGCCACCATACTTTCTCTCGCAACCTGGCTTTAGTTCGGACCATACCTTGGTGTCCTTCGTGAGCCAACATTATGGTGCGCTTTTGAAGGCTCTGTGGAATGAGGATACGGCTTCCTCTCATCACCACCTGTCCTACCACCCACAGTTCATCTTTAACTGCTTTGTAAATTGTGCCTTGTAACTGGCTCCAATCATCTGTCATTACAGCCTGCCGTAACATCTTTAGCGTTGGGTCTTTTTCAGAAGCGATTTCAACTTCCTTTGGCACCAACGCAGCTGGTACAGCCTCACTTACTACGCTGTACGCAAACTCTTCTGCAGCTTGAGTTTCGTGATCATGGGTAGTACCCACCGGTAGGCGGCTCAGGACGTCTGCAGCATTGTCCTTGCCCCGTATATGTGTCAACTTGTATTGGAACTGCTGTAAGTAGAGAAACCATCTTTCTATTCGTGCTGATGGGGGCTTTGACTTTGCTCCGAGTACGATGAGAAGAGGCTTGTGATCAGTGCAGATTTCAAAGCTAATGCCATAGAGGTACAAGTAGAACTTTTCACAAGCCCACCTTACAGCCAGAGCTTCTCTTTCAAATTGGGAGTACCTCATTTCAATCTTACTCAGCTTTCTGCTGGCATAATATATTGGCCTGTAGCTTCCATCTTTTTGCTTCTGTTCCAGAATCGCCCCAACTCCCACTGGTGATGCATCGGTTGTCAGACGAGTTTCTGCGCCCTGTCTGAAATATGCCATCACTGGTGCACGAGTCAGCCGGTCTTTTATCTCTTGGAATGACTTTGCTTCCTTTACTCCCCACTTCCACTTGATGTCTTTTGCGGTGAGGTCCCACAATGGACTCGATATTGATGCAAAGTTGGGAATGAACTTTGAACAGAACTGCACGGAGCCAAGAAAACTTCTTACTTCTGATGGGTTTTGGGGTGCTGGTGCCTCAACAATAGCTTTCACACGTTGACTAGACACTTTCAGCCCTTCCCCAGAGAGTACATCACCCATGTAGATCATGCTGCCAACACCAATTTCACATTTATCATAGTTAAGCGTAAGCCCACTTTCTTCAAGCTTGCGCATGACCCTCTCTAAGTTTTCGTCATGCTCTTCATCATTTGTGCCAACAACTCGTAGGTCATCGTGCAGGTTGTATGCCCCTGGGCAGTCTTGGATGATCTGCCAAACAATTTGCTGGAATTTTTCCGTGGCCATGTTTACACCAAAAAGCAGGCGCTTGTATCTGTAAAGGCCATTAGGTGCAGCAAAGGTTGTAATGTCCCTTGAGTCTGGGTGTAACTCAATTTGGTGAAAAGCCATATTTAAATCTAATTTAGAGAAAACTTTGGCATTCGAGACTTCTTGGAGTGTTTCCTCTACGGTGGGGACTGGGTGTTTCTCCCGCACAATGGCTTGGTTCGCTTGTCTCATGTCTAGACAGATTCTAATGTCACCGTTAGGCTTCTCGACCACTACTAAGGGGTTGACCCAGCTGGTAGGTCCCTCTACTTTTTCGATAACATCAAGCTTCAGTAACTCTTCCAATTTCTCCGTGACTTTTTCTCGTCTACTAAAAGGAATTCTGCGTGGGGGTTGAGCAATTGGTTGTACTTTTTCATCAATGTGTAACTTGAGCTGGTACCCTTTGAGCTTCCCCAGGCCCTGGAAAACTTTGGGAAACTTTGCCCTTAGGGAGGCCTTTCTATCTGCTTGTTTTGGATTGTCACTAGCACCATCAGATTCAACATCACAGCTGTTAACAGGGATACCAACCCTTAAAACACCAAGCAACTCAGATGCATCGCGGCCTAATAGCGTCGCAGCTTTGCCAAGCATAACATAAAACTCAACATTCAGGGACTTTTGGGTTTGTGGCACACGTACATCAAGATTACATTTTCCTTTGATTTGGAGTGGCTCTTCAGATGCATAAGCAAAAACTCTTTTGTTGCACTCCAACAATTTAACATTACCCCCGTTACAAGGTTAAATACTTCTTCGGACATTAAATTACAACTAGCACCAGAGTCTATAATAACGTTCATAGTCTTATCTGCAATCTCCAGCTTCAGAGTGTTCCCGTCATCTGTCTCCCCAGTGTAGAACACGTAGAAATCATCCTTCCTTGCGGAGTTTCCAGTAGTCACGTCTTCGGTTACTTGGCGTACATCACGTTGGCCCTGTGAACTTCCTCCTCTTCATCCACGGCTTTGCTTTCTTCCAGAGTTTCCACGGTATTCGTTTCCACAACCACGACTCGAACTGCAACTAGAATCTCGCCCTTTACTCTGTTTGGAGTGACAGCACACTTCGAAATGACCCATGTTGCCACATTTCCCGCATTTGTGGTCACGCGAACGAAGACATTCCTTCGCGAAGTGTCCCGCTTTATCGCACCGCCAACATTTTCCCCCTTGTTTGGCGTCTGGAGATATGTTATTCACTCGGCCATCGCGGATAAGAACGAGGGCTTCTTTGTCATGGTATTGACTAACGATTTCCAATAGTTTGCTCAATGTAAATGTTTCTTCGCAATACAACTTGGCCTTGAGGTTTTTGTCTTGAATGAAAGAAATCGCACGATCTCTCACCTGGTTGTCCCTTTCACCGTCGTATTCACAATGTTCGGCTAATTTCTGCAGGCGTGTGATGAAATTGTTAATGGTTTCTTCAGCGGTTGGTTGAGCTGCGAGAAACGCCTGTCTTGCCATCGGCGCGTTTTTTCTCGGTTTGAAATGTTCGGATAGGCTGTCCATAGCTTTCTCGTAATCCTTCGCTTCGCCTCGTTTGTCGGCAGGAATTGAGTTATTAAAAACGTCTCTGACTTGGGGCCCGGCGAGGTGAAGTAGAAGCGCCTTCTGTGTTGGGTCGCTGATTCCCGAGGCAGTCACATACAATTCGAATTCGTCTTTCCAAGTTAGCCATCGTTGTGCGAGTGTAGCTGGCTCACCCACAGCGTTGAATGTTTGTAAACCTGGCAGTCCGCTCAAGGATA
The DNA here is from genome assembly GCF_964199315.1 of Orbicella franksi. Lineage (NCBI taxonomy): Eukaryota > Metazoa > Cnidaria > Anthozoa > Scleractinia > Merulinidae > Orbicella > Orbicella franksi. Next base: position 21,878,885 of record NC_138148.1, on the reverse strand, counting down.
CGGCCATCTGTGCGAGTTTTCCACTGTTTAAACTCGTTATCCACTTTTTATCCGGTTTTCCTCGTCGCCAAATGTGGTGGTTCGGGCGCAAGTAGACCAAAAGAGCTTATACAATAACAACAACAAGATTTATTTCTGCTCCCATTTCTCCGACCACATGCTTCGGTAAATCGCATCCCATAATAGACCAGTGATCATGTGACTGACACGTCACAACAGAAACACTACACTGACGTAGCTGATTGACCAGTCAACTTGCTTGTTGGTTATCTTCTGCAGACTTCAAGCAATCATCAACATAGAAATTTCTCCTCACTCTCTGAATGGTGTCTTTGTCAAAATATTCTGCAAAATATTCTGTCTTGCAACATTTCTTTCTCGATGCTGAACTGCTAATCATTGAATTCCATTTCACAGAAACATACGAAGATGGCATGAAACTGGATACGATTTGTAGTATGGCTTGACTTACTTGGCCTACCAAGTGGGCCATTGATGGTCCATCCTTGCAATGTTTGCACAGCATATGGATCACCATCTTCACTTCTCTGCTTTTTTGAGGCTCAAGAGCTTTGGGCACATTGCCTATGAGCAATTCAATATCGGCATCGGTAGAAGGTTTCAGGTTTAAACACCTTTCCACTTCTCTTCAAGCAGGGATGTCATCAACTGTGACTGGGAGCTTGACTTTTGAGAAAACATCACAGTTCAAAGACGTTACGTCCTTGCAGGTCAAGAAACTGCCAAATTGACCCCCAACCCCCAGACATAACAAACCTTGATGCAATGATTTAAAACAATTAAAAAAGACTGATGTGATGTAATCCATATGCTAAAACTGCGCACCACGAACACATTTCTCTCAGTATAAAACCTTATTTTTGTTACCTAGCTGTGTAAAGCAAATTACTGATTACGTGCTTTGTGACCATGCCACATAAGAGGTGATAAAAATTGTCACGTGTTGAATGTACAAAAAAAACAAATATCTTTTTACAACATTTCATTGCCGAAAAAAACGTGCTTTAACGGCTTTACGTTTTCAAACGGAATTCTGTTTAGAAGCCATTTGAAAGAAATTTGCATTCATTCAAACAACCTGGGTCTTACGTGATCTGCGAGAGAAGACAATTTTTGTTCAAAGCACACACTGAACCACTGCTTGTGTAAACAAATGAGAACTACGATGTTGTCAATTTCTTTAAAAACTTCTCACAAAGTTATTGTTAGAGGTGAAGAGCTCTTGCAGAAAATAATTATATTTTGCATTTCTAAACATACGGTAATCAAGGAATCTTGAAAGTCACCTATAGAAGCTGAACTTCCTAAATTCTACCCTGTTTACAATGCAGTTTAATAAACATTACCAGTATAACTATGGTTGTGATAAGCACAGACACTGTAAATGATTTTCTGAACACTGAAATCTCATCAGTCTGCCTTGTGCATTCCTCTTATTTTGAAGAGAATCCACTGAATAAAAACTTGAGGACAGCAGCATGCACTGAGCTTGAATAGGTAAGATCATGTTGTTGTGACACACTGAATTTGCATCGAGTTTAAAACATCACTGATGCGTGAAAACTGAGTCACGCTTTTGCCATGCATGCATAGTCCTGTGCTTGTTTTCGTCGACTGAGAAGCTTGCTTGTTTTAAAATTTGGGTTACACTTCCCAGTAAATATGTTGTTTCTTTAACCTTTGCCACAAGGGACACTCCGAACAGAAAAAGCCATTTCAAACAAGCTCATTTCATGTGGGATTTCACACCACTACCACACCGCAGGTCTGGGACTCTAGGACACATCGCAATAATAATTGTAAACAGTGAAATTTCCTCCATGTCATCGAAAAAGAAAACTAAGTGAACCCAGGAGACGAAAATGTACTGTTGCCAAACTGTTGTTGCTAAAGGCCTTATCTCTGTCTCAATCTGAAAAGTTATTTTGAGACATTCTTGATTCACACGTTGCTTGCACTTGACCAAAATCTTCCACCATCAGTTATAAAAATCTACCAAATGATTTATTCGTGAATGAAAACTCTCAGCAAGAATGACTTCAACAAGGTTTAGACTTTTTATGGAGAAGCCGCAAGAAGTGGTCAGCTTGCGGAGGCAAAAAGAAGTTCTTGCATGTGCATTATTTTTGGGCTGTACTGAAAGACAAAGAATTGACAAGGACTCCCATAAACGACTGTGTATATAAGAATTCAGCTTTTTTGATCTGCTTCAGCAAACTCAGTTACGAATGTTCTCTGCTTTTCAAGTTTACTTTCTTTAGCTTTCAGTGGTGAAATTAAGTAGTAACAGGAGCAGTTTCAATGATTAAAAGCCATCCATTTGAAATTATTTTTAAGTGAGATGTGTAGTGGCACAGCACCATTCAAAATAAACAAAACGAATTATAATCATCAAGTTTATAAGCCGTTAGTGACTGTTCATTTGAAGATTTCATGAGCTGTTCGAATGTTTAGATCACCCATTCAAAATTCTTTTATGAGCCATTCGAATGGTTTAGATACCCGTTTGGAATTTTTTATGAGCTGTTCAAATGGTCTGGTTACCTGTTCGGAATTTTTTATGAGCCCTTCGAACAGTTTCATTACCCATTGGGAAAGTGTTATGAGCCATTGAAACGGTTAGGCTCTCTGTTCGCAATTTTTCCTGAGCCGTTCAAACGGCTAGGCTACCTGTTCGGAATACTTAATCACCCGTTCAAACACTCGTTGAAACCCGTTTCCAATGGCTTGGTGACCCGTTTGTAACCCGTTCAATGGCTCTTCTTTTCACCCGTGTAACGGAAAGTCGTTAAAGCACATTTTCACATGAAAGGTCACATTTACAAGACGGAGAGATTTCATAGCATGAATTTAATCTTTCAACTTTTTGAAAATGGTTTTTCTCCATGACATAGTACTTATGTATGCATAGTACTAGGCCTGTCCCGATTGTGCTGAAAAAATTGCCAAAAAGTGCTCAAAACACGACAAAAAAGTGCTCAAATAGTGCTAGATTTCTATAAAAAGTGCTTGAAATTTAGAAATAGTGCATGAAAGTTGCTCACAATTGTGTTTTGTTTATTTCCTAGCAAATGTTTATACATACTCCTGTTTTTATCAAACTTTTAACTCTCAATTTTCTAATATACTGAGGTGACCATAAAGTATAACAACATTTGAGGAACAAAAATTGACTAACTTTTTGCCGTATTTCTTGTAATATTAGCCAAGCCCAGCTCGTGCTTCTTAGATTTTGTGTGCCTCTCAATAGAACTCTTCTTGTCTCTGAGATTTTCTCTGCAGGCATTACATCTAAGTTCTCCTCCCACTACAGCAAAGTGTTGACCTCGGTACTCTTTCAGACACTCCCATGCACTCACATTAGTGGTTTTAGCGCTTCCGCTCTGCTAATTAATTCCTTTGTTGGTAGGCAATTTTCAATTCCATGCTATTGATGTGGCTTGTGGTGCACTTAACAATGCTCCAGAATTTACTGCTACCGTAACTGGGTCAATTATGTTTTCGTCTTCAGACTCGCTGAGCTGATTTGTTGCTTCTATCTTTATACTATTTGACTGGTTTAGAAACAGTGCTATACAACACAAACAATGCTTTCGTCAGCACCTGCACTGAACAGAAAAGAGCGCTAAAAGTTCTGAGAAACACGAAGTCACAAACCCACGGTTAAAAGGATCATAGCTCATGCATTTCCATGACAACAGTCAGCCAGTCAGGTGACAAGGTGGAATTATTCATAACTCATGATAACAGAATTACTCGGCTTTACTGAAAACATTTCAAGGACAAAATATTGCATTTAACGTATGAAAAATTGTGAAAAATCTGCTGAGATGTTTCCTAAAAAGCCAAAAAATGCTCGATTTCTGTTCAAAAGTCAGTTAAGTGCTCAAGAGTGCTGGAAATGTTAAATAGTACTCCAAATTCGAAAAAGTGCCAAAAAAATACCCAGCACAATCGGGACAGGCCCACATAGTATTTATGTCTTTTCCCAAGCTTGGGCACTGGGTGAATCCAACTTAACGAGTCCACTGAATGAAAATGGCTGTTAATTCGCTCCAAATGCTCCAGAAAACCATCATCCATGATGTATTTGAAATTTCGAGGCGATCGGAGCATTTGAAGCGAATTTACAGCCTTTTTTGTTTAATGGACCCATTGAGCCGGGGTCATGCAGTGCCCTACCTTGGGAAAAGATGGAAGACAAAGCAATGAGGCTAAAAACCACCTAAATGACCATAAATTGGCCTAGAAACCTCATGAGAAAAAAGAAAACATACTTGAAGCATGGTAGGTTTATTTTTATTCATAATTCTTCATCTCTTTAAGGCTTTAGAATATAACCATTCACAGACCCCATACTCCCTATATTTTGATTGCTACAAAACCTGAGAACTAATCTATGTGTTGCGAGCTTGGGTGACCTGTGGTATTACCACAGGCTGCAAAACTTTGTTAGAAGCAAATATAATGGCTATACCAACTCTCAAAGGGAGGTGGGTGCCTTTTCCAAGAGAGTATATATCATTTGGCATTGATCTCTCACATGAAATAGTTAGATACAAGACGTCATACAACTCCTAAATCCCCTCCCCAGGTGGGGTACTCCCCAAAGTTTTGGTGTGGGTGTATGGCCAAAACCTTGAAACCCTTCCAAAATCTGTGCTTTTCCATATCCAATTTCAGATCTCTGCCAAAAATCGATACCCAGTTTTCAGACCTATGAAATTAGTACACAGCTCTAATATATGACCACCGCTAACCAGAAAAGGCCCCTCCATGTAACCATTTGAGAGGGTCTTCAAATTTGCCAATGTTGCTGCGGAAATAATATTTGGTTCCTTGTAACCAAAATACCCAATGCCAAGCCAGAACGAAAAACACACCCTATTTCAGACATAAACAACTCAAACACCATACCCTTTTGGGCTGCACGTACCTTGGACACCCCATATTGGGGAGTTATCCCCTCCCCCTCTCCGTTCTGAGCCCAAAATACATTTAAATGCAGTTCCTTTGCCAGGGAAATTTCTGTGCAATATTTTATGGGTCACATTTGGATTTAAATGTTTCCATATCCTATTTCGCTTGAAGTATGTTACAAAGTATGTTCAGAGAGCTTTGAAATTAAAATTATGTGTTTGAAAAGTGTTATGTAATCTTTCAATTTGTTATTCTCTTCCTGGGGTGGACTCCCATATAAAAAGGACAGGGGTGCTCATTGGAATGTTTGAAAAAAACTCCTAAGAGGTACCAAGACCCTGATTTCTGGGTGTGGCTTGAATTTTTTTTCACCCTTAAGAAGTACCAATTCTAAAGCAACACTAACTGACACCAACGTTTTTTGTGTCAGTACAAAGGTACTGCAAAAGCTCCTGCTGTAGGACCTTTTGATGTTGAACACCCTAAGAGGTAGCATATCCACTTTTTAACCCCTAAAAGGTAAGATGAGCACCCCCGTACCTTTTATATCAGAGTCCCCTCCCTGGATTCTCTCACCCATTTTTGGCAACACGTGACAAAATCCTAAGAAGTGACTGCTGTGTGACAGAGAATTTAATCGACATTGGACGCCACTACATTTCAGCATGAGCGTGGAGAACAGAACATAAGGATTTTGGTTTAGCAAGCAAGGATCTGATGCTGGAATGCTTCATGCTGGAATGCTTCACTACTTATTACTTGATTAGAACAAGGGATAGGCATGAGGTTGATTATCTTGGAGACATAAGTTGAATGTCAAAAAGGAGATGATGTATTTGGCAGATTTGTACTCCACACATCAGAATATTTGACAACAAAAGTGGATTCTGAGTACACCAGTACTTAATATGTGCAGTGGCAGTTCTAGGGGAGGCGTCTGGGGGACCCTAACCCTAACCATAACCCTGGCATCCCCTTATTTTGGGTTACAAGAAAATCACCTAAGGAAGAAAAGCCGGCAGGGCAAACAAAAAAAAAATGGGTTTCCCCCTTAGCTCAAGGTCAGGATCCACCACTGATTTGAATGCAATACCTTACATGAGGTGACCTAAACATGACTTTTCTGCCACAGTTTAAGTCGAAATACCAAGGAAATCAAATGCAACAACAACAACAATAATAATAATAATAATAATAATGGTTTAACAGATCCACGAGGTAGCCCTTCTCTGTTAAATTACTTTATTTACAATTAAAACAAATTACGTTATTTACAATAGTGATGTGTGAAAATATGGGTAATCCTAGCAAAGAAATTTTAACAGATTTGAAATTACAGTAGAATTGATCACTCTGTGAAAATTTCATCGAAAGTCTTGAAAAGGTTCTCTAATCTTTACAGTTTCTAATAAAAAATTGTGTGCATAATTAAGAATTTTGAGAAAGCAAATTTTAATGATTTTAAGTGCCTGGTCCAAACCCACAGAAGTAATATTGGCCTCAAAAGACTTGTAAATCTCTCAACAATAAATTTACAGGCTGAAAATGGAGTCTTATTGTGACGTGGATTGAGCAGACCAAAGTTTATGATAAGGTATAAGTCACTACATTTGGCTTGTTTTTCACCACACTTGGGGTTGTAACTAATCTGTGATTTTTTTGGCAGGTTTTAAAAACTACTTTGAGAAAAAAATCCCACCAGGTTTGAAGGCTTATCGTAGGCTATGTCTGGGAGAAATTTTAAGAATTTTGATTTTTCATAATCTGCCATAACTGGTGCTATGTTAGTGGACATGTCCTCTTAATTATGAAATTTTGTTATTAAATTATGCCAAAAAATCGTCTTCACTACATGTAGACAATCAAACACACTAGGATGTTTTGATGAATAAGTGCATTTGGTCAGCCAAGCCAAGATATGTTTAATTATTAAACACATCAGCAATATTACAGCTAAATGGGTAAAAAATATATGCAAAAGTATCTAAAGTGTAACAAAATGGTTACTGCAATTAAACAGTTCACTTCAGTGTGAATCCTCTAGGCAGAAACATGCTGCAAAAGTTGTGAAGACGAATCAACCACTTTTTACCGCTGTGTGAACCGTTTTGCAATTTCTCTAACCTCACCAAACACATTTGATTTCCCTTGTTGATCACCTTATGAATTGTGACTTTTCTTGCACATTCCGAAGCTCAAATTAACTTGGGAAGTTCGGCAGTCTTCTGAGTGAATTTTTTGGGTATTGTGCCTCCTTTCTGTAGCCCTCATTTGCTCTGCTTCACGGCATTGTTCAGTATTATATCAACTCCAGTCTCTATCAGGCTGATTCACCATAATACATGGCATTGTCTAGTACTGTTTCGCCTGCTTTCCCTAGCCCTGGCCTGCTCTCTTTTGCAACCTTTTTTACCATGCCTGTTCACTCTTGCTCTCTGCCGTTTACTTTCATGTTCTGCTTCAGTTAAAACCTATCTCGAAAATGGTAGATCAACCTTCACTATTGTTTGATGACATAACAAATAGAAATGAGTTTTCTTTTCTCACATTCCACCAAGAGAAGATTACATTGTTGTGTTCCCCCATTAGGGTTACCTTGAGATTCCCTCCTCCTCCCCCAGAGTCTGTATGGATGGACGTTTGTTCATACAGTGATGTCATAACCAAATTTTCTCAACTTGATGGGTTACCAAATATTCTAAGGTATGGGACTCCACTCACTCAGGGCTCCACTCCACTCGCATATGTATGACATACGGATTTCAAACTCAGTTCATCAGTGCCATCCAAATTGCCACTGTTTACTGACAATCCATTTTCCAAGTTAAGTGGCTCATAGTCACCTGGATTAAAACTGTTATGCACACTTGAACATTGTTTGGAATTTGCACAATATAAATATTATTATTATTATTTTAGGTCAGTCTTCTCTTCATCCCCAAGGATGCCATCATCTTAAAAAACAGTATCACAAAATACTTTCTCGGCCTCTATTTGACTATTTCTAGACTGTATGGTTTTTCTTTGTAGTTTCAGCCAAAGTAGACTTCATTGAAGTCAGATGAAGTATAGTGTAGCACCATCTTCTGCATCATTTATAGAACCATGACATTTTTAAGACAGCTTAGGTGAATTCAGTGCAGCAGCTGCAGCAATTTCCTTTAATGCTGGTTTGCTTTTGCTGTAATGCATGGCTGTTAATTGGGTCAATGGTAGTTGTTGATGAAAACTTGTGCAAAACTTTGACTGAGATCTTGCTGAGATTCTCTGCAAATTTTTGGCTGGCGAGATCTCAAAACCTCGCTGAGATTCTCAACAAGATGTCAAAATCTCTGAGGCCAAACACTTGCCTGGAATCTCGGAGATTTCTTGGCTAAAAAATTTCTTCCTGAGAATATCAAAATGTTAAAACAAAAAACTTGCCAAGAATCTCATAGAGATCTTGCAGATCCAGTAATCATAAATTTACAAAATTTAGGAAAGTTAACACAATGTCAATGTTGAGAGAAATTCTAGCAGACAAAGTAAGCACATTGAAATATGACTCCACTGTATCAAAAACAATCAGATTTATTTACAGAAAAGATTGTCACGAAAAGCTTATATAGTATCAAATGCTTTCACCTTCAGTTCACATTTTATGAAAGGAAAATTGTTATTATGCTGAAATAGAAATACAGGAGAACTAACCTTTATCCCTAGGTCAATATCCGATTCTTTACTCAAGCAAACAATAATAATAATTAACCTGATTTACTTAACTATATTTGTAAATTTGTTTGGCTTGGGTACAGCTTCATCCCAGAGCAAATGTTGTAAAAAGGTTTATCTTTATCCACTGGTCAAGTTTTGCACTTTGCTAATAATTCAGTGTACACAGTTCAGTCAAAGGTCACTTCAACAAGTCTTGGAAGATCCTGCCATTCTGGTTTGTGTCTTTCCAACTCTTGGCAAGATCTTACCAAGATTTAGAAAGACACACATCATGGCAAGATCGCAGCAATCTCTCAAGCATGGCAAGATCTCAACATTCTTGGCAAGATATAGGCAACCTTGCCACAATCTCGCTGAGATTTAGAAAGACCCAAACATCATGGCAAGATCTTGGTGAGATCTCACCCATCTTGTAAAGATTTCACCAATCTCAGCAATATGGCTGAGATTTAGGCAAAAAAATTGACCAATGAGCAATTTTGTTACCATTAAGATATTTAAAAGCACTTGTTGGGTCACTTGCTATTTGCATGCTTCACTGTTTGATGTGTTGGATTTCTCACTTTTTATTGTGTTAGGCATGTCCATCAAAACAAAAAGCTAATGAGACAATTAACTTAATGTGCTAAAGCTAGCGAGAATAAGTTGTTTTTTTCAAGTGGAAGTGCATGCTGTGAGTGTGTTATCACATTTAGCAGCAATTTTCTCGGGAGGAACATTCTCTCTTCTGAGAATACTTCTCAGTGAGATTCTCAGCAAATTAATGGAAAGATTCCCACTTTGAGGACTCATGGTGGTCAAAATCTCTCCACGATTGTGGCAAGATTCTTGGAAGGTACATGATTCCTTGCAAGGATCTCACCAAAATTTCTATTGTAGTGGGATTTCCAGCACCCAACTTATAGGTGAAAATACCTCCAGGTACCAGCTAAGATCCTGGTGGCTTTTTTAATAGGACAGATTGTCCTGATAATTCGTTGACCAATTTGGTAACTGTGTAATTTCCTGTTAAGTATTGTGCATAGCATAGTATTGTGTAAATGCTACCGCATTGAGTTGAACAGCGGTATTGCGCACTAGGCGCCAGTTTTCCCTCAATGTAGAGTCACGTGACAAAAAAGCACATGAGTTTTGCTGTTCCGAACAAGGCCGAACCTCGGCAGTTTGTAAATGTACTATTTTCGCCTCAGTTCTTTCGTCAAAGATTGTGATTATTCTGAACTACGCACCGGAAGTCTTAAGGCAAGGAAGGTATGGAAGACTTGTGTATCAGATGTAGCGAAATTAAAGATATGGCAGTTCGTTTACAAGCCGTGAGTATGATCTCTTGGTACTTACCGACGGTCACAGTTCGACCTTACAAATGGTAAACATTGGTTATGGACACCAATTTACGGTGAAAGAGTGTTACATTCGAAGAGGATCAAGAAAAGGAACATATTTTGGGCAAATTTGAAATGGAAAAGGAACAAGAAGACTTGGAGTCACTGCCTTTCGAGACGTCACCAGAATGTTCACCACACGCGATATCACCGCTGAACGATATTGAAGAGCTCGAAGGTGCAGAAAACATGTTGGCTGGAGCTGCCATCTGCCGAAGGATTCCCACAGGAAAGGGTAGGGAATTTGAAGTTCGAAGATTAAAAGATAGTCGAAGAAATGCTTTGTTGAATTTAACTGAACAAATGAACAAAGTGCGACCATTATTATTAAGTTTGACGAATGTTGAACAAGTGAGCATAGAATCGCAGGTGTTAGATCAAGTGTTTTCAAGGCTACAAGAAGTGCATGAGCGATATACTAATGCTTTGACTGATGATCATGAGATCAAAGTGGCCCAAGAATGGTTTGATACACACGATAAAGACGTGTTTATCTTCAAGCAGTGTGATTGCATTCCTAAACCAGGCAAAGAAGCAACATGATGATGAAATTGGCTCAATAAAATTACGATTGTCTGGTCGTTCTAAGCGTTCTCTCACTTCCTCATCTTCTTCAAAGTCAAAGTTAATGGAAGCTAAGGCTAAGGCTGCCGCCTTGGAGATTAAGGCAGCATTCTTAGAAGAAAATGTTTACAAGCAATTTGAAATGGAACAAAACATTGATGGCATGAATGATTATTTGGAAACCATGAAAGTGAAATACACCTCAACTCCCATTTCGTCTCAAGCCATTTCTTGTAATCAAGCTACTTTACCAGTTGTATGAATAAGTACTGTTACTGCTGGAAAACTGCAAGTGCCAGCTGTTGTGAATTCAGTTAATACAATTTCCATGGTTACTCCCTCCACCACTCCTATCACAACTAGTGCTGTATTTACAACTTGTGCTATGAATCCATCCGCACAACCCTTCGTTCCTGGAAACCTATTTACAGAAGTAGAACAACCTGAAATACCCATTGTTGCTGAGCAGTCACATGACAAGCAAGAAAGTGAACACTTATCAAGAAGAGATTCAAGTTCTATTGTTAATGACAGTAATGTCAAGAGTTTCTAAAGGTCCAAAAGAAACAAACAGAACTGTCAGAGACGATTGTTGCACAACAAGCTAGAAGTCAATTGCCCTCACATAAACCACCTACATTCTCCAGAGATGTCATGGCATACCCAGCATTCATAACAGCCTTTGAGACTCATAGAATCTAAGGTTGAAAATTCTATTGAGCGGTATTGTATTATTTAGATCAGTATACCAGTTGCAAAGCAAAGGAACTGATGAAGGGTTGTTTGCAAATGAAAAGTGAAGATTCATACCGAGAAGCTAGACGACTACTGAAGAAGCATTTTGGAGACCTGTACAAAATTGCAAGGGCATACATTTTCAAAATACCTAACTGGCCTTCTGTGAAGCCAAATGATGGATCAGGGTTGCAGGAATTTTCCATTGTTCTTGAGCAAGCAAGGAATGCTATGACAGGCATGGCTTACATGAATGACTTGAACACTGCAAATGTTCTTCGTCAATTGTGGGAGAGGTTACCACGACACCTGCGCAGTAAATGGACTGAAAGAGTTAGGAAAATTAGAAGTACCAAGGAACGGATGGCTAATTTCGGTGACTTTTGTCAGTTTGTGTCAGAGCAAGCTGATTTGGCTACAGATCCCATTTATTCAGAAGAGGTGGTCAGCAAATCAAGGGAGACAGATGAGAAATTCCGTAAACCAGGAGATCAAAGATTCAAGAGAGGTAAAGGTTCATGGTTTGGGACAAATATCTCGAAACCAGATGGTGGCACGCGAGACCCTCATTCCCGCAGCTGCACCTTATGTTCCAAGGCACATGATCTAGACGAATGTGCTGAGTTTCTGAAGAAACCTTTAACAGAGCGAAGGAACTTTGTTAAAGAGAAAGGTTTATGTTTTGGATGTTACAGCTCTGAGCACATTGCCAAGCTCTGCAAGAGTAGAAAGTCCTGTCAGACTTGTAGTAAGAAACATCCGACATCACTTCATGATCCCGACTGGAAACAAGAAGCAGTGACAATTGAAGCTCAGAGTGGTGAAGGTAAAGTACAGGAGATTGATGGAAAGAAAGATGGTGGCCAAATCACTAATGCTTGTAACACCATTTGTAATGTGACAGAGGCTGGTGATATTCCTGTGAGCATGGGCATAGTCCCTATCTGGCTGTACCATAAGGACAGTCCCAAACGCAAAATAAGAGTCTGTGCTATTCTTGACAATGCAAGTGGTGGAACTTTCATTAAAGAAGAGTCGTTGGAAAAGCTTGGCGTTAAGGGAACTGAGACTAAATTATTGCTAACCACCATGCATGGCATACAAGAAATTGACACCAAGGTAGTTGACGGATTGGTGGCAGCTCACTTTAGTGAAAATGATGTACATCTAAACACTCCCAGAGCCTATGTTAAGCAACACATTCCAGCAGACCGAGATGAAATCCCTAGACCAGAGACAGCTAGTGGATGGCCACATTTGCAAAAAGTCGTCGAGCACATACCACTGTATATGGAAGATGTAGAGATAGGGCTCCTGATTGGACTTAGCTGCCCTAGTGCAGTATGGCCAAGGGATATCATTCATGGAGAACAGAACGATCCATATGCTGTACGGTCACTTTTGGGATGGCACATTAATGGGCCAATTGAATGCAAAGGCAACGGTGTGGTGCATTGTAACAGAATCCAGATCCACAAGACCAGTGCTGCTTAGGATGTTAGTGGCTACATAGTAGCTGAGAGAAGCGTCAAGGAACAGATAACGCCTCGAGTTGTACAAATGTTTGAACTGGACTTTTCTGAAAGGGAAAACAGAACAGCTATGTCTCAAGAAGATCGTGAATTTCTAAGGAAGGCTGAGGAGGGAATTCATCACCGTGAGGACTTACAATATGAGATGCCACTCCCATTCAGAGAAGAGAATATCCAGCTCCCAGATAACTGCCCTCAAGCAGTTCAGCGACTTGCTGGTTTGAAGAAGAGGCTGCAAGCAAATGACAAGTACCATGCTGATTATGTTAACTTTATGGCTGACACAATAGACAAGGGACATGCTCGTAAGGTAGACTCTGGGAAGTTAGTAACCCAGAAGGGTAAGGTGTGGTATCTACCTCACCATGGCATTTATCACCCGAAAAAACCAAGTAGCATCTGTCTGGTGTTTGACTGTTCAGCACGCTATCAGGGAGAATCACTCAATGACCACCTTTTACAGGGTTCTGACTTGACCAGCAAACTAACTGGCATGTTAACAAGATTCAGACAAGAGAAAGTTGCCTTTATGGCGGATGTTGAAAAGATGTTCTACCGGGTTAAGGTGAAGGAAGAAGATCAGGATTTTCTTCGTTTCCTGTGGTGGCCCAACGGAGACTTGGCAGTGGAGCCTGAAGAATACTGTATGACAGTGCATCTGTTCGGTGGTGGATCTTCACTGGGCTGCTCAAACTTTGCGCTCAAGTGTACTGCAGGTGATAGTGAAGCGGAGTTTGGTGTGAAGGCTGCAGAAATGCTTAAGAACTTTTACGTCAATGACATATTGAAATCAGTGCCGACCAAGGAAGATGCCATAGAACTTGTTCATAACGTTAAGAAGATGTGCGCAAAGGGAGGATTCAACCTCACGAAGTTTGTCAGCAACAGTTGAAGGGTGATTATGTCAGTATCGCCCGAAGATAGTGCAAAGGAAATTAAGGGCCTAGACTTAGGTCAAGACAGGCTTCCCATAGAGAGAGCTTTGGGCGTGCAATGGTGCATTGAATCAGATGCGTTTAAGTTCAGGATAGAGTTGAAAGATCAGCATTGTACTCGTAGGGGAATGCTGTCAACAGTCAGCTCAGTCTATGATCCTTTGGGATTCATAGCACCTGTCATCCTCGTTGGAAAGCAGATATTGCAAGAAATTTGTCACAGCAACAGTTGGGATGACCCAGTCCAAGGTGATGTTCTTGCCCGTTGGGACAAGTGGAGAAGTCAAATGCCCCCCCTAGAGTAACTCAACATTCCAAGGAGCTTCAAGCCCCCTGACTTTGCTCAGATTGTCTCAGCGCAACTGCATATGTCAGATACCTCAGAAACTGGATATGGGCAATGCTCGTATCTACGCTTAGTTGATGACAACAATCAGGTACATTGCTCTTTTGTCATGGGCAAGGCACGCGTTGCACCAAGGAAAACAGTCAGCATTCCCTGGCTAGAACTAGCAGCTGCTGCTGCTGTCTCAGTAAGAGTGGCTGATGTGCTCAAGAACGAGTTGGATTATGAGAGAATAGAAGAGTTTCATTGGACGGGCAGTAAGGTGGTTCTTGGGTTCATCAACAATGAGTCTCGAAGATTCCATGTCTATGTAGCAAATAGAGTGCAGTTGATACGAGATTACACTTCACCAGCACAATTGCGATACGTAGAGTCGGCATCAAACCCAGCAGATGAAGGTTCACGAGGTCTGAATGCAAGTGATTTTCTGCAGAAATCACAATGGATCAATGGTCCAGGTTTCTTGTGGCAAAGTGAAAATCACTGGCCAAAGCAAAGTTCATATGAAGATGAAATTGACCCCAGCAGTCCAGAAGTGAGAAAGACCACTGCCAATTCTACCATCGTAGAAGAGAGGAAAGACATGCTGAGCAGGTTAGAAAGATTTTCCAATTGGCAAAGGTTGAAGACAGCGATCGCTTTATGCATGATGTACAAACAGCGGCTGAAAGTGAGCATAAGCAAAGCAATTAGTGGATCTTCAGCGAAAAAAACCTCTCAGAACAGTGATCGAAATAGCGATTATACAAGTTGTTCTGTTGTTGTACCTGTTATGGTGAACGACTTGGAACAGGCCGAAATAAAAGTTATCAAGTTAGTGCAAGCTGACGCCTTTGAAAAAGAAATTACAGTCTTAAAGGGCCTTCAAGCTGATGGAAAGCGTGAATGTCGACAGGAGGATAAAGATAAAAATGTTGCAATGAAGAGAACCAGCAGTCTGCATACACTGGATCCATTTTTGGATAGCAATGGGGTTCTAAGAGTTGGAGGACGGATCAAAACCCCTATCATCTTGCGGAAAGCTGGCCATGTCACAACACTGATAATCCGTCATGTTCATGAGAAGACCCAACATAGTGTACGAGGTGTCACGTTGAATGAGCTATGCACAAACGGTTATTGGATCATTAATGGGAATGCAGCTGTCCAGCATTTCATCTCAAAATGTGTCAGTTGTCGCTATCTTCGTGGAAGTACTGGAGAACAGAAAATGGCCAATCTTCCAAAGTCACGTCTTGAGCCTGCGCCCCCATTTACATACTGTGCAGTAGACTATTTTTGACCATGGCATGTTAAGGAAGGCAGGAAAGAAGTCAAAAGGTATGGAGCCTTATTCACATGTATGGCTAGTCGTTCTATCCACATTGAAGTAGCACACTCAATGGAAACAGATTCATTTCTACAAGCTTTACAGCGTTTCATTAGCTGAAGAGGGCCCACAAGAGAGCTCTGCAGTGACCAAGGAACTAATTTTGTGGGAGCAGACAACGAGTTGGAGAGGGCGCTCCAAGAAATGGATGATGATCAGATTAAGGGAGAGCTTCTAAAGGATGACATTGACTGGGTTAGGAACCCCGCCACAGCAAGCAACTTTGGAGGAGTGTGGGAAAGGCAAATTCTGTCTGTGCGAAACATTATGGTGGCACTCATGAGAGAACACAGCCACAGTCTGGACAATGAAGCGTTGAGAACCTTAATGTGCGAGGCCGAAGCGGTTGTGAACAGTCGCCCCCTTACGGTTGACACCTTGAGTGATCCACTTTCACCACAACCGCTTACCCCAAACACCCTTCTAACTGGCAAATCGAAGCTCATTCTTCCACCTCCTGGAAAGTTTCAAACAGAAGATGTCTATTGTTAGCGACATTGGAGGTGTGTGCAACACATTGGTAATGAGTTTTGGGTCCGATGGAGCAAAGAGTACTTACAGAGCCTACAAGTAAGAAACAAATGGACAAGACAACATAGAAATTTTACCGAAGGTGATGTATTGCTGAAGGACAACAACACATGCAGAAACCAGTGGTCTTTGGTTAAAGTGCTCACTACTCATCAAGACGATCAAGGTCAGGTCAGATCAGTAACTGTCCGAACTTCAAAGGGATCCACACTGGATTGACCTATTAACAAGCTGGTTCTTCTGCTAGAGTCATCACAAGAGAGACTGGGAATCCCTGACGAGGAGCCATACGAGATTAGAGTGAATTGAAGTATAAACATTTAGCAGAGACACTGTAAGATCTAGATACAGAGACATAGAATAGGATGAAGGACTGTTTTGTTTAAAATGACGAACATTTTAGAGGAGCCATATAAATGCTACTGCATTGAGTTGAACAGTGGTATTGCGCACTAGGCACCAGTTTTCCCTTGATGTAGAGTCACGTGACAAAAAAGCACATGAGTTTTGCTGTTCCGAACAAGGTCGAACCTTGGCAGTTTGTAAAGGTACTATTTTCACCTCGGTTCTTTCGTCAAAGACTGTGATAATTCTGAACTACACGCCGGAAGTCTTAAGGCAAGGAAGGTATGGAAGACTTGTGTATCAGATGTAGCAAAATTAAAGATGTGGCAGTTCGTTTACAAGCCGTGGGTATGATCTCTTGGAACTTACCGACGGTCACATATTGAGATATATAAGATGCTAGAAAATGGAGCAATGTTTTCCCAGGAAAAAATTCAAACCAATGTTCCTGGATTTTTGTGGAAAACATGTGGTGCAGAGGGTGTATAAACAAAATCAGACCTAATTCCCTGTCTGAAGCTCCAAAACTAAGGGCTAATAAATTTTCGATACACATGGTTTGGATGAGTGTTGATGTAGTGGGGGTGATGACATGTGAAACGAAAGAGAATGTATCAAAGACCAGAGAGCAGGTACATGATGATAGGTATTTATGATCTGCCTGGAACAAAATGGAACAAATATGAACTTCTCTGTACTCATAAAATAATGTTTCTTTAGACAGACAGCTTTACTTTAATCACACATTAAGGGTCACTGTGGAAGCAGCTCAATTGTTTCTTTGTTTCATTTCTTTTAGTGCTGGAAATTTGTGACAAATCTTATGAATTCACCATATCAGAGGTAATTACAGTAACGGCAATAGTAGTAAGGACCTTAAGATACAAGGACAGGAAAAGCAGTGGATGTGGGAAACTTTTGCAGGATCTGTCTTGTAACCAAAGACTACATGCTTAAGATGTGTATTTTCATATAGGACAGCGAAATCAATAGCAAAAGCTTTTCACACAACCAATGATGACATCCTCTATAGATGGTAGAAATCTTATCTTTTTAAGCCTTATTGATGGTAAAGAGATGACCCTGAATTTATTCTTCTTTATGTATATGAGGCAAATGTCTCTGTCAGTATTCAATAATGAATCTAGAATATCTTTATGAAGAAATTACATGTATACATGCAAATGATCTGATAAACCTGTGTCAGATGGCTTTTTGCCACCAGAGCATTTGAGAATCCTGACTTTAGGTGTACATATAATATTCCCAGCTTAGTCAATCAAACCCATTTGAAGTGAATTTCAATCAATCTGAATCCATGGATTGAGTTCGGCAATCAAACGAAGTTGAATACACAAAATTGGACAATTGAACTCAATCTAGTGCGTGATTTGCAAACTCTTGATTTTTGTAAAACTGGTGTTGAAAAGCAGTAAAACATTTTAGGAGGCTGAAATACCCTCAGTATAACATGTGTTTGTGGTGTTTCTCAGACCACATAAAATGACCTTTGTTCAAGGGAATTTATTCACCAAACAATCGAACACAATCCATTGGAATGTGTTCAATTAGGTTCAGTTGTCAAACTTGCTCAAACACAATTTCATGGATTGAATTCAATTGGGTCCAGTTTGTTTGTTTCACTCAATAGATGCTTTCAAGACACTTGTGCAAAATTATCTAAACTGTACTTAACACTGATTTATTCTTGATGCATATTTTCTTTTGCTCTTCCACAATTACATCCACTGGTGACAAAAACATGAGCAGACAAGGAATATAGTATCACATTTTCCACCATATTATTTTTACTCTACAGTCACAAAAAAAAGCAAACTTAATAAACATTTTCGTCAACATAACTGACAATAACATGGATTGGAACAGTTGTTAAACCAAAACAAGAGTGAAATACTTACATTCTTGATACCATGGCTAAGTGCTTGGTATGGCATCCTTGATGAGAAGAGGATGGCAGAGAGATGAGTTGAGAGTTCTCTTGCACAGGCCTGGTTGTGTAAATTTACTTCCTGTACCTATCCTACACTAGCTTGTCCTGTCCTGATATATTAAGGTCCCTAATTATTGGAATGATGATGATATCTGCATTATTTATAAAGTAGGAAGCTTAAGTCTCAAAGAGATGTAAAAATGTCTTCTTCAGTATTAGAGATTTATCACTCTCTTTGTGGCTTCAACAGAAGTTATAATAATGGTGTTAAATAGAATTCATCAGTTTGCAACTTATTATAACTGTCATAACTGTGTGTAACAAATTAACAAATTATTTGTATAGGCATAGCATGATTTCATTGGTTATAGTGTATACTTATTTCTTTCTTTCTTTCTTTATTTATTTATTACAATTTAATCACATCAAATCAACAAAAACAGAGATCCAATAAGGGTAGTCCTTAAAGGAGTCATACACCCCACACTCAGACAGTCCACCTACATTATAAATATATGAAAAAAAATTAAAATTAATATATTATATAAGCTAACCAGTTCAGTTGGTATTCATTAAGAAGCTCATTACACCATGCTCAAAACTTGAAATACTAAGCACTGATCTAACTATAAATGGTGGCAAATTCCACATGTCTACAATACAATTAAAAAACTATGCTGAAAAGTGTTTGTTCAAGCATTGTTCTTCTTTAAAGTAAGTCTATCTTTTTGTCTCAAAGGGTACCTAGCAGTATTAGAGTAAAATTGAACATATGAATTAAGAGATACTAAAGCAGGATCAATCATTGTACTGTAGGATAAAAACTACTGATTGTAAAAAATAACAGCAAACAAGTGAAATTATAATGGTGATAATCAACAGATAGAAATACCAAATATAATTTTCATTAATAGTGTCACTTTTGTTTAGTGCGCAATAATTTTAGAATCATTATAGTTTGATGCTGGAGTGATGCACTAAACAAATAACTCTCAGAAGAAAGATGTAATCAGGAAACAGAGATGATTTGTAGTTTTTTGTACCAAGGTAATTAACTTCTTTTTGGTCCAACAACTCAGCTGACCTTAACTCCTCAAGGACAAAGTCAACAGTGCTAAAAACGTTTTTCTTTGGTGCTTGATTGTAATCCTTTAAAGCATTTTCATATGACATCATTAAAAGAGCCACCAAAGTTTTTTATCCTCATCAAGCATAATTGAAGGGTTGGTAAAAACCATGCTAAGTGACGATGCGGGTGAATTTTTTTTGGTCAAAAGTGCCTAAATTTTTGCATATGGTCATCAATGTAATAGAAGAAAATTGTTGTGTATTTTTGTTGCTGGTTTTTGCTTTGTTTTTAAGCTATAACATATGCAAAAACACTTGGCTTTTCTTAGCTGCGTCTTTAGGAGTTTATTTGTTGAACAAATCTCAAATGAAGGGCCTCATTCTCAGTAAATTGACTGACCTGGACTTTTCTCACTCGTTTGCACATCGTTGGAAGAAAGTCTCCCTGTGACAAAATAGCTTTCTCTGGAGCAATGAAGGTGGTGTCTTATTAATATGATGTGTAAATGCAGCTTTTGTTTATAGTGTTTGAAGTCAAAATCAAATCCTGCAGTATCAGTTAGCTATCTTCCTTGGAAGTTGAAGAATAGCATAAAAAGCAGGAATCTGGGAAACATTGTTTAGATCGGTTATTGTGATGTGGAACAGAAAAGAGATGGGATGCTTTAGAGCTCCGTCAAGTAACAATTGAAGTGTTCTTTTAAAGTACATATTTGCATGCCTGCCTGCCTGGTTGAGAAGCATCATAGAGCCTTGATAAACCCGTGTCATGTATTTGGTTTATTTCGATCGAAGCACATGGAACAGAATGCGCATAAGTGCGCATGCTCATAATGTCAACCGCTGGCTCAATACACTACAACTCCTCCCCCTTAAGCCAGTCTCGTACCCCAAAAGTTCAACACAACATGCTATTCTTAAAATAAAGTCAGAGCCTTAGAAATGGGCAGTTCAATGTTCAAAGGTCCAGTCAAGCTGGGGGCTTCCTCTCTCTGGTAGGGTATCTTCTAACAGGAACATGTTCAATCTGGCTTGGCAGGCTGCTAACTGAAGGTTTAGCCCCTGGATTGGATGGCTGAAAACACGTTTCCCATGGGACGGTTTCTGTCTGCTCAGGCGGCTCAGCTACTTGGTCACCGTGGCATTCAACTGGGGGCGGGAAGAGCAACGGCTGGATAACTGGTGTATGGTTGTCTGCAACAGTAACATTGGAATCTTTGATTTGGTCTGTGTGTCGACGCCAAACTAAGTTAGGCCCAATCTCCACTTCATAAGACAGGGGTCCTAGTTGTGCATGCACAATACCTGGTACCCACTTTGATTTTCCATTGTAATTTCGTGCTATTACTCTCTGGCCAATGGAAAAATGCCGCGTTACAGAACCACCCTTGGCGACAGACTGGTCTATCTGACGGTTGTTTACCTGGACGCTGAGATCTGGTTTTAAAAGGTCCAGTCGAGTGCGTAATCTTCTTCCCAAGAACAACTGGGATGGTGGCTCTCCAGTGGTTGAGTGGGGAGTGTTCCGATAAGCCAGCAAAAATCTTGCCAACTTAAGATTCAAGGATTTCACTTCAGTTTCGCTCTTCATCGCACTTTTGAAGCTCCCCACACCGCGTTCCGCCAACCCGTTGGTGGCAGGGTGGTAAGGTTCTGACGTGATGTGTTTGATTCCGTTTCTCTTAAGGAATTGCTGAAACTCTTCTGATGTAAATTGCGATCCGTTATCGCTTACCAACTGGGCTGGTATTCCATATCTGGCAAATAATTTCTGAAGGACTTCAATGGTCTTCTCTGAGGTTGTACTAGTCATTCTCTCTATTTCTAGCCATCTTGAATGTGCATCCACTACCACCAAGAACATGCTGTTGAGGAACGGACCTGCAAAATCAATGTGAATTTGTTGCCAGGGGGACGAAGGCCACTCCCATGCGTGTACTGGTACTGTACTGGGCTCTCTCTGTGTTAGTTGGCAACCTGAGCAGGACTTAACCGTCAGTTCAATTTCCTTGTCGATTCCAGGCCACCAGATGTAACTTCGGGCGAGGGCCTTCATCGTCACGACCCCCATATGTCCCTGATGCAGTTCCTCGAGAACTTGAGGGCGCAACTTTGGAGGTACTACAACTCTTATTCCCCACATCAGACAGCCTGATTGTAATGTGATCTCATCTTTGCGAACAAAATAGGGGTTGAGTGCAGGAGCAGTGTTGTGTGGCCAACCTTTGCTGGTCATCTCATACACTTGAGCCAAAACAGGATCTCTCTGTGTTTCTCATCTCACGTTATCCACTGTGACTGGCAGTGGATCAAACTGCATCAAATTAAATACACCCACAGGGTCGACAACTTCTTCATCTCTGGATTCCTTTACGAGTGGAAGGTGGGAAAGACCATCGGCATTACTGTGAACTTTAGTGTTCTTGTATTCAATTGTGTAATCATAGCCCGCCAGGAACAAGGCATAACGTTGCAGTCGAGCTGCAGTGACTACAGGGATGCTTTTCCGCGGATGAAAGATTGACGTTAAGGGCTGATGATCTGTGTACAATGTGAAAGAGCGGCCAAACAAATACATATGGAACTTCTTTACCCCCCAGATTATTGACAAGGCTTCTTTGTCAATCTGTGCATACTTTTGCTCAGTTTTGGTGAGTGTCCTTGAAGCAAAAGCTATGGGTCGCTCGGTACCATCGTGCATCACGTGAGATAGCACCGCTCCAATACCGACAGGGGATGCATCACAAGCAAGCCTTAGTGGTAGGCTGGGATCATAATGCGTTAAAACTTGCTCTGACGTGATCATTTCTTTCACTTTGTGGAATGCTATCTCGCACTGTTCTGTCCATTTCCACTGATGATTCTTCTCCAAAAGTTGTGTCAGGGGATGTACTACTGTCGACAGGTTAGGCAAGAACCTGTGATAGTAATTGATTAGCCCGAGAAAAGATCTCACTTCAACTACATCGTTTGGACGTGGCGCATTCAATACTGCTTCTACTTTCTCTGCTGACTTGTGTAGGCCATCTTTGTCGATGTCATGTCCACAATAAGTTATCTTCTCCTTGAAAAACTCACATTTTGCCTTGTTTGCTCTCAACCCATGAAGCTGAAGCCGTCGTAGAACTTCTTCTAAGTTAGCCAGGTGTTCTGCGTCATCCTTGCCAGTAATGATCATATCATCAAGGATACAGCTTGTGCCAGATGTTCCTTCCAGCACTTGATCAATGGTGCGCTGCCAGATTGCAGGTGCTGATGTGATGCCAAACACCAGTCTGTTGTACTGAAACAGGCCCATGTGTGTGTTGATGGTGAGGTATTTCTTGGAATCTTCTTCCATCTCTAGTTGGTGGTATGCCTGACGAAGGTCAATCTTTGAGAATTTCTGCCCACCACTAAGCTTTGCAAAGATATCTTCAATGCGGGGTAAAGGATACTGCTCAGCTTGTAGTTCTGGGTTCACTGTGCCTTTGTAATCACCACAAATTCTGACAGACCCATCTTTCTTTGGGACAGGTACAATGGGCGTTGCCCAGTCGCTCCACTCAACTTTCGTGAGAATACCTTCATTCTGAAGTCTTCTCAGTTCTTCTTCAACCTTGGGCCTCAAGGCGTAAGGTACGGCACGAGCTTTGCAGAAATGAGCTTGGCTATCTTCTTTGAGGGTTAGCCTTGCCTTAGCTGATTTGAATGTTCCCAGTTTATCTTCAAAAACATCAGAGTATTTGTCTAGCATGGTCTGCAGACGTTCGTTAGCAATTGGTGGGGTTTGTGAAGCTTTCAGTGATTTAATAGCATACCAATCCAGGCATATCTTGTAGAGCCAATCCCTTCCCATCAACACAGGGCCCTTATTCTTAACCACATACAGATCCAACAGTAAAGGTTGCTGACTTTTGTACTCAACATTTGCCTTAAGCACTCCCAGTGGAACAATGCTTTCCCCCGTGTAGGTTTTCAACATTAGTTCAGTTTTATGCAAGGGTTTGTCGTTAAATTTCTCCTCGTACAAATCATGTGGAATGATCGACACAGCCGAGCCTGTGTCCAGTTCCATTTTCAACGGTTTCCCTTCTACTTTCAGATCTACCCAGATTACATTACTGCTTGGTTTCCTCACATTGTGTATCTTCATGCTTCCTAACACATCTTCAAATTCATCACTTTCACTGTACTGAACAGTATGGACTTGAGTGTTTTGTGGTGTTTTGAGTGGTTGCTTTGGCTTACCTTGTCGTCTCGAGTTACAAACTCTGGAAATATGGCCCACCTTCCCACAATGATAACATGTCTGGTCCTTGAATCTGCAATTGTGTGATGCGTGCGAGTCTCCTCCGCATCGATAGCAACCCTTAGGCATGAGGTTCGGCGGCGGCGGCGGCAGCGGTGGCGGTGGTTTGCTATTATCTGAGATCTTGTCAACTCGAGGTTCTGCATGCAGCTCACTGTGCAATTCCGAAGCATCACGAACGGCAGTTTCCATCGCTACGGCTATCTCCAAAGCCTTGGAATATTTCAGTTTTGCTTCTGAAAGCAAATGCCTTTGTATCTGCATATTTTGAAGGCCACAGACCAATTTATCCTGTAAAGCTTCGTTAAGGTTCGTGCCAAAATTGCAGTGAGTCGCTAGTTTCTTCAGTTCTGCTACGTAGGCCAACACGGTTTCTCCTTCTCGCTGATTTCGTTTGTAAAAACGAAAGCGTTCTGCTATTTCCAATGGTTTAGGACTTAAGTGTTGCTGAAGGGTCGTGACGATTTCTTGGAAGCTCTTCGTGGCTGGTTTATCCGGTGAAAGAAGGTCCCTCAACAATGTGTACGTTTTGCTGCCGATCAAGCTTAACAAGGTTGGCACTTGGCGGTCCTCATGGATGTTATTTGCTAAGAAAAACTGTTCTACACATTCCGCATAAGTTTCCCATTTCTCTTGTGTCTCATCAAAACTCTCTATCTTCCCGATAGCAGTCATATTTTCAACGTTTTCCTACGACTTCATCCTCGTCGCCACTGTCATGTATTTGGTTTATTTCAATCGAAGCACATGGAACAGAATGCGCATAAGTGCGCATGCTCATAATGTCAACCGCTGGCTCAATACACTACAACCCGTAAGTCACCAGCATGTTTTTTTAAAAAACCAAAATGTGCTTTCTGATGTTTGAACAAACTGATACAATCAATGTATCGGTGTTTGAAGTCAGCCTGATCCAGACAGCAAAGTCAAAGAGCAAGTCTTGCCCAAGAAAGCAATCCTCTCATGAGTTGTGGCCCATTTGCGAAGCATTGCTGTCGTCAAAGTTTGGAAAGCGAGAACTGATTTTAGTGTGATAAAATATGTCTTGCATCGAGATCCATGCTTCCTGGGTGTGAGTTGTAGAGAACCTTCCCGGCATGTATTGCGATCAACATTTCTGAGCTTTCCCGTTGACATGAAATCAAGATAGAAGTGTTTTTTAAGTGAAATGAGCATCTCTGTGGTTACACATTCCCATGAAATCAACATTTAACTGTTTTCTTTAAGTGAAATGAACATCTCTTTGGGCTCATGTGTTCTCCTGAATTCAACATTTTAGTGTTTTTGAAGTGAAATCAACATCTGAGCTTGGGCGTTCTTGTAAAATCAGCAACTTTGAGTTAATACGTTCTCATGAAATCAACATCTTTGAGTTTTTGCATTCTTTTGAAATCAACGTTTTCCTGTGTTTAAAGTGAAAGCGACATCTTTGAGCTTATGCAGTCTCGTGAAATCAACATCCTTGAGTTTACACGTTCTTGTGAAATCAACATCTTTGAGTTTATGCATTCTTGTGAAATCAACATTTTGTTGTGTTTGAAGTAAAATCAACATCTTTGAGCTTATGCATTTTCGTGAAATCAACATTTCACTGTGTTTGAAGTTGAGTATTTTTTGCATACATTGTATCTTGAAAGTGAAGCCAAAACAGAGGCAAAAATACAGGACCATGTTTTTCTACTACATTGAAGGCCAAGCACTTTTAAGATAAAAAATTCACCCAAAATTGTCACTTAGCATGGTTTTGCACTCACCCGTTCAATTATGATGGCCCAGAAGACTCACAGTCGAGTTTTAATTTTTCACAATCCAGTTTTAATTCTTTACAGTCCAGCTTTAATTTCTCACAGTCCAGTTTAATTTTGTAGTTTTATTCTATCCACAGTCCAGTTTTTGCAGTCTAGTTTTATTCTCTTCGCAGTCCATTTTTAATTTTTCACAGTTCAGTTTCAATTTTGTGAGACATCACCAGTCTCTCTCAGATTGATAAAAAGGCAGGAATTTTAACACAGCCATTTTGTGTGCAACTGAATTTACAAAGTAGAACGTGCCTTTGCCAGTGTATACATGGATTCCTTGGAGTTTGTATCTCCATTTTTCAAACATGGCTACAACCACCTTGAAATACCTGAATATTTTGAAGCTCCATGGCATAAACATTGGCTTCTCGACTCTAAAGGGAAGGCTTACCTCTTTAGGATTATTAAGAAGAAATTTTGTCCCTGATGATGAATTGAGAAGTGCCATCTAGAAGGAACTTGGTAGAAGTGGTTGTTTTGTGCGATACAGCAAGCTGTTGGCACAGCTCAGAATTAAGGGAATTATTGTCAAAAGAGCAAGGGTCATGAGTTTTCTCAGGGAACTTGATCCTGATGGCGTAGAAGGCAGGCAAAAGAAGAGATTACGTTGCAGAGCATATCATGCAAAAAGGCCAAATTTTATATGGCATACTGATGGCCATGACAAATTAAAGCCTTTTGGGTTCAGTGTGCATGGCTGTATCGACAGGCTTTCAAGAAGACTTCTGTGCTTGGAGGTGCGCCCCACAAATAAGAACCCAGAAGTGATTGCTTAGTACAACCTTGATGCTGTGAAGCAATTTAGGTTGTGTACCCAGGAAAATTAGATCTGATGATGGGACTGAAAACAGCACAATTGAGGCACTTCCTACATTCCTCAGGTCATCCCACAATGATGAAAATGGTGGCCTGGGATGTTTCACTATTGGCACATCTACTGCAAATCAAAGAATGAAATCCTGTTGGTCACAATTTGTAAAGGATGGTCCTGGTTGGTGGATTTCGTTTTTAAAGATTTGTCAGACCTAGGTTTCTTTATCAGCTCAGACCTAGTGCACTTGGAATGTATTCGGTTTTGTTTCATGCAAATTTTCAGAAATGAGCTTCATCAAGTGGCTGAGATGTTGGACCAACATCCTATAGCTTCAAGCATGTTTGGAATAGCAGCAGCCCAAGAGGAAGACCAGACTCCGTGTTTTTTTCCCCACCTACTGTATACAACTTTGAAGACTACAAAGTACCTGTTAGAACTTGAGGAATTCATTGATGAATCAACCATGTGCCTGGCAGATTGTAGTGAAGAGTTCAAAGAATTTGCCCTGACTGTTATGAATGCACTAGGATTGCACCCACCTAATGGTGTAAATGAAACACTTGATGTCCATGTAACACTAATTAAAGGAGTAGAAAAGTTATCATAGTTTTTATCTGAAAAGAGGAAGACACAAACTTCAAAATTCCAACAACTTTTATTACCATCATGAAACTACTGGATAGTAATTTGAACAGCGAGAGATATCAGTGCTCTAAACAACAATGTGAAAACAGTTATGAACTAACCCAAATGACGAAAACGTACAAAGAGTGAACTCAACCCCATTCCTAAGCTTCAGGCAGGGCTACTAAGGAACCAAAAACGTGGCCAAAACAAACGAACATTGAACTTTTTCTTTAACTTTTTGCTGTGGAATAGTAAATTTAGAGTTGAAATGTAAAATGTTATATCATCCTCAGCGACAGGTGGTAGTAGAGCGAGGTTAATATCACCAAGGATAAAATCACATTTACATTTTACTTTAAATTTACTCTTCCACTGCAAAAAGTGGAATAGTGGCCTTTTCATACGATTAAGGACTCACAAAGTTTCCTTAACAGCAGGCATTGAAAAGGCCCTCCTGCAAGTAGGCCTCCAGTCTGCAGATCGAGACGTCACTAGATTCCTGTGGCTCAAAGATTCCACTAAGCCAAATTTATCGCTTTACAAGGGCCCCATTTGGAGTGATCTCAAGTCCCTTTCTGCTTGGAGCCATCAGTCTACAGAACTTGGAACAAGTTGGAACTCCTACTTAATCTAAGAAGATTATGAAATGCTTGTATGTGGACAATCTTTTGACTGGTGTCAACTCAGGTAAAGAAACAAAAGCATTTTATTCAGAATCAAAGGAAGCAGTTCAACGTGCATCCATGAATCTAAGAGAATGGGGGTTGAACTCAAAGGAAATTCTGAAGTCAATTCCAGAGCAGGACAGAGTAAAGGAAACTCTAACCATAGTCCTTGGAATACTGTGGAACACTGTCAAAGTCAACTGCTTGTCAAAGATCCTGCACCAACAGAATATTCCTTGAAAAGAGAAGTGCTAAATTCCATCACTGCAGTTTTCAACCCATTGGGATTCTTTACTCCTGCAACTCTTCAAGGAAAACCCTTCCTTCAAGAATTATTGTGGGCCTCAGAGAAAGAATGGGATGAGAAACTGGAGGAAGAGATGCTTCACAAATTACCACTCTGCACTTTCTGGACATCAACATCACTAGTGATGGCCTTGGCATCTATGGAAAAGATACTTTTACCACACAGTACACTAATTTTGAAGGTTTTGTCCCTTGGCGACACAAGATTTCTTGGGTTAGAGCACTGACTGACTGCGTACACCGAATCTGCACTCCCAACAATATTAAAACGGAGCTCAAGCTAATAAGAAAGTTTTTATTGTGGAACAGTTTTCCTAAACATGTTGCAAACTTATTAATTGATCGCTTTACTACAAATGCACAGAACGGGGCTCCAGATCATATGTGACTTCTCACAAGAAAACTTCACTAATGGATATCTGTTAAACGGTCAAAACGAACGGCTAACAAACGGATAGCAAACAGATGTTCTAGCCGTTCACAATGATTTTAAGTACCATTCAAACAGCCAAAGAAAAATTTTGAACAGATGCTATTAACATTCGAACGGCACTGGAAAAATTTCAAATGGATGACGCCAGCCATTTGAACAGCAAACAAAAAATTTTGAATGGGTGATGCCAGCTGTTCAAAGAGCTAACGAAAAATTTCAAACGGATGATGCCAGCCATTCAAACGGCTGACAAAAAATTTTGAATGAATGATGCCACCCATTCGAATGGCTAGAGAAATATTTGGAACATATTATTCCAGGCATTAGAAGGGCCGAAGAAAAGGGTTCATCTTGAACAAATGGTGAAAATGCCAGAGATCTTTATGTTTTGATAAAGGACAAGTTTTTGCTCCCCTTTCGTAGGTCTATAGCTTTAATTCTTATTACACACTTCTTCATTTCTGCTTTCAAAACTTGACAAAACTTAGAAATGGACACCAAAAGCTTTTAACAGAATAGAACCGGCAATAATTGTTTTCCATCACAGACCTGAATCTGTCTCTTCGCAATAATGTGCGGAAATTTGCAGTTACAGCTTGTGGCAAAGTGTTGTGAGGTAATATTTTGCTGTTTCCATGGACCCTTTGACATATTCCATGTTCTTCGTAATGTTCTTTTAATATGCGAAAACATGAATAGCTTATCCCATAAAGGTTTAAGAACATTTCTTTGCACATAGGACAGTTTAGGTAAAGGAAACTGCATCTTGCATTTCGCTTTCTTTTTTTGCCAATGATGTTGATCCTGGTGAACACTTGGATGGATGCCAATATAACCAGGTCGAGTTCTCCACTGGATGGTTCCAGGCAGTTGTTTAAATTAGACAGTACAGCTTCCTCCTGAAAATGCTGAGAGCAGTAGCCACCATTCGCTCCTCGAGAACACCCACAGCCATCTTCTAGAAACCTTAACCTTCACTTCAATCCCCCCACTGTTGACTAATTCCAAAAATCGCAATCCGTCATGCTGAAGGTCGCGCGAGTTTGATAATTATGATAATTATGGAATACCTTATAGAAGTAATATGCGAAATAATTATTGTGTAGTTGCCACGACAACGTAATGTTCTGTCCTAGCGATTGATATGGATTGGCTGTTGTTATCGTGTTGCGTTACCTGTCACAGTGGTTGTTGCATAATTTCCTTTGTCAACATTGGTAGTCCCATCAAACATAAATTCAGAAAGAAAACATTTCGTCTCTTTTTCAAAATAACTTTTTTCACTGTTAAAGTGAAAATTGTGAGCGGGCTTTCGTGTTGTGCGGGTTTAATTGCTATCGTTTAAAGTTTCCTTGACAATCCGCTTGAAACAATCGTAACACAGCATAACATGAGCCGTTATGACATCTGTTCAAAGTATTTATTTCTTGAACTGTGATTTTAAATAAAGTTTTTCTCTCAGAATGGCCAAACGTGACCGTTTGAATTGGAAAGGTTGAATGTTTGTTTTAAACGAACACAGCCATTTGGGCGGCTTTATAAAGTTCCTTCTAAACAGATAATTTCAGCCCTTCAAAAGCCTGAATCCCATCAGATACCACTGGCCAATCGAACAACTGATCAGTTTTGTGTGAACAAATAGCAGCAGCTGTTCAAACAGCTGAATACTATTTTCCCAAACGGGCGACATTAGCTGTTCAAACCACCGCAGTTCCTTTCAAGTGGATAACATCAGCTGTTCGAACAGCTGCAGTTTTTTTTTCGAATGGATAACCTCAGCCGTTTAAATGAATGACAATTTTTTGGAACGGATAACCTCAGCCGTTCGAAAAGATGATTTTTTTGAGCGCATAACCTCAGAAATTCGAATTGATGAAGATTTTTTCGAACGGATAGCAGCAGCCATTCGAACGACTAGAATTTTTTCTGAACGGATGATCCAGTCCGTTTGAATGGCATCCCATTGATCACGAATGGACGCCAGATGGGAAGTGCACGGTTTTTAAGCGTTCAAACGGATAGCCATAGTGTACATTTTTGTGTGAGAGGTCACATATTACCAACAACACCTCCCACAACAACCAGCATTCAACTATCTGGCTTACCATACCATTCATTAGTGACCTAACAACACAGCTCATTAAGAAGCTTAAGCATAAGCTTCAGAGATGTCTCAGCGACCCAAATGTGGACATCCGAATAAAACAGAAGACCACAAAATTATGTTTCTTTACAAGGACTAAAGACAAAACGCCACCATTAAGCCAATCAAATGTTGTATATGAATTCATTTGCCTTGGTGGCAATTCTTCATATGGCAAAACAAACAGAACTCTGCTTGTCCACAGACAAAAAAACATGTGCTCACAGACAAAGAAAGCACTATATATAAACATATGTGCTATTGTGATCAGATCAAACACATACAAGGTTTATACAACTTACTGGACATTTTTATCAATGAGAACAACCCACCTTCTATGGCAGTGAACAAAGAATTTCTCACCCAAACCGTGCATGGTAACTCAAACATAATAGACAGCAATGATAATTGGAATCTATTACTATATAAAGAAGCTTATCATATCAAGCATTCAGCACCATATTTGAACACC
The DNA here is from genome assembly GCF_964199315.1 of Orbicella franksi. NCBI lineage: Eukaryota > Metazoa > Cnidaria > Anthozoa > Scleractinia > Merulinidae > Orbicella > Orbicella franksi. Next base: position 21,847,922 of record NC_138148.1, on the reverse strand, counting down.
AGTTTAAAAGCCAATAGGGAACTATGCCTTCTCTTGATAGTATCTTCTTTGTTTTGTATTTTGACGTGCTAATGCTAATGTACCATCTTGCAGTATCTAAATTTCTGCTACCAAGTTGTCACCGCAGTCTGAAGATGATATAGAATTATATCAAAATATTACGAGTGCATGAACAATTCCTTGCATTTGTTTCCTGTATTATAGACACAGTGCATTTACTTGGTATCACATTTATTCTCTGAAGCTTACTGCCAGGCCTCTAGCTAATTTCTAAATCCTACAGCTCCAACATGCAGAACTGCGTGTCACAGGGTCTAACTCTTCCCACTCTCAAGCTCAGAGGTGGGAAAACAGAGAGAGAGACCCTGGGGACAAGGTTCACAGGTAACTTTCTCCTAACTTTCTATTTTTCTATTTACTATAGAAAACATTTGTAACCATATCTTGATAGACTGGCCCACCTAGACTAGCATTAGCTATCCATGGGCCAGTCGAACTGTAAAGTATAGATAAAAAATAATTGATTCATTGATTGATTGATTGAAATACTATTAATAAAACCAAGGAACAATTTCTTTGTAATTCCTTTCATATAAAAGCAACTTACATGATGCATTATATGTTAATCTTCTTTTTTCTTCTGTGATATTATAGCCAAACTAAACACAAGATCAGAAAGTATTTCAGTAAATATCATCCCTTTAGTGGACTTAAGTAGCAGAAAACCAAGGCTCCACTTTTCTATTGGGGAGATGACCTAATAATGGAATTGAATAAAAAAACTTGCATATGAAACTAGATTCATTAAAAAAAAGTGTGCCATTACCCAGTAAGCTGTATAGAAACTTAATCATGCCAAAGATCATCTCTACCCATGTTACTACAAGCCTACAATCCTACAAGCCTGAACAAACAGAACACTTTACCTTGGCTTGTGTCATACAAGGTTTTCTAAATAAGTAAACACAACAATGTGTAATGCAGGTAGCAAACTGACTGATTGCAAATATGACTTTGACAAAATGAGGTTTTTCAACATCTATAACAAACTAAGCAGGAGGCATGGTGGCCTCATGGTTAGTGTGCTTGTCCCCGGAGCAAGCAGTCCAGGTTTGAGCTCTGGCCAGGAACACGGTGTTATGTTCTTGGGCAAGACACTTAGCTCTCACAGTGTCTCTCCACCCAGGAGTATAAATGGGTACCAGCAAATTGTTGGGGAAACCTAACAAATTGCGGGGAGTGACCTGCGATGGACTAGCACACCATCCAGGGGGAGTAGAAATACTCCTAGCCGCTTTATGCTACAGAAACTGGGATAAGCTCCGGCAGCTATGAGTCATCAGCTCCAAGGCTTCACTATAACAAACTAAATTGTTTTGTCTGTGGTCTACATGCAGGAAAACCTTGGAATCATAATTCAAAAGCTTTCACAATTGTAATTTACAAGTGTGCCTCTTGTTTCAGAGGCTCAAAACAATAGCCACAGTTGTAAATTACTCTTGTAAGAGTTTTATTGAATTGGCCCTTGCATCATCAAGGATAAAAAGCAGCCAAGATCATAAAGCATAGGAAACCATAGCTCAGGCATGACTCAGGCTTCTCAATAATTTTTTTTTTGCAGTGTTGCCATTTTTTTTTATTTCTTCCTGAAATAAATCTTCATCAGGAAAAAAAGAACAATAAACCTAAAACTGATAAAGCCTCTTTAAGATTATGACTGCTCATTTTTAGCCAATTATCCCTGACAGAATTTGACTCTTAGTAATACTACCTACTCTAACTTGTCACAGGTTAATACCTTGCATGTATGTAATCCTATACCTAACAGTTGCTCACACTCTACTGTGGGTGGGAGGTAGTTGCTCCACAAAACCAAATCATAGCAGATACATGAATATTGCAATGTTCATCTTGAAAAACCTTTGGCAAATGTAGGTTTAAGCTATTAAAGAATATAAGAAGCAATTACCAGTAGCTTACTACAAATAGATGTCATGCATTTACGAGCTTGGATGAAAAATCAATAGAGTTTGTATCTGATTTACTTGTTTTAATGAGGCATCCCTAACATCACAGAAATGCTCTAATCTTTAGGCCTTGTTTAATCCAATACCCTTTCATGCAACTTAATAGGCTAAAAGAAAATTTGTTATCCTGCACACCTAATAGATGGGGCCAAATTTCACCAAATTAAACATCTTGCCCTCACACAGAGAGCAAAACAAAATAAAATGACAAAAACTTTCATGCAAAGAAACTCTGATTTCGATGGGTTAAGACACATTTTTTAACAAACGTGCACTGTGGCTGCCTCCCTCAATAGTCTTTGTTGCCTACCAGCTGGGAAGTAATGATGTAACTACCTCCCACCCACAGTAGAGTGTGAGCAACTGTTAGGTATAGGATTACGTACATGCAAGGTATTAACCTTTTATAATAAAGAATAAGAAATCTTTGATGTTCGAGGTGAAATTGCTTTGGTTTAATGACTAGTTCCCTTTCTGTTTTAAACATTTCATGTCAGTTTGATTATTTTTGTGTTATCGAAAATAACAAACTATAAAAAAAAAATGAAAAATCAAAATCAAACTTGTCTGAAATTTTTCAAAACAAAACCCTGTAAGCCACAGCAATGGTTATCAGAGAAAAGCACTTACATAATGTTGATTTCTGGGGTATCTTTGTCGAAAATGTTGTTAAACTGCTCCTTCAGTTGAACTAAATTGGTGTAAGTGGAAGGGAGCTCTAAGACAGGTCCACATGTGCATGCAATGGGCCTACAGCCCACACCCTCGAGTTTGGTGAAGGCCAGCTCCAACTTACTGGTGATCAAGATATCTGATGCAGTCATGAATCTCAAGAAGTGGATTACTTTGGTATTGTCTAAGCCTCTTATGCAACGCTACAGAAACTTGAAGGGATCTCGCTCTACCTCTGTGTTTGTCTCTGCTCCAATATTTCAAGAACGTTTTGGGTTGTTGGTTTTAATGTATCGTAGGCGCCTTCAATACCAGAGCTGCTCTGAAACTGTGAATACTGCTTCAGCCCTTGAACTCTAGGCTGCCAAGTGGAAACCATAACGTGAGGCTTCTGAATCCGAAACTGCTGATCTACAATTTAATCTCTCCAAAAACTCAAGCAACTCGTCATTATCATCTGGGAGGCAAGCTTTCTCTTGATACTCTTTTACTAGTCTTCTTGCACAGGTGACAAATACTTCATGATGGATTCCAAAAGGATACTTTCAGGAACTTCAGCATCAAACAAAGAATAGCAGATGAATGCTTTTGATAGGAACAAAGGGAAATATGAGACTGATTGGTATCCTTTGATAAGTATTCTGCCAACTGCTTCCCATTCCTTGATGAAGTGATCATGCCTTATGAAAGTAACTCTTTGTCATTCTCTGATTGTCATCAAGTTGGCAAATTGTTTCCAAAACAATGAATACACCTCTCTCTACACCAACACCCACCCCTTCTTCTTTATTACCTCTTTCATTGATTATTGTGAATAATAATAAAGAATGCATTACTCTTGTGTCTCTAAAATGCTCAATCATGTCACTGCAAATTACTGAACAGTGCACTGTTAATGACATTACACCACAGTCTTTTTGCATTCTGGAAGGTCCTGGGCAGGAGTTGCCCTCTTCATGCAAAACACTAGATGGAGTAGCAGTCTCTTGAGCAGATAACTTCGTTACTGGTAGAAGAGTTTCCCTCATCACATAATAAACCTGATGCAGCAACACTGTCTTGCACAGTTTGACTACCAATGGCATCCTGAAAATGGGCCATATGCAGCTCTTCATGACATGAAGAGATACTGGTGAAACAAAGTTCTCACTGTGCAATTCTTCTTCTTCCAACTCCAATTCTTTGCCTGTAGCTCTTTTAACACAATCAGCCAATGGACTCTGTTGGTATTCGTGGTTTTGCGCACATCAGAGACATGTTTCATCATTCTTAAAGGAACAACCACACACTTTGCACACTTCCCTGTCACTAACTGTGGAGGTTGGTCCTAAAACTGTCAAGAATGCTATGGAAGACCTTTCTTCAGATGTTGGCAAGCTTTCTGCTCCAGTAGGCTCACTGCTTTTGAATTTATTTCCCAAAAGATGTCGAGGCTGTGTACAAAGGAAAAATAGGTAGAGGAAAGGTACAGACCATTTCTCTTCAGGTAATCCACAGCTCCTTCATTGGCAAAATCAAAAGTTGCCACTCTGCTTGCGTTACGCATCCACTTGTTCATTTCCTGTATACACCAGGAAAATTATTCACACCATCAAGGAAAAACAATGCACACGCCTTCTCAGTTAGGGTTTCCAACCTAAGTTGTTCTTCATCAGTGTATGGAATAAAGCGATTTCCACCACCATTCTTTTGTCAAACAGTGATAAATTCTTTCTTCTTTTCATCATAATGAAACCATCTCACCTGTATTCTGTGTTCCTTGACAATTTTGCATTTTTTGTTTGAGCTGTTGCCGTTGTTATTCCTTTTACGATTCAGTAGCCCAGATAGGTGGCTCACTGTTTGTGATGAAAATGAACAGGATTCCTGTCGTAGCCGAGTCTGACAATTCCACTTCCAAAGAAGCCACTCTTTCTGACACAAGGGAAGTTGAACGTCTCATTTCTTTGTGCATGGTTTGCCAAATAATCACATCCATTGCAAAATGGTAGGCCAAAATTGCCATGTTGAAGAAAACATGCAGAACACATGAGCATGGCAGTAGAGAGAGAACTGGTGACAACTCACAAAATCAAAACTGAGCTGTGAAAAAATGTTATGTACTATAATTTGACATCGAGGTATTGTTTTGGTCCCTCAATATTTTTTGTATGGCAGTTTGAACAGTGATTAATCTCCAATGGAGGAGTTTTGTGACGTATCTGATGTATCATTTCAATTCTGAACAAGCATTATGGGATCAGAGAATTTATTGTATGCTATTTTATGTATTAAGTTTCATTTTCGTTATAGGAACAGTTAATAGTACGCTCAATGAGGGGCAAAGATCAGACTCGAGAGAAGGTCAGAAACTAAGCCTACATTCAGGACAGATTTTGCTCAACTTCGAACAATAAGTGCAAAAATGTATTACCAAGCATCTACTCATAACACAATAACACTTCAAATACTATTTCAAACATCTCACTTAAATTCTTCGCTAGGCAGCCCCCAGTCGGAATTGCACTTGTGAAATTTGCAATATTTTTTGATTGTGGCATTTACTTAAACCACGGCAGATAAGCCACACCACACCAGGATACAGTTTACCTGCGAGAGGGTTTTGACGAAACACTGACCCCTTACTGACCCCCTACTGATCAGGCAGGTACAGAAGTTGAACCGGATCACTCGCATTGCCAGTCCAGGTTGGATCAACTCTGATCAACTCAGATCATAAAAAAATAATAATAGATTTGAGGAAACTGAAATTTTTACCAATTTGAAGGTTAAAATTCCTCTCAAAAATAGGCCAAATCAAGAGACTTGCCACATTTCTTCATGTTTTCTAGCCACCATTTTGTATTTTTGGTACCAGTTCCTCTTGGATCAAAAACCACGTTCCCAGGTTTTCTCTCAAGGGAGAGCAGAAAGAGCCTGGGAACAATGTTGGTGACGTTTGTACATTTGCAGTTCTCTTTTCAGTCTTTCAACCTTTGTTTCACACGAGTTTCTGAAGGGCAGTCTCTGTCATGTTATTAGGAGGTATATTTTTGTAGAGTGGAGCCGTTAGACTGTGCTACAGCAATTAAATTTTTAGAGTTCATAGGTCTGCCTGGTTTCCAGTTGCAGACTGGATCAACTCGGTCTGCTAGTCGGGTTTGGATCATCTCACATCAACTCAGATCAACTCAGAAAAAAAATGAAATTAGAGGAAATTAAAACTTTTACCCATTTTAAGGATAAAATTCCTCTCAAAAATAGGCCAAATCGAGAACGACTTGTTACGTTTCCCTTTGTTGTCACCATCCATCCTGCCATCCATCCATCCGACGAAGGAAAATCAAGGATCGAAAAGTACATTACACCATTGGCTAGGTGTGCCAATAGAAACCAAGTATTTTCTTTCCACCTCAAGGGTACACACTACAAAAAGTTTGCACCAAGCCACAGAATGTCTAACATTCTCACATATGTATCAGTTCTACTACCAGCTTCAGGTGTATAGAGTACCAAACCCTGGCAACTGACGAGATCCACATGGAGGGTCAAAACCATGGCCTTGCCTGAACTAAGCCAAACAGTGGTATATACAACACACAAAACAGTCAACGACAGACTTCCACATAAACAGTTACATTTGAATAATGTGGAACCAGAACAAATGGTATAAACCGCAGTATAAACATTGAGCTTGAGAGACATAAAATCGACCAAATTGATGCAAGAAACAAAACAGACAGCTTTCTCAAAGTAAAGCTAAAACCGGAGCAAATAAATATGATATCTGTGATAAGAAGCAAGATACTGTACTCAAAATACATAGAATGCAAGTAAGCAATATATTATGTTCACGGAATATTTCAAACTTTGTCCCTTGAAAGCCAATACTTAGAGACTACCATAGAAATTACAGAGCACTAGAAATACAAAATGGCAGCTTGAAAATACAAAGAAATGTGGCAAGTTTTTCTTCATTTGGCCTATTTTTGAGAAGAATTTTAACCTTCAAATGGGTAAAAGTTTCAGTTTCCTCAAATTTATTATTTTTTGTACTCTGAAATGATCCAAGTTAATTCGAGTTGATCTGAGTTGATCCAACTGCGAGTGATCTGGTCCTACTTTTGTACCTACCTCTACTGATCCTATAAAATGAACAGAAGAAAGAAAATAAAAAAGCCCAGAGCTAGTACTAGAAATGGCTCTTATTAAAGTTAGTTAATAAATTTAGCTTACCAGAAATTTTCAAAATGGCAGACACATTGCAGATTTCTGACTTTCTTCTCCTTAAATTGTAATTTGCAGAAAGTCCAGCACAGAACAAGTAGGGATATCATCAACAGAAACTATCGTAATTGTACCCCTTCGAAAATTAAACAATGAAAGAAACACTGGTAAATGAACATGCGTACAAGTAACTACCATTGACACACATGGTATACATCAACCAGAAGTTAATTTTGGCAACCTTGTAGATTGCAGTGTTGTTCACCATTACAAGGCCATGTGGTTGATTTCTTGTCTCTTGGCATGTGACAATAGCTTTTAAGGTGTCTCAATACAGTTTTTTTCTGGACCATGCCAAGCATTGTCAATCAGCTTTCTAGCAGTCTTCCCTAACCTGATCGATATGAAAATTAGACCAGGAATTGGAAATGGTTTGTTTAGTTTGTGTTTAATTTGGTCTTTCTCATGGTAATCAATATTTCCAGGGTGTCTTGAAAACAGACTCCCTAGGACCCTAAAGACCCTTAAACCCCTTAAGACCCCAAAACTTGAAAGTAAAGACCCCCCATTTTTAACATTTTTTAAGGGGGGCTGGGCTACTCCTCTTCTTAGTACCCCCAGAAATGTCGCCACTGGAAACCTTTTTCAGAGGGAAGGGGAGGGGATGCCATTTTGTACAATAATTAGAACAGTTTAAATAAGTTTAAATAAAGTTTAAGTCTTCTGTTTGTACTCTCTCTTGTTTTTGTCACTTCCCCCCAAAATTGTCTTTTTCCGAGGTGAAGGGGTGGAGTTTTCAGATTTGTACCATTCTCTGCTCTTTAATCTTCCATGGAGAGCATGAGGTTAATAAGCTGACAACTGTACTATAATCCACCTCACCCCATTACTTCCCCCTCTTTCCTTCCACCCGCCCTAAAAAACTTGTCTTTTGCGAGGAGGGCGAGGGAATTTGTAAATAGACTTAAACATTGACTAAACCATGTCCCCGGAAATTGTCGAGCCATGTCCAGATCTTTTTTTCACAAGTGGATCCTATGTCATTTTGCATACTACAAATGGTTTATCACTGTGGTGAATAGCCAGATTAAATTCAACAGGAGCCTGTGCCTGAGGGCCTTGCTCGCTTCCCCCCTCTCTTTCTCCCTCTCTTTCTCCCTCTCTCCCCTCCCTTCCCTCCCTCCCTCCAGTCTCTAATCTCCTGTGAAGAGCATGAG